>NW_011967209.1:1726821-1822177 GCF_000949405.1 Vollenhovia emeryi | reverse complement strand
CTCTCTCTCTCTCTCTCGCTCTCTCTCTCTTTCTCGCTCGCTCTCGCTTTCTCTCTCTCTCTCTTTCTCTCGCGCGGGAATGCGTCGTCGGCGCGCGATCCGCTCCACGGCGGATACGCCACGCACCCCGCCTGCCCGGTCCCGAGGGACAGATCCATCGGACGGATCTGTATTTTCCGTCGCCGCCGGGCAACCGTCGGGCTTTGCGCCGGTTGACGCCGACGGACGGGGCAGAGCCTCCCACGTGGGCTTTGACGGAACGATCGCGTGGACGTTTTACGGACGGAGACGCGCGGCACCGCTCGGTTTTATCGACGGAAACTCGATTGCGGACGAACGGACGGGGCGGGCGGGAGAAGGCGGGCAAGACCGGCCGTTCGCGTGATCCTGGGGGGATACTTCGCCGAGTTGTCGAACGTCGAATTCCGCGCCGTCGACTCCGATTTTTAAACCAATCGGTGCTTACCTGGCCGGAGAGTATTGGGCGCGCGCGCGCGCGCCGCGCGCTTATGCCGCGAGTATGCGACGGGAGACGCGCTTTTAACCCGCGTTAAACAATTACCGTACCCGGCCGCGTCGCGACGCAACGTTTCGCCGGAATGCTGTTTGTTAATCCGTTAAAAATGGTTATCGGGGGGGGCGGGAAGGTGGAGCGTAAAAATTCACCGGCGAAATCTGATAAACGGAATAATCGTTACTTTCGTCGAGCTTTGAAATTCCGGCGAAACCGCGCGGGGCGGTAATGCGAAATACAACGCGGGCTCCGCCGCGTATCGGCAAAAACGTTAGCCCCCGCGGATTTTTTTTTCCTCCGCCCGCGATTTATATTACTATTCCGCGCGCGCGTAACGGATCGAATTATGTACAACATAGCGCGGTCCACTTTCGAAAGTGGCTTCATTGATCCGCGTAACTCGTTTCTATTTTGCTCTTATTAACGCGGCGAAACGGGATGCATTCATTATAACCGATTTACAACGTGCGCGCCCGCGCGGTCGTACACGTCGTAACTCGAACGCAGACCGTTAGCCTGTCGATTATATTCTGTAATAGGTACATATAACGGCGAGTATTTCCCGGAATAAAAAGAGGCTGCGCTATACCTTAATATATCAGATTATCTCCGATCGGCTTTATAACGATAATTCAACTCGCTCTTAACGAGCGTCGGTTTTTCCTGGCGGCCTAATGGCGACTTTCTCCCGTTTGTTGCGCGACTCGATCGTATCTCGCTCGGGAATTAATTAATGTCAGTGTCTTTGGAGGGCCTGCGCCAAATTCTCACGGAATGCACGCAAATCTCCGCGCACGAGCGGCTCACAATGCCTCCCGCGCGCGATTAGAAAGGCGACATTAACTGGGCGTTGCGAACAAATCCGAGTCGAAATTTTGATACCATTGTGATATTTTTAAGAATAATTTACACCTATTTGGCTGATCTATAACCTACTTTGATGACATTATATTTTTTTACTCCACTCTTGAATCTTTAATTCTAAAAATTTACTTTAGCTCCTACTTAAAAGGACCCACTTTAATGCTAAATTGGCCAAAGTAGAAATTTCCGACACTTTCAGTTTTAAAGAGTAAATTTTATACTTACAGTTCGACCTCTTTTGCTATCTTAGGTCCTACTACGTAATAGAATTAAAGGTTCAACATAGGGGCAAAATTTCGACTCGGGAAAGATCGGGAATGTGTGTGCGGTTTATGATTATCTCGCAAAAGAATATCTGTCCTCGAAGATCGTTCCTGTTCCCTTTCTAAATAGAAAGACGTTACCGATGTGAATGTTCGTTGATAATAGAGTCCCTTTAATCAGAGTCTGGCCAACAGGCAAAATAACGCGAGGGGGAATATATTTCCTTCTTTCTTTTGTTTTCAGTGATACTCCACTGATTGACTTTTCGAGAGATGATATTAAACTATATAAAATTGTAAATCTGCTGTCAAAATTAAGGTATATCTCTTCACGTAGCTATGTTATAATTATCTAAGTCATGCTCCGTAATTGTGTAACGTTTTATACGTATTTTCACTGTTATCTCGCCTTCGTTAGCGAGAGAGCTTTTGCAGAGATTAAGCGCGTATACCCGGGACGCGGTCGCCCCGCGTGACGTAATTATCCAGAATTTCGTTCTTGATAACCCGTTGTACGGCCATATCCGGGCTGCTTAGCGGTTTACCGCGTCTTCCTCCCGTGCGGCGTCGCATCGCAAACGACCCTTCCGTCCGTGCGCAGCCACTACGGCCTTGCGTTACAACGAGCGGCCGCAGTTACTCCTGAGGGTCCTCTTGAACGAGCTGGGACCGCACGCGGGGTCGTACGATCCTACAGTATCACGTAGGTACGGAAACGGCGAGGCGTAAAGGCACATGAAACGCGGCAACGCTCCTCTGCCTCGCCGTCCTCAGCTTCCTCTCGGGTAGAAAGAAGCTGCCAGCGGACCCGGGAAGATACGAGGCCGAGGTAAGATAAAGCGGAGGCGACGAAGCTGCGCTTTATTGTTTTGCGTACTCACAGGTCGAAGAAGGAGAGAGAGAGAGGGGGGGAGGGAAGGAGGAAGAAAGAGGAAGAGAGAGAAACGGGGAGTAGCACCACTAAGGCGGTCCGGCGTCAATAATTCCCACATGTAATGAGGCGGGCTGTTGTTCACGGGCGGACAATAACGCCCATAATTCACCGTCCGTTCCCGAACGGAAACTCCGTGCCCTGTTTTCTGCGGGATCCTCGGGACGGGCCTCACCTCCCCCTCCCCTTCTCCCGTTCTCCGAGATGCGACGACGGCACGGAGCGAACGGCCCCCGGTTACCCCGGGTATATCGTGGGATCTCAATCAAATCGACTCCTCTCGTCTCCCGGGCGGCGGGGTAGCTCTTGTAAATTTCGCACGCTCCGTCGAACGCGTCGCGACGAGTTAACGACGCGGCGGCGGGAAGTCGCGCGCGCCCCGGCCTGACAGGCCCCCCTTCCCGGTAGTCGCTCTCTTTTATCGCTCTATCGTCTCCTTTAATTAATTACGGAGATCCGCGCGGATAATTTTAGGGGCGTCAGACGTGCCTCTCCGCGGTAACTCCGCGGGTAAACGTTGTAATTTCCCGTGTCACCTGGGGAACGCGCGCGCGCGCGCGCGCGCGGCGACGTCTGAAATTTCGCGGGGCCCGCCTGCGGAATGCCGAAATTACCGTCGTTTCCCCGACGCGCGGCGGAGCGAAGTCGATGACTTAGCATCCAGACAGGTAGGGCAGGCGAACCCGGGGCGGGCGGGCGGCGTCACGGTTGCGCCGCGCCGTGACGTGGGGCCCCGTCTTTGAGCTACGCGGTCGCGCGTTTATAACCTGTTACGTTGGAATTCAGCGGGCCGGTTGCGCGCACCCGGGCCCCACCGTCGTTTAATTTACGTTTAATTACAATCGCCGCGCGCGCGCGCGAGCGCGCGCCGAGTTTTAACGCGTCGCGCCAATTTCGCGCGCCGGCGGGACCGCGCGGCGTAAGTCACCCCCCGTGTCGACGCGCGTCAATCCTCGGGCAATTACCCCGTCTTTCCCCGGCGTGACGCGCGGAAAGGATTTTTCCCGGACGCGGTGGAATTAAACGACGGCTTTCCCCCGCGTAATCGCGGGACACGGGTGACCCTCTTGTTAAACGCGAGCGCTCTCGCGCAGCCGCGTGTGCGATTTGTCACTGTAACGTAAACGATTAACGACTTCGCGCGTCGCGCCGACGTGTATGAAAAATCATTCAACGGCCGGGGACATTTCCTTCCTTTCCCTCCCCCCTGGAAACACAGATTCGATCGCATCCGCGCGTCTCGAGCAGCTGACGAACGCGGCCGGACGAGGGACGGGGGGAGGGAAAGAGGGGACGCGACGAAAACGAGGGACTGGCCGCGGCGCGCCGAGGGGAATCCGTTAAAAATACAAATAACGTACAGAAATTACTTTTGTCCCGCTACGGGCGAAGATTTACGGCGGGGCAACAAGCTCGCGCATTGGCGTAGGACTTGGAGACATAAATCAAGGAGAACTTATGAGGGGCCATTCATTAATATTAATAAGCCGTATGTATCCGTCGGGCATAACGATACGATAGTTGGCCGATCGATACCTAGGGCTTTTTCACGGTGTTGATGAGGAACGATGAGTCAAACGAATCGCGGGCCGTCGCCGTCGCCGCGGCGAGGAGGTGAGTCCTCCGCCCCGCCGAGAGCCGGTCCAGCCGTCCGCGACTCCGCGGATCGCGTTACGTTGCTTTGTATCCGCGGCGCACACAACGACACGCTCGTCGACGCGACCGTGTTCGAAACGTAACGGTTAACGATGGACCGGCGGCGAAAAGTGCCGGTATGTCGCGCGGGGGCGCGTTTCCGTTAATTAATTTAATTCGGCTCGCGAGCGATGATTTATCGCCGCAAAACGAAACCACCGGTCGATAATACATCGTCATTGCGAAGCAACAATTATCCGCGGCCTCCTTGGCGCTTTCGATTTGCAAGTCAACGTCAAATCCGGAGGGGAAAAAATTGCGGCAATGATATCTCGCGATAGCCGCACATATTTCAATCCGTAACCGATGACGTCGTGTATTTTTCATCCTCGTTACGAGCGCGGATATTTCTGTCCGACATATATTTAGAAGGAAACTCGATGCCTGAACGTGACACGTTCGCCGTCTGCGAGCGGCAAAAATCAGTGATTGAAATAAACGTCATTAATCGCGATTGTATTGAAGAGATGCAGAAATAGAAAATGTACCGTCAAACGTAATCGACGTGCAAATTTCATATAAAGCGACGACTCTGAGAAACATAAAATTTAAGTTATTAGCGCGTGCACGCGGAGAGAAGTTTCTCTAAAAATTTTCCCTGAAAATCATGTAATCGTAGGACAACGGCGCATTTTGAACAACTTTATAAGAGTATTTTTTAATTTTACCATACATTTTACTAACACTAAGTAAAATGTGCAGGGTTTTTTGGTAACTCTAATTTAACTTGGTTACTTTCCCTCCATCTGTAACTGTAACTTAACTCAGTTACATTTTTTCAATAACTAGGAACTAATTTAATAGTCACATTAATATATATTTTAAACCTTGTATATATTTTAAACCTCCACAGATCGCATTAGGCCGCGCACTTGCGCATAAGCGCCTTTACCGACACTTTACAATTCCAACGCAGATTTGATACTTTTATTCTCATTGCAAGAGAGTAACTGCAAAGTAACGATTCGTTACTTTTTGAGTAACTATAACCGTAACTGTTACACTTTTATCGATAAAACTGTAACTAGGTACTTTTATAAAGTAACTTTCCCGACCTGAAAATGTATGGTAAAACTTAAAAAACTCATAAAGTTCTGCAAAGTGCTATTTTCGGAGTAAATTTCAAAAGAAAATTCTCTCCGTGCGTCCGGTCTACAATTTAAAGGTGTAACACTGCTTCGGCAATGTTTCAAGCAAAACCGGTAATGTATTCGGGCGAATGGCATTTTCGAACGAAAAGGTGGGCTCGGAGTAAAAAGAAAAGAAAAACGCGCGCGGAGATGTATCCAGTAGCGGAGACAAATGATGCCTAATAGGGACGAGGCTCAGGAGGGGATTTGGCCTGTCGCTTGATGCCTATCAGTCAGACATTTAATTAATAACAACACCCAAGCTGGCTGACGTCTCCCGGCGATGTGTATAATAGCCTACACCCACTTGATCATCGGTCGTTTCCTCGCGCTCGTGCATACGCGCGCGCGTTCCGATCAATAACAAATGTGTTTTGGGATTGGGAACGTTTCGCGATTGGAGACTCAGCACGTTCGAACTCAATTTCTCAACGAAATAAATTATTAGAGGATGCGCGCACGTATGGATGCGTAAGCGCCAGGGATTTTCGACGCGCCGGTACGCTCCGAGGGTTACAACGCGCGGTGTGAAAAATCGCGACAAGACGCGGCGCTGTACGACGCGGTGGTGAACGTCGAGGGATCGTCGGTCGCATTAATAAAACCGTCATATAATTAACGCCGACGTTTAACGCCGCGACGAACGGCCGGCATAAAAAATGAGCCCGCGGCGTCGGGCCGATTCTAAATATCGGATTTATCGCGCCGCGAGGGAGACGATGGGAATGTTTAATTCATGAATCCGTGATTGGATGCATTATGACAAAGAAATTCCGAGATTAAGAGGCGCCGTTCGCGCGGTGCGGCGCGGCGCGGCGCGGCGCGGCGCGGCGTGGCGTGGCGCAGCGCGGCCCGGCGAAGGGCACAAATGTGGAGATTACATCATAGATTAAAGAGCCGCTATAAATCTACCGTCGACGCGCGCGATAATGAGCTCCGTACCGGGGCATCGGGCGTCGCCAAAAACGTGATATTAATGCAGTCCATCGCGCGTTAACCGGCGTGCGGCATAAATCCCTCAATCGGCCGCGACGCGGCGAGAATCGGGGAGGGTAAAAGGAGACGCGGGGGGGGGGAAGAGCCGAGTGGAGAAGAACTTATTTCGCGCTAATAAAATCTCGGTCGGGACACGGCGCGGTTGGTAATTAAAAACAGGGAGATCGACAACTACGAGATATACTGCAACAAGATAACGCGCGTGAGATACGTAACCCGATTCGTGATCGATGAACGGGGATAGTATACGTAAAAGATTCGCTGAATAATAATACTGAACTATATTGATTAGCATACAGATGAATAACTAAATGCAGTGACAGACTCATCAGTGATTGAAGATAAATGATACGCTCTTAGCCTGCGGAGCCTTCAACGCCCGCCCCTGACGACAGTAAAAGGAGAAGCGACCTGAGCGTAATGTTCGTTCAAAAAATTGACTTTTACTTTAAATCGAGGCCGGACACTTTTGTAAATATATCACGGCGCGCCCAGCGATCTCGTTATTTACGCCCGGGCAGTTAAGGATCAAAAACATGTTTCTATTTAGACGTATTGCTAATTATTTCAATTAGAGAACGATGTGGGTCCATTCAGAGATCCCGTGCCCGCATTTACGACTTAAGAGGATCGCGCGCACGTGTGCACGTGGGTTAGAGCGGAGAAGAGGCGACGGGAGAGAGGGAGAGAAAGGCGCAAGGACGCGCGGCGGCGGCGCGGCGTCGCCGTCGTAACGCTCGTAAACGGGAACGACCGCTCGCCGCGCGGAGAGTTCAACGCGGAACGGTAATGATTAAGCGGCTGATTAATTTCAGATTAGCGGTATGAAACTGTACACGCGAGCGATCATAATGGAGTGTCCGCCGCGATTACAACATGGTCTATTACACTGATTAATCGGATACAACTCGCGTACATATGTATGACATCCAGGGAGCGCGCGCAACTTGCCATTCATTCGCTTCTCTCTCACCCTATCTCTCTCTCTCTTTCTTTCTTTCTCTCCTCTCTCTCTCGCGCCTCAAGCTCTCGATAGTCGCTCCGCACTGGAAACAAAATGTTCGCTACCGTACACTGAGAAAAATGCTTCGATTGTATCAACAAGACATGTATGATACAACGTATTTCGGTTAAACCAAACAGAATTCCTAGTTAGCACGATAGGGCTCGATATTTCAGACGTTTGCTGGACTTCACTACACATCTGATAAATCCTAAAGAAATTCTTATCGTCCATTTACTGGTTGAATCTACCAGATTTTCTTTCACTACGCATCTGGTAAATCCTAAAGAAATTCCGATTCGTCCATTTTCTACCAGACGACTGGCTGAATCTACCAGATTTTTAATTAACGGCACCAGATTTTTTTTCAATGTAGCTAATCATTGGTTGGCTGAACATATTTTGCTACCATAACTATAAATTTCTAAAGCACAGCAAACAGTTTGCTGTCGCACCTAATGCCAACAGGCACAGTAGTACAATATTTAGCTATCACAACTAAATATAATTAGCTATCGATATTTTACAACTGAAATTTGGCATGCAGCTTTTAGCTACAGCGGCTACATTTTCCTTTCCGTGCGCAAATCCGCGCCGCTCGAGGATAACCGAATTACTTTCTGAAAATCTCGGAATCTACCTTCCGGGTTTCCACACGGAATCGGCCGAGCAATCTAGATACGCGGCCCGCGCGCGCGCGCGCGCGCGACAAGAAACGATCCCCGAGCGCTTATCCATCTCCTTCGGAAGTTTTGTCCCGGGTGTGTGCGTTTCTACACTCGTGAGAAATTAATATATCAGCCCCTCGGCCGGCTCACGCGCGCGTTCCGCCGTAATCTATTTCTTCCGGAGATATAGGCGACAACGGTCATAAATCCTGAACCGTAGGAGGGTTTTGGTGCCGGCCGGTATCGCGGCTGCGAAATCCCCCGGAGAACGGGGTGTTAGGTCCGTTCTCCCTCGTCGGTCAGCGCGGCACGGTGCCTGCCGTATTAACGGCCGTTTCGATACATGTGGAGACGGGGGGGGGGGGCAAAGGGAGAGCGAGATCGATTGGCCCTAAACCGCACGGCGTGCAATATTTGTGAAATTGAGTTAGCGCCGCGAGGCGAGATCTCGGAACCGTCGAGATTGCGATTATCCGCCGCGCGAGAGAGTGCGACACGGGCGCGTCGGGCAAGTCCGTCGTTCGCGTCAATTTCCGCGGCGTATTTTCGCAAGAACGCGCACGTCGCGTGTCATTACGAAGGGGGGGAAAAAATCCCGCCGTCTGTTTGCATTTCTCAAGTTAAACGCACCCTCGCGCGTAGACCGCGCACGGCAAATAACGTAGCGGCCGCTATTTATAAGAAGTCACTCCCGCAAATTAACTCATTCTGTGACAAGGGTGCACCGCCAATTATCCAATATCCGGTGTACGGAGCTACTGTGTTATTTGCGGTATTACAATTTCGCCCCGCGGCGAAGGACTAACAGGGGCAGAAATATGCACGGCTGTCCCGCGGGAGTTCGTTAGCGTTCCGTCTCTCCCCTCCCGCGCGCCCGCCGCGCCGGCCCGACCGCAAAAATTCCGATTGAATCGGATACGAGTAGTATCGGAAAATGATAATCATCTATAAGTTCGCTCATTACACCTGCGTCACGTCGCGTCCGCACGCAAACGCAACGGCTTATTAGTAAGCGCGGGCCTCCGTGTGCCTGTGCATAAATACGATACCGCACACACCCCGGGACACATACGCGCCAATATTTTGTATATAACGGTCGTCGCTGAAATGTTCTCGGTATCGCGTTAAGTTCTTCAAATTAACAAAATTGGCTGTACCTTCGTACGGTCGCGGTACACCGCGGCTAACAACCTGGGTTCGTGTTCGGGCTCGGCCTTGCGTGTTTGTTGCCGGACACTGGATTATTTATGCTCCAATTACACGACTGTTAAGTGCCAATCGAATCCCATACTATCGATTTTGTAATGCGTTAACCACTGTGTATAACCACCGCGTGTACATAGCGCGTAAATATGTATAAAATGTTTTCACCGATACATCAGTTTTTCTGCGGGCGCGAATCTTACGTTTACAATAAATAACGCGATTTATTCTGAATGGACACAATTATAAGCTGGCCCCGCCTCGAGTGACCGCACCGCGAGGCTACAAAACAAAATCGCAAAAACGCGATTAGTTTCGGCTTTGTGTCGCGATTACTTGCGATCCAGAGATACCGCGTGCACCGCTCGTATATATACAAGTGAAAGAAAAAGTACGAATTGAAATTTTACTGGGAGCTTTATTAGAACGCAAACCGTTGTGTTAATTAATTATTCAATCATCGTTAATTAAGGTCCGCGACGGAAACCCCGCTCGATCTCGCGCCACGCATCGGCGATCTCGAAGCTAATGAATTCCCGAGGAGACTTTTTCGTAGCCGGGTCCCACCGTCGTTATTATGCCGCGGTCCGGTTGAAATAAGGATGCTCTTCCCATCGAAGGCACAGATGGAATGGAAGTGCAAGAAACCGAAGTACGAAGGACAGAGGAGAGGGGGGGGGAATGAGAAGGAGGACGACAGGAAAACGGTCGCGGTCACGTACCGTCGCGACAACGGTCGTCGTTCACCTTGTGTCGTCGTCGTCGTCGTCGTCGACTTCGTCGTCCTTGCCGCCGTCTTCGGTTTAGTGGCGCTTCTAATGGCGGCGTAGTGCCCGCAGCAGTGGTTTCTGGCCGGCAGTATCCGCGACTTGAGGGCCCCGAGTAATGTGGACTCGGGCCATATTAGGCCGTCCGTGCCGCGCCGTTTCCTGGCAATATCCGATGCATATTGAGAATCCGCGACTGCCGATGTGGAGCGATCGGCTCAATATGATTCCACGTTAAGCGCCCTATTCGGTCTTACCCCCCGAGATCCGGAGGAAACCGCCGTTCCACCCGATTACGGCGATGCTTCCTCCGCGCGGGCTGGCTCGCCCGTAAAAGCGTGCTTTTTTTTTCATCAATCCCCGGCGTATCGCGGTGACCGTGGAATGTCCCATAAAGTTACATCCGCGAAGGCGCTTGGTGCGATCGTCGCGGACGCGGAAACGCTGGACGATACGAAGAGCTTACAGCGTGCTTTGTCCTGCTATCGCAATGTTTTGCGTCGGTCTTTGATAGCGTTTCGCTCATAAAAAAAATATGTCGATAATTAATTTATTGTAAAATTAGACATCAAATTATATAAATCTGTCGAGTACGAGTCTTCTTGTCTCTTTTACGTTAATGACAGAAAGCCACGCTGGGTAATCTCAGCTCTGGAATCAATTCTGTTACGAGCTCTGAAAACGACTCCGACATTATTGTAAGTCAACCAGTCGAATTCAATGTTTTTTTTTATATTAAAAACCATCCTCGCGTATCGCCTTTGTCGTGGGTGGCAGTACAATGGAAGACGTAACAGCCGGCTAATCTCGATTTACGGTGAAGGCCTCTCGTAAAAGTCGCATTTTCAGGGTTTCATTTCCGTAGAACAGCTTTTCGCGGCACGCGCTGTCGACGGCACGCTCGTCGCCGTCTGTCGGCTCTCCTGCTCGAGAGTCAATTTACATTACACGCGACGATTCCATCTATCGGTCTTACAATGTCTTCCACGGTCGCAGCCCATTCGTCAGTCCTGTCTGCGCGCCGATTATTCCCCGTACGTCCTCATTCCTCGCCCCCTCGTCCTCTCCTACGCCTCTCCTCGCTCGCGGCCGCACGCGAGAGGAGCGTGCATCGCAAATACCCCGCGGGCGGCCGCGCGCGATTTGATTCTTGTCGCGCGCCGCGATAATAACCGCGAAGTCGCATTGTAATCGGCCCGCGAGAGAGACACGGCGAAGCGCTGCGAGAAACAATACGGGCGGGCCGGCGCAAACCACCGTGACTAACAATATCGCACGTGGCCGTGGGATCGGCGATCCACGAGATTTCCCGTAAAGGGCAGCGAAGTAACGAGGGGGCCTCGCAGTCGACTAATTTTCGAACACGCAAGAAAGTTGTTAAAAGAATTCTTCCCTGTCTCCTCTCGGATATACGATCTTCTCGAGCAACGTCGCGCGCAGCACGTAGCAATCGCGTTTCTCACTGCTGAAACACTTCGCGGATTTTATTGGATTCTATATAAAAAGAAGAAGACAGGTCGACTGGAAGTGCCGATGTAAAAATCATCCGAGGAACACGGGAGATACCGCCGAATGCTCCCAGCGTGATGAGCACCGGCGCTCGGAAAGTCCACATATTTTAAAGACGAGCACGCTGGCTAATAAGATCGCGTTTACGACACCTCGTTAGGGGAGGGAAGATTTACAGGCGTTGGTAGTGCGAGTCTCTCTCTCTCTCTCTCTCTCCTCTCTCGAGATACAGCCGCGTATATGCCGTGTTGCCGAGCGATATGAGGAGTCGGAGGAGGGTGTGAAGTTTTATGGGGAAGAATGACAAGCGAAGAAGACAGGTCAGAGAAGACCTATATAGAACTTGTACACGCTCGCGGGCTTTGTTCGTCCGGCAATAAGCGGCTGCCGCGCATCCCGTGAATATCATCCCGTATACGTGCGCCGGTGCGACGCGCGATGAAGCCGTGATATCGTTGATATAAGTTCCACGGGGCGGGCGGACGGCGCGCTGCGTTAGGAGGAATTAACTTACAATGGGACACCGGTTACACAACAGTTTTACTTCAGAAGGGACGAGGGCCACATCGCCGTCTAAATTGAAATCTTCGTCCGCATCCCTCGCCCGCGTGCGGCAATTGCGCGGGAGCCCGCGCTCGTATGTCATTACACGGAGATTTGTGGAAACAACGGACCACGCATTCCCCGTCGGATTTGCACGGTTCACGCGGAAGAAACGTAGAATTTTCAGGACGTTGTGAATCAGGGGGTCGAAATGAAGAAGCTACGGCGGTAATAAGAAACTTGTGCTCCGGCAAAAATTCCAGAGAAGAAGAGCCGCTCTTTCTCTCTCTCTCTCTCTTTATGTGTTATTGATCGGCGACGTGTACGTCGATGAATGGCACAGAGCGTTTTATGCATCGTGGATTTTGACGTGTAACATTTTCGAGAGATTAAGGGATATTATTCACGGAACGCTTACATTTTTCCGGGCGGCGTGGTTAAGTATGCGAATAAAAACACGTAGCGTTTAATGAAGCCCCCTGTTGAATAAAACGATTCGGCGCGCCGTGTTCAGGAGGCCGCGAGTGACGAAACCATTTTTCAAACGCGAAGACGCTACGATATATTATAATTACTTGGAATGGCCTTCGAGATCGTGTAATTTTCGCAAATCGCTCGGCAAACCGCGGGCCCTTTTTGTACTCGCCGAAGAGTTCCTCGGGCGGCAAGGCAGCCGATATATTTTGTCGGAACAAGAGGGAAGAAAAAAGGACGGGGATCGGCGGGAGAGAAAGGAGAGGAGAGAGAGATGAGGAGCAAAAGGTCGAGCAGGAGGGCCGGAGGAGGGAAAATAAACGCGCCATCGGGAATCGCACGGAAAGCTTCAGTTTGGCGTGCCTGGCGTGCTACGACGGGATTAGCGAGATGGTCGAACTCTCGAGGGAAAGAGAGACGGAGATTGAAAGAAAGACTGAAAGAGTCAACGAGAAGGGAGGGGAGGAGAGAGGGGGGGGGGTCTGGCATAAAAACAGGGTGACTATGCAGAAGACACTTCATCCCGTAGCGCGCTCGGGCCGACTTTCGGTCCGAAAGTCGGTCTGACAGGCAGACTGCAATAGATAATATCTGGAGAGACGTTCGCCTCTCCTCTCTTATTCGAATCCGCGCGGCTCGCAATCCTCACGGGTGTGCACGTGCACGGCCGCGGTGCCCCGTGTATGCGACGTAACTCTCTCTCACACGGAGCCGCGGTGTGCCACTCGAAGGGAGGCGAGCGCGGCGTCTCGCGCACCGGGGCACGCAGGAACGCGCCCTCACGTACAGGAACGCACACCGAGGGAGCGGTGTGCACTTATCGAGTTAGTTTTTTGTGTCAGCCGGTTATTAGATTATGATTAAACGATTCGAAGGGTTGGCGGGACGAAAGGGGAGCAGCGAAAAGAGCCCTGGGGAAAGGGGAAAGGAAGATTGGAGGAGACGAGGTGAGGCCTTGGGACCGCGACGGGAGAGTGTGGGCAGAACAAACGGGTATCGAAAAGGAGGAGCTAATTAAAATACAAATACCTTAACTGGCTCTCGAGGGGATTAGTCGCCGCGAAGGCTTACCGCGCCGAGAGACGTCTTCCTCGTTACTGTCAAACTCCGCGGCGGAAAGACGCTGACGCCAGTCCTTTAAATCGTGAATCAAATTGATACGCCACGACACGTTCTATTCCGCGATAATCGGATTTCGGGCGATTTGTATGTCGTCGATAAAGTCCGTTTATCGACAGCGAAGTTCTGGTTTTTGACATTAAGCGAGCCAAAGTACCTTCTACAGATTTTTTTTTTCGGACCGACGCGCGTAATCCTTTTTCTCAAACAAATATTCTCAAACAATTTAATCCACGATATGTTTAAGAATGCCTTCAATTAACGAAAATTTTGTAAAGTCACGTATGTTACGCAGGACATTTTCTTATGGGGCTCGTTGAAAGTTGCCCAGTGCTTCTTCGATAGAGCAGCGAAAAGTGAAATCAAGACAGTACTCTGGATGTGATAAGAAAGAAGCGGACGGCAAAGGAAGAATAAACGGAACAAATAGAAAGAGGGAGTGAGGAGATGAAGAACGCCGGGAAGAGTCAACGTTAAAGCAAAGCGGGGCAATAATGAGCGCGGTCGGAGAAAAACGCGAAGGGGCTAGAAGCGGGGGATAGAAAAAGAGAGAGAAATAGAAAGACGGGGCCCCGAGACGAAGCGAAGAAAGCGCGGAGAGCAAGAGCGACGTGCAGGGCGAAAACTACACGGTTTAACGAAACGCGGTGGGCACGAGCGGATTAAGAGGAGCTGCGGCGCGGTGAGGAGCCGCCGCGCTCTGTGTGTGCACGGCACGCCCGTATTTCAATCGTGAGATAAGGACGAAGCGAGGAAAGGAGGGTTACACAGGGGGTTACGCGGGATGCGAGGGAGGGCAGGAGGGCGGAGGGAAAAAAAAGAGGGAGAGACGGTGCGCGCGAAAGAAGTTAGAAAGCCGAAACTCGAAGGATACCGAAGGGAAGGCGAGTATAAGGCACGATATGCAAGCCAGGCCGCGGTGATAGTTGGAGGCGCGGGTAGAAGCGAGAAGAAGCCCTACCATTTCTCCCTTCGTCCCTTCTCTCCGTCCCCGTCTCACGGAGAGGACGGGAGAAGATGAGAGACGAGAGGGGGGGTGAAAGAGGAGAAGAAAAGAGAGGAGGAGAGAGCCCTCTCAATGATGTCCGTTCGCGTGTAGTGAATATCCGGCTCTATACGGTTGTAGGTAGGTAGGGTACACTCGTGCGCGCCGCGCTCTCGCGCGTGCACGTACACCTCGCGGAGCGGGCGAGTTTGCGTGCGTCCGTGTGCGCCGGGTGTCGGGTCGTAGACCACAGCGGAGTCAGCTCGGAACGCTCAACCGGTCGAGCAACTTTTTAACGAGCTGCGGTTCTCCTCTCCTCCGCGAGGCGGAGGAGAGACGGGAGAGGGACCGGGAGGAAAGAAAGAGAGAGAAAGGGAGATCCCGGCCTGAACCGCGAGTTGAGCCATCCTCGCTTCGAGATGCATGCATGCATGCATGCATGCATGCGTCCACCGTGCCTGCTTGCCTGCCTGCATGCATGCATGCATGTGCACCATGTGATACCGGAGCGGGCGAGCGCGAGACGCGGGGAAAGAGCAAGAAAGGGTGGACGGAGAATGGAGAAAACGAGAGAGGAGAGGGAGGCGAGAAAGGCTAGAAAGAGGGGCGAGGAGGCCGGCGGAAACCGCGAGGACGTTGCGTCGCGGATACATCGCCGTCCCATATGGTTACAGGGTTAAACGGTCCAAACTCCTCACGGCCCGCAGCTCCGCCGAGCCTCGTCGAATCGAACGCGCTCGATTACCTCGCCCGTTCGTAGCATCGCGTCGCGCGATCCCTTCGATCGGGGCTATCGGCGCTTAACGCTTAACGCCGCCGGAGTAGATAACACTCCGCTCGCGTGAGGCAGATCGTTCGAGTTTCGACCACGGCGAGTTCTCCTTACGGTAACAACGGCCGTTGTTAACGCTTGTCCGCGATCCCCGGTTTCGCCAATTACGCTCGGCGCACGCTCCGCTACGGGAATTCCATTTTTCCCGCGTCGCCCGCGTCTATCGCCGCGACCGGTAATGGAGTATCGCTCGAAAATGCATTTAGGATTCAAGACGTTTGTCACGCTCGTGCAAATGGAGGTCTCGATATTGTATCTCGCGCCGATACGAACACCTCGGCTATTATGCTAAAAGGAAGTAGCAGGCCGCGTGCAGATCGATTTCGTCATATTCGAGCGACCCGCTATCGCGTAAACGGTGCATTTACAGTGTAAGGTCGATGTACCTAAATTCCCGTCGCCCTTCCTTTTTTTTCCTTTGACAACGACGCTCCCCACCTGCAACGTGCTTATCAAGCTCTTTACAATTGTTGGAAAAATACAGAGACAAATTTAAATCGGAGACACAAATCGACTTTATATCTACTTTTAACGTTCGATTCATGCAACGTTTTAAGTAGTCGACATTTCCCTTACATTCCTCCTCGTGGAAGAAGGTAACTCGCGGCTATTAATTCAAAATCGTCTCGGTCTCGGTAAACGGAAAAATGCATGGGAAAACTTGAAAATCCCTCGCTCTCGCGGAAAACCAACGAGGGAAAGTTCTATCTCTCTCTCTCTCTCGCGCGCGCGCGGAATATCTCAGCCGCAAAGAACAACGATCGTACCCCGCGGGAAGAAACGGAGAAAGCACCTCCCGCGAGTCTCCCCCCGAAATTTTTTCCGGGGTTCAACTCCGTGGTCGCGCCGCGACACGAGCGGAGTTGCTGCAAATAAAGTCGCGTAAGTATCCGCTGTTTCAACGCGCCGTTTGAGAAGGCCCCTCTCGATCGCGCTAGGGGCCACGGGAATCGAATAATAACCGTTTTACCTCGGGAACGGCTCGGGCCGCGCTTCGCGAGCCCGGGCCCCCGCCGTCCCCCGGTCCCACGAGCGTCGTCTCACACCCGTTCTTAGGCTTTATTGAATAAGTGTAAACGGCGGTGTTGCGCTAGGCAGAACAAGCGCCTTCCCCACGACGTCATTATTACTCGTCCCGAGGTTTTCTTGCATCACGGAATTTAAGGACGGCCGGCGCGCGGACCCAACACGAGGAAGTCTCTCCTCTTCGGGGGCCTACGGTCGGCGCCGTATCCTCTCCCCACGGCAAGAAAGGCTCGGGCCGTGGTGAATCTGGCCGAGCCATCTTCCACTCGGCCGAGTCGAAACGCACGCGAGTCGCGAAATACCGTGGCTCGGTCTCGGGGGCCTTCATTAACAAAGGGTTACCTTATAGGATATATTCCATCTATTTGCGATAGTCACGAACGGTCAGGGTCGTTAGTCCCTCGCGAGCGACTCCCTCCTCGATTCTCCCGTCGCGGCGGGGACTTGCGCGACTTCCGCGCGACTCCGCCGTCGCTTTGATAAGCGGTACACGTGTCTCGCGAAAAAGTTCCTCCGTCGAAGATATATTCGGTAGCGAGATTTCGGTCGGGACGTTCGCCCGCTCGCTCGCTCGCTCACGGGAAAAAGTTGAGACACGAAACGCTCTCTCGGCGGCCACCGGCGTTTTACGATTCCGCAAAGAAAAGGGAATCCGGAGATGCCCGGAGGGTCGCCCGGAGCGGTCGAAGGGCTCGCTCTCGCGACGGTAATTCCGGCTCCGCGATCGCCGAAGGATAACGGGCGGCCGGAGCGCTCGTCGACTAAACGCTAGCCTTTTTTAAACGACAAATTATCGTCGCGGTTCCGCCGCGCGTAAATACGCAGGGCGTACGGAGCCATTACTGTCACGAGACGTATTCCGCCGGTTGCCGCTCGGTGCGCCCGGCTCTTGCGTGATTCCAGAATCCGCGCAAGCCAGCCGGTGCGTTTTCTCTCTCTCTCTCTCCTCCCTCCCCCCCCCCCCCGCGTACTTTGTCAAAGCCGGCCGGTGGTCGCATCGATAATCCGCAGAGGCCTCCTCGAGCCCGTATCCTGTGATCTTCAGTCATATCCTGTTGCTCTCCCCGCTCCGTTTCCAGAACGAGAACGCAATCCCGTCCGATTACACCGGTAGCGGCGGCCGCGCGCTCACATATTTTTTCCCGCGTGTAACATATGTACGTGCCGCGCGCACACCGGCGCGGCGCGACGTCGACTCGCACCACCGACTCTATTATCGGATGTTGGCGATAATCCGCGCTATCGTAACGTACTGCCGGCACGCAAACTCTCAAACGCCGCGGCGTCTTTTTGCTCCGCGCGCCCGGCCGACCCACTGCGAAATTATCAATGATAACGTCGTAATAATATCAGGAGGGAGAGAGATAGAAAATGCTGGTACGACCGATCGATCGGCCGCCGGCTCGCAACGTCGCTGGTGGCTCGAGAGAAAATTCCCGAACGGATCTCCTCCCGGGTCCTCGCGGAGCTTGAGAGAGCGATTCGCTTGCTTGCGCGTGCTCTCTTTTATTACGTATTTCAATCAAGTGTAGGTCAATTGACGATAATCACGAGCGACGTAGCAAGGCCGAGCTCGGATTGGAGGGTGAAAATGCGAGCGGGGAGGCGCGGCGAGGGGCGGATCGGCGCAAAACGTAGCCGGATGGGCGGCGGGGGCCGGCGGGTGGAGAAGAAAATAACGGAGGGCAGAGGGTTGCGTAATGAGAGGGTAGTGGAGTGCCGATAAATCCAACAGGTCTCAGCATTTGTAAATTGCAACCTGTCAATACTGATCCGCGGCAAAATAAATGAGCCTGCCCCCACGCATGCACACGCAGGGTGTACCGCGGGCCCGAGCCTTCACTTGCGGACGCGCCGGTGCTCGCGAGAGCGACCGCGCGATTCCGTTAAGTCAACACGAAGGCGGTATTCCGGAGCGACGTGCAAACGTCTCGAAATCCCGACGTGAGACCGACGTTCCCGTTCCCCGAGTCCGGCGATTGTTTGTCTAACTAAACGCATGAATCATTGCTTAAAAAAAAAAAGGATCTAACTGCGGCTGAGGTTCGTGTGCTCGTGGATCCTTACGCTACGAGTATTTGAATTGCGCTGACCACGTGAAACGTTGAAAGAATATTTGTCGGTTTTACAAACCGCGTGGATGTAAACGAAACTTCGCGCAGATGAATGTAAAGCCTTGCGTCCACAATCCAAGAATTGTGTCCAAGCTCCAGTTCCGAGAAATGTGTGGCCGATCAACTTGCAGCTTTTCCATAAAAGATGCAGATTGATTGGCTACACATTTCTCGGAACTAGAGCTTGGACACAGTTCTTGGATCGTGGACACGAGGCTTTACGCTTCATCCCGATCATCGTGCAACTATTCCGTCAAAGTGGAATATGCACTGAGAAAAATATCCTGGCTTATCTAATCGGATAATCAATTACATAATTCGATGAAGAATATAATCGCTTTTTCGATTAAATTTCATCGGCAACTGCAATTTCATTGGATAAATTTCATCGAATATATATATAATTGAATCGGAGAACTTAATCAGAAAAACCGATGGTTAATTTACCATCGGAAACATTACTTAATCGACGGAATCCAATGGAAATTTTGCTCAGTGTATTAGTCATTCGCCGTTGTGATATAATGGCACGTGCGCGTAGTCATCAAATGCACGTCACATATTGTCACGTTCCTCCGCAGGACAGGAATGCCGTAAGCGCGCGTCTCTCGACCGAAAACGCTGCAGCGGCATCGGCGCTTTCGACTGTCGTTGCGTCACTAGACAATAATGAAAGGACCATGTTTGGATGTAAACATAATGCGGCATGTAACAGGACCGAGGATGTCGGTTGAGGGGAGCTAAATTAAAGCGAACCGAGGTACACGGACATTGGATAATACCGATATCGTATTGCAGCGCGAGGAGAAAAATGTGATTGCACTTCCTCCGTATACAACCTTTATACACTTTAATTCCATTAAATACGCACTCCACAACGGCGGCCTCATTCCTCAAGCCAATCCGCGTGGGATACAGTCAGGGACGGGTCGACCTGCCAAAAAGCGCTTCGCGGTGTCCCGAGTCGAATATTTTGGCCTCGTATTACTTTTCAATTGGGAGCAATGAGTTCGAACTAAGGTCTTTGTGTCGGAGAAAATATATTGAATTTTTCACCTTAGGTAGGCCTGAAAAGAGTCGCTATTTCTCCTTTGGCAGTAAAGAGGCCAACGCGAGTGTAATTAACAGAGTTTCGGTAGACCCTCTTCGGCCTAAGAGGTTTCAAATAGGGTGAGATATTTTATTACGTTCTCTTTGAGGGATAGAATGAGGTTAAACACAATTTTTCTTAATCATCTGGGCTTCAAATTGTAGTTTCAATCCGACTCCGAGGTCCAAGTGAAAAGAGAATAGAATAATTGAGGCCCATTCCGGGACCAATACTCGACTCGGGTGTCCACCTCTGTCTGTGACATGACGTTTTCAGGCGTGACGCGACGATAGGAGAAATGCGGAGCGCCGGACTATAATTCGGATATCGCTGCCGCGCGAAATACAACGGTCGAGCAGCAACGTATCGGGGCCGAAACGATTAGCAATAACCATTTCTCACACGCGGATTTTAACGTATTGTTGTTGCGCAATCGTTACTACCTGCGGCTTACGTCACTCGTCGCGGATCGCTTCGCACTCGGTATTAATAGCCAAAGATCAAGTGTTAATTCGGTAATTGCGCTATTTATTATCGTGAGTTTACGGCAAACACCTTTACATAACGCAAGTCGCGAGGCGGCAGCGGAGCTCGGAGTATTATTAGCCGCGCACGATTCTCCGCTGAAACGCCGCGGAATTATTATTCCAACGCTGATTAAGATCCAATTCCGCGATTTCCGCTGCGCGCGCGATCGGCGCGTCGGAACACGTACATATTTAATAAGCGATCGCGGCACGGCCGGGTTGTATAGGCCAGGTTTCGCAAAATTAACAACGAAATCCATCGCAATGCGCATTTCGGCTCCGCATCAATGAGACCTGCGCCTTAACTCGTAATCTCATCGGCGATCCGCGCGGTGGCAGTAATAATCAAGCGAGAGTGGTGCTGAAGGGTACGGCGTACACGCCACGCGATACGAGCGGAGCAAAAGGAACGGCACGCGGCGCCGTGCTTCCGCGAAGTCGTACGGTACCCCCGCGCGTAGGCCAGTGGTCGAAACTCGCGTACTAATTCGCGAACGGTGGTATCCGCAAATCCGCCCCTGGCTCCTGGACCCGACAATACGCGCGCTCACGCACACGTCCCGTCTCGCGTTCCGTGCGGCGAGTTACGTACGCGCGCGGCGTGGCGTGCGGAGACGGGGCTTTAACGACTGGCTTAAAGAGAGCGAGAGAGAGAGAGAGAGAGAGAGAGAGGGGGGGGGAGGAAAAAAGAAAGAAAAATTGGGCAGTTTTCGTTTACCGAGTCTTAGCCGGTTCGTGAGGTCGTTAATTTTCGGGTGGCCGCCGGTGGGATACGACGTCTTTCGCCCACCGACGAGAGTCTTTGAACTCCAGGATTACCTCTGGCTACCTCTGGATTGCCTCGGATTGCCCCGGCGCGATGCAATGCGATGCGATGCGATGCGATGCGATGCGATGCGGTTGATGCGGTGCGGTGCGGCGAACGTTGCAGATCAACTAGGCTCACGAGAGCGCACTCGGCGCTCGGCCACGGTGCGCTTTCGCAGACGGCATACTTTCGTTCGGCTACGAAACCTTCGTAATACGGCGACTGATCGTGAGATAACCGCTGTAGGCACGAGACCCTCGCTATTGAGAAATTAAAGCTTGAAACGCTCGATCTGTTCAAGTAATAAGCGAGACGGTGCCCCTCACGTTGATATACCGGTTGTGAAATCTCCGATCACATCGTGTTTGTATACACTCTCATAGTTTTACCTCTTACGATTGTAATGCTATCCTATAATTACAATTTACAGAATCGATGTATCTTCTTAAAAAAAAACCGTCTAATAATATTAAGTAATTTGCAATTAACCATCGAATGAAGATTAATAATCTCACATGGAGAAATTAACTTATGAGTGAGGGTTTATTATTTCTATCATCGTTGTCGAGATTCCATATTTTTGCTTTATTACACTGAAAAAAATTTCTGGTTGAATATGGACGAATCAGATAATTCCTTTAGGATTTACCAGAATTCCTTTAGGATTTACCAGAATTCCTTTAGGATTTACCAGAATTTCTGTAGGATTACAGGAATTCTGGTAAATCCTAAAGGAATTATCTGATTCGTCCATATTCAACCAGAAATTTTTTTCAGTGTACAATTCGAGAGTTTTGTATTTCTTATTGAAAGAAATAATCTCTTTAATTTACTCTGCATTATTGGTTTTTAATATTCTGTGCGTACAGATACCTTTAAGCAAACTGAATTTTATTAAAACAATTTGTACGATTCAACGATACAATCAATATTTTTATGAGTACTAAAATGTCATGAGAAAAATCTGAGTAATGCTTGGATTATATGAAATTTAGTAAGTTTCTTGGGGCCATATCATTCTGAAACGTACATAAAAAGCGGTTCTACAAGAGGCGGCACGAAGGATTAATTTGAGCCGAACAGACCCTAAAAATATCACTAGATTATCATTAGCGAGTCACCGGCCGGGGTCCATTAAGCATGATTATGATGTTTCCATGAAAATGTTATGTAACGCGCTCTTCTTCCGTGACTTTGTGATTCACCCTGTGAGCCTCGTTCGACACTTATTTTATTTGGCAAGCCAGCTGATCCACGAAAGCCGTTAATTTTGGGATAGCTGTCGACGGGGCATGCTCCCAAAGTGGTTTTTAATTTCGGATAACCACGGATTACACACAAAACTGGAATGATGCTAACACAGTCGTCAATTTTTATCGTTAACCGTACAATGTACAGCGTATTGTCTTAGAGTTGTCCTACAAAGCTCGAAGAAATAATCCACATAGTGAATGAAAATCTGTATATAATCTCAAGCATCTGGGAACTGAGTTTACTTCGGGCTCTTGGAATCATTTTACCAATTAATCGTCATCGAGAATGATAAGCTTCGTTACGACCGCCGTAATTTTTGAGCGAGATCGTCGTATCCGCGCCTCAAAGGTGATGAGTCTTTATGACGCTTTCTTCCTCCGCAATTATATCCGAGTATTTTCGTGGATTACGACTTGGGATCTGTCCGCGACAATTTATATCGCGTATTCACGGCAAGAAATAAAGAGAAAGAATGGGGGAAGGGTGTCGGAGGGGAGACAAGTGAAGTGCGCAAGAGGTATCATCGGTCCTGGTTTACACCTAACCGGACGATAACCCAATCCCGAGTTCGTTAATTTTTGGGGACGATCGCACGTGGGATTCGTCCCTCGCCCATGAACCAGTCCGTGCGGCTCTTTCTGGATTGCCTTGGGTCGCCTGCCGGCGCGGTTGCCTGCAGTTGCCCCGATGCTAGGCGTCCCGGAGGAGCCCGTGGAGTTATCGTAATCGTTAACGAGACTGCTGTCAGCGTCGTAAGACACCCGAGGGTCCCTCACCATTAACCTTCCGCTAACAAAGGCATTGCCACGTTCTTCGCTCCCGGTGCACCGACCCGCTCTCCCTTCCTTATTTATATGCATAACTCAAAAGAGGTGTAATGAAAATTTCACGGTCAACTCGATTACAGGCGATCGCCGTCGTATGCCCTCCCCTCGTACTTTCGTCTCTCTCCCTCCCACACATTCCGGTCTCGTTTCTCCCCCCCCCCTCTCTCTCTCTCTCTCTCTCTCTCTCTCTCTCTCGCTCGCTCGCTCGCTCGCTCGTTCTCTCCGTCATGCCGCTCTTTTCGCCCTGTCTTTCCTCTACCTCCCCGTACATCAGCAACTTGTCCGATGCGTCTGTCTCTCTTCGAGACCGTAGCGTTAGACCTCCGCCGCCGGAACGACGGCCTTCCTCTCGTTTTCTCTCTTCTCACCGTTCGTCCATAGAGAAAAAGAGAGAAGGCGAGAGAGAGAGGAGTGAGCGAGAGCAGCTCTCGCACGCGGAAAACGATTTCTCGGGATCGCGCGTTCGAGGAGCGATAAATTTTCCACGCCGATTATTGATACGCGCTGATTAGCCTCGTGATGCGCCGCGCGCGAATAATAAACCTTATCGTAATGACGGCTGACAAGTTTCTTGTCGATCGAGGAAAAAAAGTGATGATGAGGCGAAGCGCTCGATCTGCTCCCTAAATTATTATCCTTATGATTATTTCAATGCTAAAATGTACGTCCCCGCAGGAGACCGCCGCCGCCGCCGCCGCCGCCGCCTAGGCAGTTCTTCCATTCGATTGACTCGCGCCACGTGAAAGGACGTTATCCTTTTATATTAGTCTCCGGGCTGTCCGACATGCTGCACATGCTAAAGTAATGCGATGCAATAGGAGCGTCAATTTGCATTGCCACGCGATATCCGCTTCGGGAGGATTCGCTCTCATTTTTTCTCCCTGGAGATCCGACGAGTTTTCCTTCTAGCTGACGATTTAATTGTTAAGCCATGCGCGTACCTCGATTTATCTTTACGAGCAATAAAACGGCCGATAGTAAGACTGAATATTACGGAGGAGGAGAGTACACAGGTATTTTACTTACGTAACTGTAACTCGTGAGGACGAGAGAAAGAGAGAGTCGCATTGAAACACTGCGCTTTAGCACAATAGTAATGGACACAAGAGTGGATGGTAATTGAGTTAACGGGCTACGTAATGGTAGATTAAACGTGTCAAACTGTTTTGTAATCGCTTTACGAGCCGCTCTTAGGCATTCTGCGCTGTTCGCTGCGTGATGAAATATACACGCGTTGATAAACTCCGCGTAAAAAGGCGTTTGTTTGAAAGAAACTTCTTCCACATCGGGCAAAACGTTCTCAAGTCGCCCCCTTTTAATTCATTCGCGCACCGTTCTTTATCATTTTTTTTTACAACGGCGGAATAATGCAAAATTTAATACGCGCGCCGATACGCAAAATAGTTTAATTCCAACCTCCCGTTCGTCACGGTTTTCTCGTTCGATCTCGATGCATTCTACGCCACTTCCTGAAAGCCGCTAAAGTCGACCACGACGAACCGCGCAATCGCCGTGGAATGCATTCGAAAAAGGTTGCACGAGAAAACGTGTTGCAGGGTTGTAAGATGAAACTAGCAGGTGATCATCGGCGGGAATCGCGGCCGCGGCGCGGCGACGGCGGATCGTGATTCCGTGCCCACCTGAAAACAATAAACGGCCTGGAGGCTGCTCGCTCCTGGGACAAGAAGGAAGAAACTTAGGCCGGGGCTCGAGTGAAAGTGCACAAATAACAAACCATCTCGGTTTGTGTCTGCGGGGGTTTTGCAAGATCGCGCCGTGATCTTTTCCACGGTGGTTCTGTAACTCCAAGTCGCGATAATTAGCGCGGCCGCGGCTACTAAGTGATTATACGAATGAACGGGGAAACTGCGAATCCATTAGTCTCCCGCGGGAAAGAATCGTGAGAAGAATGTATGTTGTACTCGGGAAATCTCTCTCTTATCGGTGTTACGTAAACCATCTTTGAAAGAGCGGAAGACCACATATCGGAACATAAATTCTAGACAGTCATGATTTGCAATGCGCTTCTGGCTTGGCTGGTTGCGAGCGCCGAGAACGCTCGTCTAGCCGACGATTAGTCTGGCGTGATACTGATAAACTGTGAATTCCGGCAGGTTCTCTTCCTTTTGTGAAGAGCCTTGCAAAACTCGTATTCTGACGCGAAAATTGTTGAATTAATTAATCTTCAATTTTTATACTATTTATATCAAAATTGCGAAACCCATAATCTTCTTAAGAAAAAATTAATTGAATAAGTAAATTGTTATAAATTATTAACTGACTATGCGTTCCTTTGAGGTCCAACGAGTTTGCTGGAAAAAAAAACGGCAGCGTTCTCTAATTCAAATAAAGACGTCTCTTCTATGGCAGACCATCTTCTTTCTCAGAAACAATAGTCTAAAATGAAATGAAATGTGTGAGAAAATCCTAGGGGCGGGTAGCCCTATCGTTCATGCGTGGTTTGCTCAGCTCTATTATGTCTCTCTCTTCTTTCAATTAAAATACGTAACGTTAAATCTTAATTCTGCCTTGTCCGAGTTAGCTCGGGCGAGAAGAAAAGTCATCCATCAATCAATGATTTTTACAATTAGCGCATACCGCGGGGATAGCCGTAGTCATTGTTATGTAACAGCGGAATTACACAGTTAGACATCTACTGAGCGCCAGCGCGCATCTGTCTTTATCAAGCGAGGAGCGCAGGCCAGCGATCGGAATCCGGTAGTTTCGTTCACCATTACGCGTAACAATCCGTACGTCTTTGATTGATCTCCTTGCTCGGATGCTAATGAGCATCGCGCTCCGGCTCAAAGCGACGCGGCTGGGAAAACGGAAGAGCCGAAACGACGCGACCGGTCCGATTGCGTAATTTTTGAGTGCGCGACATCGGCGTCCCCCCCGATCCTGCGGCTCTTTGTTATCGCGTGTCTCGATATCGTGAAGAGGAGGCTGCTCACGTGCATCCGCTCGGTCATATACAGGGTGCTCCGATGCATATTACACGCGCCCCGTCGAACTAAAGACGTCCCTTTCTGGCGCAACTACTGTATTCTTCGTATTAGTTTTTTTACTTTTCACTTTTTCTTAATCATTAACACGGTCGAAGTGTCTTACAAAGGGGACACGTGAAATCTGTTGACGTGATTTACTAATAATTCATTAACATAAGGAGATGTGTGTTTGTATGTAAAGTCACGATATATTAAGGAAACTTGAGCAAACAACGTACGTGACCACCAACGCGTAACGCGGTTACAGCTGGGCCCACACGCATCTTTCACGGTTGTACAAATTGCCTCGTCAGATTAGAGAGGATACGTTAACATTTTAGACGAGCCTCGTATATTCGGAAACACCCTGTACATAAGGACGCATGGTTCGGTAGTTGATTAGATTTAAAAGAATGCCCCGTCACCTGCACTGTTGAAAGGAGACTAGGGCCCCGGGAGTAACGGCGGTGGGGAGGCTCGTGGAGACGAGGAGGAGGGATGGGGAGCAAGCGGGAGGAGGGGAGAGTAAAGGGAAAGGAGGTGCCGGAGTGGTGCCTGATCGTCAGCAACGAGAGGCCCGGGCATGAGGCCCCAGCGATCACTGACCGCTTTCGCCGATCCCAGCCGCCAACTAGCCACCTTTCAGCGGCGCAGCCATTGGGGCATCCTCCTGCTTAAGGTCCATTCACATCGCATCGCTAATCAAATCTGACAAAAAAGAATCGTTCCGTGATGCTTATGGTCCCCGTAACGTCGTGGAAATTGCCTTTATCGGCATGGGACCGGCTACCGCCCAGATTAAAGGGATGGGATTTATGTAATTGTCGATAACGGAATGTCCAAGCCGTCGGGATTAAAAATGTTAATGTTTAATCTTCGTTAGGGGCTATCAAGATATCGGACTAAATTCGATTCGCGGAATTAACGTCGCTAATGATAATTGGAGATACGCTCGCTTCATAAATTCCCGTGCGTCACGAAATTACTCATAAATTAACGGCGATTAGAATAATCCCACCCGGGGCGGGGGATTAAATCAAGTTCGCGCGCGAGGCAGTAAGATTCCCGATGCGCCTGTATCGTTCACTGGAGCGGTTAGCAGTAATTGGCGACGGGGATGTATGTAATATCGGCCAAAAATTGCGTCTCGACGAAAGCCGGCGAAAATAATCTCGGGGAATGAAGTAACTCTTTCCCGGAAGAGCCCGAGATATTTGTGTAATGAGAAAGAATGGCGCAAACTCACTCGAGGTAATCGAGATAGTTAGCAGGTTGCAGTTTCGTTTTACGGCACGTGATACATGGTTAATCTGCAAAACATCGGACACCCGGGGAATAATATTACGGCGCTTATAGACGGCTAAAATGCAGTCCACCGTTGGCAATTACCAAGGCGAGAGGGAACTGGCGAAAGAGTGAAATGTAATACCGACGCGAGCCTCGCGGCCTTGGTAAAGATCTTGTAATAACGATCAATGGATACGGATAAAACATACGTTTAATTGTGAAATCGGTAGTCTACCCATATCGTCGGCAATAACAATGGCGAAGATGAGATCTTGAGCATTCTACAAGTTCTTCTCGGGTGAGCCATTACGCGTGTTTCCATCAAGATTCAGATAAAATATATGCCGACATCAAAGAAATTAAGAAAAGATGACACAAATGTAGTATAGTAATTTATAATCTTGAGTGATTGATTTTAATGGACACGGACGTTGTATCTGGTCATTTCAAATTGGAAGGAATGGAGTCTGTTGAATCGCTGACTTAAGCGATGATGATGTCCGAAAGGTCTTTTGCCAATAGGGGACCCTACTTCGAGCAGGTAAAGGTAACAAATCACTTCCCAACGACGGGAGATCAAACTGCTAAGCACTGTTTGCTGAAAGGCGGAGTTTCCTACAAAAGACCACTTGATACAACGTTACACACAATTTCCGACACAATAAACGACTTTTATTATAAGAAATTAATTCGAGCCTCGAGTGAAATTGAATAGGAAATGTATATAACATCTTATTTCAAGAAAATCAAAAGTTCTTTTAACGATTTCCTTTTCTATTCAATTACCAATTATAATTTTTTAAACCGATTATTAAAGGACAAGATTTTCAAAAATAAAAATTTAGTTTAAGAGAAGTAGATTAGAACGTTCTTTCTCCCTTTGTTTCTAACAAACACAAATATATGTCAACAAAGAAAATATTGTAAACAAAAAAATATAATTGAATGCGTTATATGCAATAACATAACACATAAAAATATAATTCGTCCCTCTTACGCTAAAAACATGAACCAAAAACAGATTTTCACTTTTTACTTCAGATCTAAATATTTGCAACTATTTTACTGTTTTGTGAAAATGTGCAAGAGAGCATACACAAGAGGAGCGATACGTTTTCATCAGAGGCGGATGATCGGGAGAGGCGCGGAAATCTACAGAAAGTATTTGCGAAGTACGGAACAGTCGGAATACGAAACGGGACTCGCATAAAGGGCAAACATCCTTTTTCGAGATCCCATTCTACGTGACAGAATCGTAGAAACGAATGTGAGAACAGATGACGGCGCGGCGAGGTTTCGCGGACGGATCGAACAGCAATATGACGAAAGAATAGAAAGGAAGAAAAGAGGAGATGGAGGAAGATCGGCACGAGGGAAAAAGGGTACGGAGGAAGAGAGAGAAGGAGCGATGAGGGGAGCACGAGATGCGGGGAGTGCGCGGTGCACGAAGAAAAGGAGAGAGAGAAAGAGGAGAAGGACGCGCGGTGGAAAAAATGGAAAGGGGGGACAAGGAAATAAGAACGTAGTGGACGAAGGAAGCTGCAGATGCGGAGGAGCCACTGTAAGGACCCGGAGAGTGTACCTGTCTTGTTTTTATAGGCTTGCCAGAACGTCGGAACCCGGGTACGCGGACGAGGACGAGGACGACGACGACGACGACGGCGGCGGCGACGACGACGACGACGATGACGACGACGAGAAGGTGAGGAACAAGGTGGGAGAAGGAAGGACGGTGCGGAGTGGTGAGCGGTGGAAGGTGGCAGCCAGGGGATCGGCGACGGCAGGAGGGAGAGGGTAACGGAGTCCGCCAGGGCCTTACAATCCTCTGCCAACCAGTCCTGGTGGAACCGTGGGCCCTATCGGAGTCCTGCACGCGCGCGTCATACCTGCGACGGTGACTTTTCGTTGTCCACGAGATTTTTCTCACCGTCGGAGAGGCGATAATCTTGGGGTCGCTGAACCTCTGCTCCTCTCTCCCTCTCCTCTTTCGCGAACGCGTTTATTTCGTCCCGTTAGCGCGCGCGCGCGCGTCGCTCGCCCGAACGATTCGCTCTCTTTCTCTACGAGACGAATCGCCGAGGATGAAACCGCCAGGATCGTAAAGTGCAAGGAGCAAGGTGCAAAAGGTCGATCGTCGACCGAGGCAAGGAGAGGCAAGAGAGAGAAAGAGTGATATGGATGACGTGATGAGGTGAAATCGCGGCAACTCGTGGTGGTTTAAATGGATCGGCGCCGGTTTCACGAGACGCACCAGTGGCGTTAGTTGGCATTAGAGATAGGTACCCCTAGGGGAGGGGGGTCCGGGGGGGGGACCACTCCACATTGATGGAACAGTGATTAACGCGGCGGAAAGATGCGGGGTAGTCCTGCCTTCCTCGCCATACTGCTGGGCACGATATTCGGTGTCCTAGGTGCGTCTCTGAGCAAGGCGCTCAGGTACAAGGCACCGGATGAATGCAAGTGGGTTACAACCGGCGACGCCGAGGACGACGTGTCGCTCGTGTGCCGTCTGCGTACCATCAACAGCGAGCTGGAGAACACGAACTTCAGCGTGATACAGCCGCAGCACACGGTGCGCCTACGATTGGAATGCAGCGACGCGCTATTCTACCAGAGCTCCCTGAGCGCCGGGAGCTTCAGGCCGCTGGTCGAGCTGCGCGAGCTCGTCATCGAGTACTGCAAGATCGGCAATCTGTCGGACGACGCGTTCAAGGGTCTCAGGGAGCTGCGCAACCTCACCGTGAGGACGCACAACACCGACTGGTCGGCGATGGCGCTAGACGTATCCGCCGGGGCGTTCACCGATGAGCTCCGGCAGCTGGAAAAGCTCGATCTCGGCGAGAACAACATGTGGAGTATACCGGAGGGCGCGCTCTGTCCCCTGGTCAATCTAGAGATCCTCAATTTGACGAGGAACCGGCTCAGGGACATCACGGGTTTTCGCTTCAACACGGCGGCGAGATGCCTGGCGAATCTCAGGGACTTGGATCTCAGCAACAACAGCGTCGAATCTTTGCCGAGCGCAGCGTTTTCCGGTCTGACGAGGTTGCACAGCCTGGACCTGCGATGCAACGCCATCAGCTTCATGGCGGACCGCGCGTTCGAGGGCCTCACGTCGCTGGCCATCTTGAGACTCGCCGACAATCGACTTGCCAGCCTGCCGCCGGAGCTCTTCAGCGACGCCAAGGACCATATACAGGAGATTCATCTCAGGAACAATACGTTGAGCGTCTTGCCGCCCGGTCTGTTCAGCGAGTTGTCGCGACTGTTAGTGCTAGATCTTTCGCATAACGAGTTAACAGCGGAATGGGTGAACGCAGCTACGTTTACGCGTCTGGTGCGCTTAGTGGTGTTGGATCTCTCGAGCAATCGTATCGCGCGGCTCGACCCGACCGTTTTTCGCGATCTGTACAGTCTGCAGATACTACGGTTGCAGGAAAATCTATTGGAGAGCCTGCCGGAGAACACGTTCTCGGCGCTCTATAACTTGCACACGTTGCTGCTCAGCGACAACCAGTTAACTGTCATAGACGCCACCACGTTGAGTGGCCTTTACGTACTCAGTCTCCTCTCGTTGGACAACAACCGGTTGCACACGATACACCCGGGCTCTCTGAGAAATGCTTCGTCTCTACAAGACTTTCATCTTAACGGTAATCGGCTGACATCGGTGCCGGACGCATTGAAAGCCACTCCCCTCCTGCGCACCCTCGACCTCGGCGAGAACCTCATCTCCGAGATACCGAGCGGCACCTTCGACCACGTGGCGCAGCTGTACGGGCTTCGATTAACTGAAAATCATATCGGTAATCTCACGAAGGGCGTCTTCGATCGTATCAAAGAGCTCAAGATCCTGAACCTCTCACGAAACCGCATACAGTACATCGAACCCGGTACCTTCGACGAGAATCTGAATCTACAGGCGATACGCCTCGACGGCAATCAGCTGACCGACATCGCGGGGCTCTTCACCAAACTGCCGAATCTCGTCTGGCTGAATGTGAGCGATAACAAGCTCAAGTGGTTCGACTACGCGATGATACCGACCGGGCTGCAGTGGCTGGACATACACTCCAACGAGATCCGGGAGCTAGGCAACTATTTCGAGATTGAAACGCAGCTGCAACTGAGCACCTTCGACGCGAGCGAGAACAAGCTGACGGAAATCACCGGCAACGCGATCCCCATGAGCGTCGAGCTGCTGTTCCTCAACGACAATCTCATCTCCAAAGTGCAGAGCTATTCGTTCTTCAAGAAACCGAATCTGACGCGAGTCGATTTAAAGGGCAACCAGATACGGAATCTGGAGCCCTACGCGTTGCGCATCAGCGCGGTGCCGTCGGACCGAGCGCTGCCGGAGTTCTACATCGGCGACAACCAGTACCTGTGCGACTGCACCATGGAGTGGCTGCAGCGTGTCAATCGGCAGAATCAAACGCGCGTGCAGCCGCGCGTCATGGACCTCGAGAGCATCTACTGCAAGCTCTTGTACGATCGCGAGCACGCCTTCGTGCCGCTGGTCGAAGCGTCGCACTCGCAGTTTCTCTGCAAGTACGACACCCACTGCTTCGCCCTGTGCCACTGCTGCGATTTCGACGCGTGCGACTGCGAGATGACGTGTCCGCAAAACTGCACGTGTTACCACGATCAGTCGTGGTCGGCGAACGTGGTGGACTGCTCCAACGGCGGACACGTCAACAAACTGCCCGAACAGATACCGATGGACGCCACGCGTCTCTATCTAGACGGCAACGATCTACGCGTCGTGTCGAGTCACGCTTTTATCGGCCGCAAAAAGCTCAAGGTGCTGTTCCTCAATTCGTCCAACATCGAGATCGTGCAGAACAGGTCGTTCAACGGGCTGCGCGACCTCGAGGACCTGCACCTGCAGGACAACGGGATACGCGAGCTGCGCGGTCACGAGTTCGAGGGGCTCGATGCGTTGCGGCAGCTGCATCTGCAACGTAACCGCATCGCCACGATCGGCAACGACACGTTCGCGCCGCTGCGCTCGCTAAGGATACTACAGCTGCAGAACAACCGACTGACCACCCTGACGATCTGGTCGCTGCCGGGTTCGATCGAGGTCAGTCTAGCCGGGAATCCCTGGTCCTGCGAGTGCGATTATCTGCAGAATTATCGCGAGTGGTCGCGCGACCCGAGCGTCCGCGTCGCGGATGCGGCCGCGTTGCGCTGTGTGTACAACGTGACCGAGTTCGAGGCGTTCGGCGACGAGGTGTTCGCGGACGACGAGTTCGGCTTCTCGATGGGCACGGCACAGGGCGATCGCGAGCACGCCGGCAACGAGAGCGCCGTCTGCACCGGCGCGATCAGCGTCGACAACGACATACATCACAACTACACCAAGACCATTATCGAGAAGCAGGTCCTGCAGGATTATCTGCCGCTGCTGGTGGCTACGTCAGCCAGTTCGCTCGTGGTCATACTCCTGTGCATGCTCGCCTTTGTGTTTCGTCACGAGCTGCGCGTGTGGTTTCATTCGCGTTTTGGCGTGCGGATATTCTATCGGAATCAGGAGGTCGACCGCGACGATCGGGACAAGCTGTTCGACGCTTTTGTGAGCTACAGCTCCAAGGACGAAGCGTTCGTCGCCGAGGAGCTGGCGCCGGTGCTCGAGATGGGCAATCCCTCGTACAAGCTGTGCCTTCACTATCGGGACTTTCCAGTCGGTAGCTTCATAGCCGACACCATCGTCCAGGCGGTGGAGTCGTCGCGCAGAACGATAATGGTGCTGTCGGAAAACTTCATCAAATCCGAGTGGTGCCGCTTCGACTTCAAGTCGGCGCACCATCAGGTACTGAGGGACAGAAGACGCCGGCTGATCCTCGTGCTGGTCGGCGACGTGCACCAGCGCGATCTCGATCCGGACATACGGCTGTACTTAAAGACGAACACGTATCTGCAGTGGGGCGACAAGCTCTTCTGGGAGAAGTTGCGATTCGCGTTGCCGGACGTGCCGAACAACCAGCGTGCGACGCAGAGGACGAGGCAACCGCCGCCGGTCCGACGGCAGCACAACAACAGAACGTCCAACGGGTCGCGCACGGTATCCGTCCACATATGAACCGCTCGTTGCAGTCAAATCCGAGCGCGTCGAGCGTCGTCCGTGCCGAACGAGCGCACTCGGCCGCGAGGGTACAACGGGAGAGGAACGCGAGCTCTGCGTCGAGGATCCTGTATGCTCGGAGCGCTCGACTCCGAAATTCGGACGGTGTGCAATACGATGGTGTGGTATATTACAGAGTGTGTAAATAAAACAAAAAAACCGCAGGTGTTTTCATGTATAAATAGAGCGTGCCGCGGGGGGCCGTGATAAGAAGGAGGCCCACGTGTACATAGACGGTGTGTGATAAGAGTGAGAAGATATTTAAGACGCGCGTTCCCCGCGCGGAAATGTATACCCGGTGTGCCACACGCAGATTCTGTAAATTTGTTGCAGCGCGTCTGGATGAGAGTAGTTAGCTGAAACTCGTTGTAAATAGGACGTCGTCCGCTCGGTCGCGAATCACGACCGGGCCGGCACCGTTATTCGGCTCGTGGAACGTGCGACGATTACGTTGGGTGCGTATACGTATGTGAATGTGTGTGCCGTGATCGTGGAGCGCGAGAGATGAGCCTGCAGCCCCGTCGCGCTTCTGGGTAGCCCAGCGTGCGGTCGTGCGCTTAAAATTCGCTGCTCACCTCATCGTTACGCGCCCGTTATTTGTCGATTAGTGCAAATAGTTTCGCCGACCGATCGGTGAGCCGTGCCGGATTTCTCGGGCGGATTGCGTCGGCGTGATCGTTTTAATTTCGGCAGCTGTCTCGCGCGCGTGCGTGTTCCTCCACGATCAACTCTTTGACGTAAAATATCGCTTAACATCGAGCCGAGAGTGTCTCCAGAGCCGTTTGAACCTCGACTCGACTGTTTAGATAGCTTGGCTCAAGCCGCTGCGCCAACAGTGATACCACTTCCTAATTATAATTATTATGTATATTTAATTGTATTTACACTCCTCTTCCCTCTGGTTGATGACGAATTTCATCCAGGAACACGAGCTTACGAGCGTCTCGGCGGTAGAAGCCGAGACACGCTCCACGGTGATAACGAAAAATTCTGGGCGCGAACATTGTAAAGTATTACTTTAGTCTTATTTATTTCATTCCAATTGATAAAGAGACTTTTTATGCGATTCGAATGCGTCATGTTTTATATAACGCGAGAGTGATAGAAAATGGAGATAACAGTGTAACAACGAAGCTCGCTTGCCGTCAATTAACGATTAATTTAAGAAAACGTAATCTACGTGCCGCGCGGAATTCCTATTTGAATTCGACGGTCCCATCACTGCCGGGCGTGCGCGAATCAATAAACGAGACTTTAATCTCGTACCTATAAATTTCTATTTTTATGTACAGTCTCGCATACAGAATATAAATTGTACGTGTATATATATATTTTTACGGACGCATAACGGGGAGACAGTACATTTATATTCATTGCACAGATAGCTCAATCACATTTCAGTAATAACTTCAGCATTGCGAAAACGCCGGGGTGCAGTCGGCGCGAGATGAAACAAACCTTACACGACGGTATCTTATCCGAAATGCGACGGTCGAATTCAAAATGTGCGCGTTATGTCAAAGAAACTGAAACGCTGCTACAAATATCGGAGATATTATGTACAAACGTGAAATCGTCTTCTTTAGCTTCCCTCGCAAGCGGTTATCATGTTTCGCAAACTGTTCGACACAACAAAAAAGATATTATTCTAGAATAAAAGCTATGACTGAATAATAAAACATTCTATTTTTATGTTTTTAATTCTTCTGTCTTATTCTGACTTTCGCCTGCCCTGATCACATTGTAACGACGCCGGGTGCTACAATTACGCGTTCTAGAGATCGCGCCGTGGAGATTCGCGGCTGCCAAACGTGTCAAATATTTTTGGAGAGACGCACCGCCGGTTGCAGCATCCACGATTCATTGTGCGCTCTCGGTTATTAAACTGCATTTTTTTTGGTCGATACAAAGTATTACTTTCTTCCAGCGTGCTTGTCGAGAGAAATGTCAAAGGCGCATTACAGCGAATTTACAAACGGTATGCGGTGCACTTCCTCATTTTCAGTTAATGCAATAAAATGACAAAGCGGTATACGCGATATTCACGGCATGACAATTAAATCCACTATTTCGATGCAGGCTTTGTGCGCCATTTTCTGAGGTAGCTCGAGAACAAAACAATACTTTATGTTAATCGAGTCACGTCTGTATACATTGTCATCACGTCTTGTTACCGTTGCATCAGCGGAATAAGTAATATCTACCTGAGGATAATAGAAAAGAGACAATTTGGTAGGGGACAGTCGGGAGAAAATTTCGTTTCACGCCCTATAACGATTGAATTAAATTCTTTCGTTGTGCTATTCTAACCCGAATAAACTGCTGCGAATTATAACAGAAAGAAAATGACGCGTTGAAAAATATTTAATGCAAACGTCACTCCAAAAAAGTTCTATAGCGCGTCAAGTAACTTCTCACGTTTGATATTCACAGAAATATTTCGAGAGATATGAAATCACGTGCGAAAAGAAACGCGATAATTACACGTAATAAAACGACAGGGGAAAATCTGAGGAAACGCAGAAACCAAATTGTATAATTCTTGATCGGATGGCGCTTACGCTTGGCGTCTTTCTTTACCCTTTTTTTTAAACAAAGGTTATCTTTTTAAACAAAGATAATTTTTTTTAAGGCGATCTAATAATACGACAGGGGAAAATCTGAGAAAACGCGGAAAACTGATTCGTTAGTTGCGATCTTGTCGCGGCGGCATGCGCACGCAATAGCTGGCGGGTAGCGTAGGAGCGCGAGCTAAATGAGCCACGGTGGAAAATGATAGCTACGTGAAAACGCTCGCGAAACGAAAGTTACGTTATTGCGCGGGCCGCGATTGCGTGTAATCGTCGTGTAATCAATGCCGGCGTAACGGGCCGGCGGCGCGGGCGATTCGATCGATGCGCGAAATAAGGTGGTGGTGGCACCGCCGTTTCGCAGGACGATTGCGATATCGAGGGGCAACGCAAGTACGCCGTAACGGTGTCGCCGGAGCCGGCGCACGATAACGAATATGCGCGCAGCGCCGAGCGGGAGAGAAGCGCTGCGCGCGAGTCCCACCCTACATACCGTGACTGCCGGGGCATTTTGCGGTTTAGTTAATGACACGCGGAATTCGCAATCGCATTGTATTCCGCGGCGGCCGTCATTCCGCCGACGATCGTATCCCGCGATCTAACATTTGCCCCGACGCCGAGCCTGTGCCGGCGCGTAGATGGATCGATCAATTCTGACGGGGGGCCCCGCTCTCCGATGAGAACGCGGCGCAACATTGGTTATCATCACGCGCGTGACATTTAACTCGGCGCGCGGCAGATTATTTCCGACGACTAATCAAAACAATCGGCATCCGCGATTAGCTCATTCTATTTCGCTGCAACCGTCAGTCGTCCAATTACGTTGGTCACGCGTTGCCGAGATTTTAATCTCCAACAGTTTTTGCCCTCGGCAATTATCCTCGATACGAAATAAGGGACCTGACGGGCGGAATACACGGAAAATTCTAATCGTGACATCGATTTGTCGGGGAGATTGCGATCGGCCGTGGTAGCGAGCGTCTCTATGGGACCGGTAACGAGTCAACGCTCCTATCTGCCGATCCTGTTCTGCCACTTTTGTAATTAACAAGTCCTTAACAACATATCACGGGTAAAACACTCTTTGCATCGCTTATGTTCTCCGTTGAAAGCGCCTGGTCAAGGCGGGCTCGTGGCCGTCAACCAGTCCCCTCGAGTATAATTTTATGTACTGAGAAAAATCGGAGATACCACTACCAGGCCCTCGCGTGTACGCGCTTGTTCGCGCGCGAGCGCGCGACGGCGAGAGGCGCGCAAGGGGAAGAAATTATATACGAACGGAAGGGCAAGAGATCGTAAGATCTCAATGGTCTAGATACTCCGGGCCGCACTCCTGGGCGCGGAGTGTCTAGAGTGGCGAAAGGAGCGGAATCAGGCGTGTCTATCTCGCCAGGATAAGTAATGAACCGGACAAAAACCATTTTTGAACGCACGCGCTGCCCGATAGCGCAAAGATTGTGTCTGGAGTTTAGAAACCTGTTCCTCACTTTGTCCGTTTATCCGGACCTAACGAGACGGGGACGGGCTCGGGTAAGTAACGACGGGGAAATCAGCGGTGCGATGGAATCCGAAATTAAAGGGCGGCCATTAAAATTGATACAGCCGGCGACTTTATACCGCGGCGCGAATCCAAGTGACTCGTGGACGACTCGCGGCGGCAGGAACTACGAGCGAGCGGTAATATCGAACGCGGGACCGGGGGAACGGAGTGGTATCGATAGGATACCAAGTACCGCCGGGTAACGGCTTCTCGATAAAACGACCGGGCAAGTGAGGAGGTTTTAATGCGCATAAAGCCGTGGTAGGTCTTTACCGTGGAAAATAATGAATTAGGAGCGATAAAGCGCGGAGGACGCGCTCGCTTATTCCTCTCTTTCGTCCACGGGCGGTCATAACACCCGCCCGCTCCCGACGTTTCGCAGCTCGCTAACTCGTTCGCGTAGTAGTAGTTAAATTGGCTTCCCCGAGAATGCAGTCCGCGTACCCGCCGACCTCCTTCGACCGTCCTCTCCTCCCCCCGTCCGCTAATCTGGTCGCCGACGCTTTATGCGGTATAACGGAATTTCTGTTTGCATTATCTGCCGGAACGGCACTTGCACGCCTTCGTCGTCGTCGTCGTCCATCGTTCATCTCGACGAGGTTGCACGGGCCAAGGTGGGATTCGCGTCTCGAATCGACATCGACGATCAATTCAAATCGCCGTCGTGTCGGATCATTGAGCAGCCGCGTTTTATCACAAGTCGTTGAGTCGTCCAAGCCGCAAATCGCTCTTCCACTCGTGGGAGAGAGAAAGAGCGCGCGCGCACGGCACCGCGAGAGGACCGTAGTCGTTATTCCGGTTGAGATTTGCGAAATTCAAGCGGTACTCACGACGGGCATTAAATCATACGCAAGTCAGGATTTGTGTCACCCCACCGTGATTACACAGCCGTTGGAAACTGGGCGACGTGACGCCAAGTGCGCGACGAGCATAATCGTCCGCGACATAATCGCGGCGTAATCGTGATTAATTAAGATAACTCTCGAGAACGCCTCCGTCCCCCCTCCGTATCTCCGCGCGCACTCTTTCTCCCCGCTCCCCCCCCCCCTTCTTCGAATTTGCCTCGTCGGTAATTGCGGTCTTTAAAACGCATTTTTCGATTCGACAGCTAATCGCCGGTTGCGCAGCGTTACTTGCACAACTCGCGCAACGCTTCGCGCGATGCGCGCGAGGAGGATCGACGGAAGTCGAGCGTGAAAAAAGGTGCCGTACCCTCAATTACCGGCCCCGACTCCCCTGTCGACTTGCGAACTTTATATTCGCGCGTACGCCGTTGCGTAGTACAGTTATCGCGAGATTGAGAATTTAGTGTCCCGCTTGCATTGTCTCGCGGAGCGAATGCATATTTCACACGTGCGCTATCCATACAGCCGCCGCCGCCGCCGCCGCCGTGTAGCCCGCTGCGGCCTGCTGATTATGCGAACCGTGGTACAGTCGGTTACCCTCTCGCATATACATCGTCGCGCGGCATATAAGTCGCGCGAGCGCGAGGGCACCGTGTAACATCATAATAACTCGCAGAAATCATCCGTACTCTTTGTACGCGGGGCCTCGAATGCAGGCAAAGGGCGGAATAATGGCGACGAAGCGCGCGACGCTGCCGTGGCATTCCAGGTAATGACCGGCAATTAATTTCGTCCCTTACTTCGTCACAAAGAGCGTATCGCATCATCCGCGGGTATCGTGCGCTATTCACCAAACGCGACACGCACATCTCGCGTGCCCGATTAATGGGCACTCTCGGCGGGAAAAGGAAATGCACGTGCGAATGCATGCGAGATGTGTCAATATAATAAGTCCGTAAGTTATTGAGTGAGTTATAGAGACGCCCGCCTAGTGAGAGAGGCAGGTCCAGGTTTAAACCCTGGCCGGGGTAAATTTTTCGCGATAAGTTTAAAAATTAAAATCATTTAGACACTAACATCCTGTCTTATATTCTTTATTCCTTCGAATTGTGATTTCATGTCAGAGCCTTATGAATTTCGACGTAATTATTTATATTTCCATGTATTAAATTTTATACGCTTCACACGCGACGTCTCGCGTTGACTCCTGTTGCCTATTTCTTTGTTCGGTTTTTATTTTATTATTGGAGTCTGATTAGCTTTCTTGATACTTATATGAATTTTATTGTTTGAATTGTTCACGTTTGTGGCAGTCCGTGACGTTAACGTTTAATTCTCAACTTAATTTTTTGTAATTCAACAGCATTTTCTTCCGTGTCGAGACGATAAATTATTATATTTCTCGCATTAATGATATTTTCTCGGGAGTCTTGCATTACAGATACGCGCAAAGCATGTAAGTTGATTGCTACGTGTTCAAGATAGCAGTCGCAAATAGTCGATGATGCCGAGATCTAAGGTATCTCCCGATTTACTTTGAAACTGTCGTGAACCGTTTACGACTGCGGCAAACGAGTTTCTAGTTTATCCTGTCAGACGCAATTAATCAGAGGTGCGCGGTAGATAAATTTCTCCTGAAAGCAGATACGTCGATTTCTCGTCATCGATGATGAAGTCAGTTTGACGAACGTCTCCTCGGTGGAGAAGGTATTTCGTGATTTCACGTTCGCCCGTTACGACGCGCGATCGTCGGATAAATGGACTTTTAACGAACCCCGCGAGCGCCGGATAATTCGATTTATTAAGCAAGTGTTGCCTCGTCCCGAACAAGCATCGCTAATATTGACGGAGGTGGATCTGCCTGTCGTTGCGAGACTGACACTGGCGGAAGAAACATTCCGAGGCGAGAGCTGCTCGCTCGATCGATTACAAAGCACTTTCGCGGAACATTGAATTGGATCCAATCTCTTCGGGTTCGACCAGAGAGAGAGAGAGAGAGAGAGAGAGAGAGAGAGAGAGAGAGAGAGAGAGAGAGAGAGAGAGAGAGAGGGGGGAGCAGGAAAGGAGAGAGGGAGGAAGGGAGGTAAAAAAAAATACAAGTTGCACCGACCGACCGACCGGTGACTTTAATCAACTCTTTGCGAGCGCAACTGCTCGAGAGTTCGCGGGGCGTGTCGGGTACCATTCCGGCGCTCTCGTGTATGGTTACAAGTGCGGCTTGGGAGAGACTTTGTAATAATACCATGGGACCCCGTTGACACGCTTCGTTGCGCATTAAAGCCAGCTGACAATCCGCCGAAGTTTTCGACATTTTCAGACCACGCGGATACCGTCGTTGGCGCTTGCCATTTCGAGGGCCACGATTATCCCTCGACTGCGCAACAACGGGGCCTCCGGAGGACTCCGTTGCAATTTTGTCGACGCAACTGCCGCTCTACCCGCTTTTCTCGAAATTCTCTATACGAGCTCCTGCCCTCGTGTGTGCTAATTGTGCGGTCAAGCCGCGTTTCGTTTCACCGAAATATTTTATTTCGACCAAGTGTTTCGCTGGTCTCTGTATATAATATGATGCAAATATATACGACGGTCGCTAGGATTATAAAGGATCAGTCGCCGTAATGCGAATCGAGTTGATCCAATCGAGCGTTGACCCGGCAATTAAGGATTAACTCCGCATCTTGCGCACGAACGTTGCTCCGAATGGGCTTGCGAAGCTTTACCTTTCTCAACTTTGCGTTTCCCTACTCCGGAATTATCTATCTAGAAAAATATATTTTAAAGGTTCAGCCAAACATTCTTTCATTAATTCGTCACAAGTAAATTGCATCATGTTGCTCACGGGCGCAAGCTACGCCCCGTTAAAGCCGGAAATTGCAATTTATATAGCGCGGAATTAAGCAAAACATTTCCAAATCGTGTTAAAGGCAACCGAAAAAACAACAGAGCATCTCCTCAGTCTCGTCACTTTAATTACACCCAGGGATCCTAGTAATAGGTGCAGGAGTTAAACCAAACTTGTACAACGCTGTTGACTCTGGCGTGATCAAAGTACTTTTGTATGTAAATGAAATTGTTTTAAGTTTTCAATTACAGAGAAGAGAGAGAGAGAAATGCGCCGCTATTAAGAGCCGAGTACTCGCATCGACGGCTGTATCTCATTGAGCGCACGCGCGATTAATTTGTTGACCGACAATAAAATTTTTGGTAGATCCGCGCGTTATTACCGCGTCGCGATGCATATTTCTGTAAGCTGTAAAATAACCACGAGAGAGGGATGTACATGCGCGCAACCTCGTACACGCGAGCGTAGCCTTGCGGGAAGAACATCTGCTGCTGAGAGAAAATGAGCACAGCTGCAAACGATCGAAATTCTCGAGCACGACCATTCGCCCCGATTTCGTGTCACGCGCGCGACGGCAAACGCGCAAAACAATGAAAACTTGAAAACGGCAAAGTCTCACCGTATTCTCTCCGGCTCTCGGGTGCATCTGCGACCGTCGATAAGATTGCTTCCAGGATAACAATCATCCACTACGTCAGTCGCAAACGTGTAATTTAAGCTTCCGCGGTTCCTTTTTTCTTTTGCCATAAAACAAAGCGGCTCCCCAAGTTCTCCACATTACGTTATTCATTCGGCGACTTGTTAGAGCGTTACGCCGGGTAAAATTCCCCCCCGCGTTTCTCCGCGAAAATGTCCCGTACGCGATTTCGAGATATTTTACGAATTTCATTTGTTACTATTACTTTTATCGGATCGTTCGCCCCGGCGGCGTAAATTTTGACTTCCGTTCGCATAACGCGCGTGTCGAAAAGATGAACACTTTTGTCACTCGTCATGTCGCCGTCCCTGAGCGCGCGAAATCTCAGGCCTATCATTGGTGAAATATACTCACTTATTATTTAAAAACTATTATAGCCTCGACATTTATGTATTAGAATTTTTGTCTTGAAATTGTCTAAAAAATCTGTGACTAAAAGGATATCCGGTGGTTTTAGTACACCCTGTACACGTTATAATATATTTTTTATATTTTATCATATATTTTATACAAAAATATTAAAAGAAATATTGCATTAGGTGTTCTAAGTATTATATCTTAGAATATAGGTTCTCAACGCTTTACCAGCGGAGATCAAATTGATTTCATTTGCCACAACTGTTCTGATTTCTCGCTACCTCTTATAATATAATATATACTGCTGTTGGTTGATTTTTAAATACGAGAAAGTGTAACGTGCGATCGCCGCCTCGCGACAGCGAAGAGCGCTATTGCGAAATTATTATATAAAGATATAATTTAAATATTGTTCACATATTTCATATACATTTTTAGTATATTTTTGATATATATTATTATATACGATTTTTTAAATAGAACTTTTATATACCAAATGTATGAAATATATTACTATATATTTGTTGAAATATATATTTTTCCGTGGGGGCAGGTTCAAACCCTGGCTAAGGTAATTTGATTTCGCAATAAATTTAAAATATGAAATATTTAGACGCTAACACCCTGTCACGGCTCTTAGTCCTTTATTCCTTCAAATTTGTATTTATCACACTTGAGCCACACGAATTTTATTAATTTGATTATTCCGATTTAACTTAATACACCCAGCTTTCTCCGCTTCGTGTAGCGGTCGGCGCGGTGCGCGTTTTATTAAAACAAGTTTCACTGACATTTTTCCGAAAGTACCTGTTTCCGAACATTCGTTACAAGGAATCTGATTATACTTCTCACTCAATTTCACGCGGCTGCGGATAGAGGCTTCGCAGCATGATCGCGGCTCGCGGTCGTTCGAACAGCAAGGAGGAGAAGGCTAACACGAAGGGCGAGATCTATGTCCTTCCGAGCTATGGACGCGCGAACGTGCGATTTAACGCCCGGCTAAAGCAGGAATTAAGTTATACGCTGATCGTGATAAGTAGGAACTCCGACGAATGATTAATACCGCGTGCTCTCCGAACGCTCGCGCGCTCGTTGGGGATTTATCGGTACGCATCGTTGGAGATTCCATTGCCGTAATTCTCGTGCAGGGGGTTTGCGCTCTCGTAAGGTTCTCCCGGGATGTTCTCGGGAAAGGGGCCGAGCGACGACGATGTCCCGTCTGACCCTGGACGTGCTCCTGGCTCGTAAAAACGACCCGGTTTACCGAGTCGCGCACGGGAAATGCGGTTCCTGAGGGGTGTTCATAAATGGAAATCAGGGGTGGATATTAACTAGCACGCGAACCGCCCGGCGTAGAGAGTCCGTCACCGGCTCTCTTCTCTGTCTATGTAAATAAAACTTTGGCGTTATCCGCGGCGATCAAGCTCGCTCGACGCGGCGGCGGCGTCGTCGTCGTTTCTTCCTCCTCGCCGTTCGTTCCGCGGGACTGCTCACGCGGACCTTATTTGGTAGCCAGTAGCCCTTTCTGCGAAAAAAGAACGTTTGATACTTTTCCAAGACCATCCCGGAATGCGATTTCCATAATGAAATTTCGTATGGAAATGCTCTCGGGATTTGCGGCCTGCGGAAAGCGCGACTACGCGCGAGTGTGTCCGAGGAGACGCGGCGGGTTTTTCCTTTTCTTTTTCCCTCATTCCGTCGGAGCAGTTGGCATGTCCGCGATCGTATCGAGTTCTCTTTCCCCCCCTTTTTCTCTCTTTCTCTCTCTCTCTCTCTCTCTCCTCGATCGATAAATCGAATATCGGTGTTACGATAGAGACGTCGCGTTTATCCGCGACGGGCTCGCGGCGGCGATGACGGAATTTCGCGAAACGAAACAACGGCGGATCTCGCTGGACCGAAACGTCGGTGAAGATGTCCTCTCTAATTTAGGGGATTACGAACGATCGCGCCGGACGCTACGTGTCGGCGTATTTTATTGAGCTAAAACGTCGCCGGATGCAAATCGAATCGATCCGATCGTCGATACGATCCTCAATCGAGTGGTTCCCGAACGTAGAAGAAACACTCGGCGCGCTCCGCGCGCCAGATACTTTATATTCTGCGAAGCGACTGCGCGAAGAAATTTTTCTATTCCGATGGCTGCTTAAGTTTCTTCAACGAAACTGCACATACACACACTCTCTCTCTCTTTCTCGCGGCAACATTTAACTCCGTAGTTTTATTACCGTATTTCCGTCCGAGCGCACTCGGTCCGAGACCGTCGGACCCAGAAATCGCGAATGAAAACGATATCGAGAGACTCAAAACGCAGATATCAAAATGGGACGGCGAGTAGTGTAAATGAACGTAAGTAAACACAATTCCGTTTTCTTATCATTTCCGTATTCCAATTTCCTTGAATAAAACGGCCGCTCCTGCTGCTACCATTATTTAAATCGTGCGGAAATTGCAAGCCAAATTAGCTCCGGAAAAATACAGAAGGGCAAGAGTTAGAGCTTTATGTATACACTGGATGAATATCTTCTGCCGTGGTGACTCGATAAACGCCACGTACAATGCGGAAAATTATACGCTGCTTCATTTTTGCGCCGCGTTTTACCGTAGCTCGAAGCTCCGGAGGCAGAAACATTGCGAAATAACAGTGACAAGCGAGATTCGTAAATAAATATAGAAAAACGTGAAAATTACGTATCCCTGCGCGCGTCATCCGTCATGCGTTGCGATTTGTTTGTTCGCGAAATCTTTTAGACGACGCTGCCTTCGAAGGCGCGATTTCGCAGCATCAGCCCCGACCGACTCGCCAAGAACAACGCGCGAAGGTGCGCAAATATAAATCGACGCTATTACCATTTAATGAGCGATGTCGAGTCGCGCGCGGTTAGAAAGGTTTGACGGATATCCACGCGGCAAACTGCGGCGTAATTGTGTACAGAGAAAATAGTACGAGGGAGCGCATTGAAATCGGCGCGCGAAGCCGAGCCGGAGGCGCGCGGCCTTGCTCTCGAGTCTCCACGACGTTTCCGCGGGATCGAGTCGCTACGATCCGCGGAAAGAACTGGAACCGCGGAGGGACGAGGGGCCACGGGGACATCCCTCATCGTCTTCCCTCTCCCCCTCCCCCCTCCTCGCTCCTTTGTGTCACGTACGGCAATTGAATAGAGCGCCGAGACCGATCGAGCCGATCTTGCGGTCGGTAGCGTTCCACGCCGAACGGTTCGACAGAGGGAACACGCTTCTCCCTCCTCCTCGAGCGGGGTATTCGTCCTGCTCGGGAGGCTCGCATGCTTGCCTCGGTCGTCCGGTTGCCGCGGCCACGAGGAGGAGGGCGCGGGGTGCGCGGACGGTTAGCGCCCATCCACCTTCCCTCCAACGGTATAACAAGAAACGCCCGGGCTGGGCTCTCTGTCTTACGTGCTCCGTGCGAGTTTTCGTCCCGCTCGAGCGTTGTCCTCGCCCGCCGCGAAAAGCCAAGTGACTCCCGGCATATTCGCCCGAGACCCTAAAGCTGTGTCCACACCGCCGACCGGCCCTACCCAACGACGATCGCGAATCGCCGTCCAAAATTGATTCGCCGGAAGCGACCTCGGGGAATTTCAAGACAAACTAGGACGATGCAACCGGTTAAATTAACCATCGGTACTGAATAGCTAATACGTACGGTTGGGAAAACGCGGCGACCACTGTGTCGCCAGGTTCGTAGGTTCCACGTATTGTGTCAGTAGACACGAGCGTGATAAAAAGTACACCGAGCTAATAGAATTTCAAAGAAAGCAAGATCGATCGGAGAGACGAAGGTACGTGGGCACATCCGAGCGCCGTACTCGGCGTGTCCACTCCTCCTCGAGGTGGACCCAACATTAAGCCCGGTTTACGCCGGCGACGTAACGTCGCGGCTGTAATTAAACGCGCCACTCGGAGCTAATGCGCCGCGACGTAACGACGACCTTTCCGAGATTTGCCGCTCGTTTCTGTCCGCTCCTTCTTTTTCTTTAATTAAATGCCAGTGACGACGACCAAAAGCGGACGCGCCGACGCGGCCACGCGATTGCATCTCGGAATCGGGGCCTCGTCGGAGATATGGCGCCTTAAATTTCACGTGGATTCGTGCCCCGGACGAGCGCCAGCACGAGCACGCGGAGGAAGATGAATTACGAAGATAGCGGCGGCTTAGCCGAGAGAGACTTATCGCCGAGATTGGCGGCGCGTCGCTGTGTGTTGCTCTAATAATTAATATCGGCGTAACACGATCGATATCGTCCGGCTAGCAATAGTGATTGCTACCGCCGCGATGACTCGGCAGCGGTTGACGCCTCAAAAATGCCCGCTGCAAAATTATCGATGAGTATCGCCTTATCTCGGCGTCCGGCGCGCGCGCTATCGTTTGCGCATAGATTTTTCGATAAACCGCTACACGAGGCAATCGCACGTACAAAGCGGCGGACGGCGAGATGGCACGATAGGGCACGACAGTGCACGCATTTAGCCGATACCGCCGTGTACCGAACAATGCATCGAGTTTCTTTCCGAGACGAGGGGCGCGCTCGGAAGCTCGCAATTTAATTTAGTAATTTATAATTTCGTCTAAATTGTCTCCAACACTTTTTCTTACACCTTAGGCGCACCGTCTCGATCTATAGTTTCTCGCTGGGACATCGAGGAATAAGATACTTATGGGCAGCTCGGAGGAATGTGAAAATGTTCTGATAGACAACTAAGCTGGTCTGAGAAGTCTAGGGGGGTGGGGGAGGGGGAGGGAACGTAATGTAATTCGCCGACTTGACTCTCTCAGGTCCTCGCAGCCGGCAAACTTACAGCCGACACAAATGAATGTCAATATCCGATAGAGAGAAATAATTCAACGAACCGTGCTCCCGATTTCCGCGCACTCGCTGGCCGCTCCGTTCCCTTATCCCTTACTTTCCCGTCCAACTTTTCTCTCACTGGGAACCTGTCTCCGAGAGCTAATACCATCCGCTCGCCGGTACCGAAGGGAAAGAGAGTACTTGGCCGAAGTGGAGCACGACGGTTCCGACGGTGCATCGCCCTTCCGCTTAAGAACGGGGACGGAGCCCGGAGACTCGGGAGTTAACGTGAACGAGAAAAAGCGTCTTACCGAGTTTTCCTCGAGGAACAACAGCGGCAAAGGAGCCGAGGAGCGATATCCCGGGGAGCGAAAAGGAATCACCGGGACGCGATGTCTCTGCGAGTTTCTCAAACGGGCAGGATCATGCAGAAAGGGTTGATGGACCGGCCATAAAGCGATGGAAGACAGCGCGAGAGGAGAAAGAGAAGGAGAGGAAGGAGAGGAAGAAGAGGAGGGAGAGAAGGAGGAGGAGAAGGAGGATGTTGCAGCACGTTGGTGGGTGTATGAAGAGCGACGTGGAGAAGCGAGAGCAAGAGAGCAACGCGTTTGCACGAGCGAAAGGAGAAAAAGAGAGAGAGAGCGAGAGAGAGAGAGAGAGAGCCCAGCATGTATCCGGTATTTGAGCCGAAGGTGTTGCGTGCAAGTTAACAAGCTAACGAGACGCCGTGCGAGTGCGATTTTCTTTCCTATCAACCTCAATCTGCTTCTCACTCTCTTTCCTTACCCTTCGTGCCCTCCCGCCTCACCCGGGCACGACTCCCTTTTCCCGCCGCTATCTGCCCCGCTCCCCTCGCCTCTTTGTCTCCACCATCGATGTGCTCGTCGAGTCTTATTCTTTCTTAATCTCTCGTCGTTTCTCCGTGCCTTCGCTCCCTTTCTCTCTATCTCCCGGCAGCGGTGTCCGCCGCGGTCTTTCCAGAGGGTAAAAGGAAAAAAAGACAGAAAAGAAAAGAAAAAGAAAACCGCGGCGACGATGGCATCGTGTATCCCGTTTTACGGCACGTTGAACCTGTCAGTGCGAGTACACCAGATTAACCTGCACTCGTTAGTAGATCGCATTAATGCGCTCCTAACGTCCACCCGATCTCTCTCGGCAAACGAAGATTGAATTATTCACGATCGCGCGCGACCGGTTAGCGAACGGGCCGCGCTCGCGGTAAACCGCGCGATCGCGGAAAATCTGTACGTTGCGGAAATTCGTGAAAATGTATACCAACTGGACGTGGGAATGCGCCCGAGAGAGAGAGAGAGAGAGAGAAAGAGAGAGAAAGAGAGAGACACATCGCGATACAAATGTAACGTGATTCGCAATTCTGAGAGTTATTTGTAAGCGATTTCGGTCACTCTTTTCAGGATAGATCGTCCAATCAGGGGTCCAGCTGTCACTCTTCAACCAGCCGAGCGATTCGACGTCTCTTAGACCGGATCCATTCTTCGAAGACCATTATCTCGGTTTCTCATAACCCACAGCCGAATACGAGGCGATCCGAGAGGAGCCGCAGCCTCCCTCTTTCTCTCTCTCTCTCCCTCTTTTCTTTCTCTCGAAACTCATGCGATATGTATCGCGTATGAGTAATCGTCGAGTGGCGAGTGGCCGTATTATGAATGGTTTTCCGTTCGTCCGCCGATGTAGCTATACATCAGGCCGTTAATTACGCAAATGAAATGTGTATTATACCGAGTGTCAACAATTCACGCGTACGCGTACGCGTCCGGCCTATCCTTCTCCCAAGCCGGGAATTAAGCTCTTCCTCGGATCACCGCGCGGAATGTTCCCCGCGGTCCCCGCCGGCCGCGCGCAGTGCTTCGCAATGCAGCCGCGCGCGGGAACGGTAAACGGGCAAATAATTAATTTGCTTCATATGCACCGGGCGATTACCCCCGCTGTGTAAAACCGCTCGCAGCGTATAAAAGCGCATTTCACGGTGCGGTTATGGCGAATAATACCCCGTAACTAGCTGCCGCGCCGTGCCGTTTCCACGGCGGGGCACACAGGTGGGACGAGGGGGAGATCTCGCGTTACCCGCGCCGGACCCGTTACGGCTGTAATGATACGCGGAGTAACGCGATGCCAAACATTTTTTTCGCCTGTAATTAAGACGCGGGCCGATATGCAAACCGCTCCCCCCCCCCCCCCGAAAAGATACTTCTTACAACGTAGTACGATTAACATAATTGCCCGAGGGAAGGAGAGAGAAAGAGAGAGAGAAAGGGAGCGCGATTCTTCACGGGGCACGGATGCAACGACGTGACGTGTAGCTCTCGCGATTTTTCCCGTGAGACCAGGAAGTTTTCCGCTTCTGGGAAATTAGGAGAACCGACACAAGGAGGATCATTACGCGGGGCGCGCGTACACCCGCGCAACGCGAGTTTCCACTCGCTCTCGGCGGGCGATACGGGGGATCCGCTGCCACTTTGCCTCGTCATCGGACACGCGGTACCGACAACGGGGCCCGGTGCGCCGGCGACGGGGGAGCACGGGCGAACGTGAGCACCACTGCGCCGCGAAAGTCGGGGAGGATACGGGCGGCCCGACGCGATGGTGGGAATACACGTGCACGACCGTGCCGCACGAAAATTCATATCCACCGTGGCAGGCAGGCAAGCGGGCAGGCAGGCAGGCAGGCAGCATATAAAGGCGAGGCACGACCGTCGAAATATATTTGCGCATACATTTTTTCCCCGGGCGCGCGGTTATACAATATCCGGGAAGAGATACCCGCCACCGAATAAAAAGGGATCGTTGCGGCCTGAAATAAAACGTACGTACGGCTTTCAAATACATTATCGGACGAATTCTTGTTTACGGCGCCCCGAAAGGGCCCGGGACGCGCGGCGTAGATGTCATTTGCTTACCGGGGGACACCGCCGTCGAGATAAACGCGCGCGTCGGGAGCCCGTGTGCGGAAGAAGGGGTCCTGCGCGAGACCGCGTCTCCTCCATGGCTCGCGGCTACGCCTCGCGCCGTGAATAACAAATACGATATTATTACGAGCGACAAATAAACGCGTTTGTCGCTCCCTCTCCCCCCCCCGCACCGCCCCGGCGCTGCGTCTGCGGATCGGGAATATTTACGCGCGATAAGCCGCGCGTTTAATAAAGATATCGCATAATTCGCGCGCGAATCGATAGAGCATTCATAGGGAACCGAGCGCGTGCATCACTCGCTCGTCGCGATCGCTCGTAATATCGATAGTTGCCGCGAGAAGGACGGCCAGGGGAGGCGGAGGTGCAAACGCGCGTGGCCGGTACCGAGTTACGAGTGATATCGCATAAGCCGCGTGTCGTTGAGCGAGTAGACGCGGTCGTTCGGCCGCTTACGATCAGCCTTAAAGTCGTCCTGTACGAGTGGCGAGGCAATAATTAATACGTCGAGAGATACCGCTACGGTACCGACACGGCCAGGTCATTTGTAATTCAACGGACGTTAATGCCCCGATGATAGACGGACGTGTGCGTGGCGAGTTGACTATCCGCGAGTCGTAATTGTGAGTTACTGTTAATCCTTTAACCTTTCTCTACTTTCCCTCCGTTAGGAACGGCCTGTCCCCGCGCACCAAGATTCATGGACCGTGGCTGTCGACGCGTTTAGTCGGTCCCATTGTCGGGCCGTTTAACGAGAACGCTCGACGGAAATCGCGCGCGCGCGGCAGCCGTCGTCTACCTGTGTGGCTAAACGAACCGACGGTCCAGTCGGAGATAATCTCCGAGGAGTATGCGGATATATTTGTATAACTCCCGGCGGCCCGTAATCCGACGAGAAATCATAATTCAGAAGTCCTTTATGCCGATATCTCTGAATTAAGAAATTGTCAAATTTATCAGGGATACCGTCCGAGCAGCCACGGCGCGCTCCGAAAGTAGTTTCTTCCTCCCGAATTTTTAGGACGTAAAGTTTTATACACTGACAAAAATATATGTTCGTAAATTAAGTAAATAGATTTACTTAAAATTTTTTTTTACCGAAGCAAATATTTTTTCTATTTAAATAACAATATCAAATTTCAAACAAATCTATGTGTTATATTAAGTAAATTAATTTAAATCATTACATTTTCTACATACAAATAAAAATTTCATGAGATGTAGAATACTATTTATTAAACGAAATAATTGGTTTTGTTAAATGAGAAGTCCAATTTTCTTTGCTGTGAAAATTACATCTTAATAAACATTTTATAGAATTAAAATAAAATTTTTTAAATTTAAAATTATCTATTCTTCCATATTTAATAAATATACTTAAATTAAATTAAAGAAATGGATGTTTTAATTTGTTTATTAACTTTTTAATTTAAGTCAATAAGCTCTTAGATGCCACCTAATAAATAATTTTTTGAATAAAGTAATATTTTTTCGGATTAAGATATTATTTTTATCAGTGTATAAATCATTAAAAAACAAGAAATTCTTGTTAGAGCCCGCATGTAGAGGAAAGTCCCGTATTATGAAATAGACTTCTATGCTGAGACAAATTTTCATCGGATAAACCAATGATTCATTTTCCCGATTAAATTATGGGTACATCCAACGAAATTATACCGTTGAAATTTGATTGAAAAACCGATCACATTTTTTTATCGGATCCGTTTGTTATTACGTAATTGAATTATCCGATCATATTTAATCGGACATCTTTCTCAGTGTAATATGCAGATTTTCATCATCACAAATCTTTCTTTCGCAACGATTATATCATCCAACAATAAATTTTGCACTAAAGAGATTTCAAGGGCAATAAATTGGCGGAGCCAACAGACGATGTCTATTAGTTTAGCAGAAATCCCGCTACCTAACGTTAGAAGCTTATCTCACAACGGGGGACTTTTCTCTATAGTTTTTATTATCGGAGATACTATGAAATTGTGCTGCTAAATACTACATTAAATGCTGCATTAAAATATTATTACTCATTAATCTTTAGTCGTAAATTACTGAAGCAAAGTCACAAGAAGCATATTGGGCTTAAATTGATCTTGGGATAAAAATTCACATTTCAAGATTAAAAGGAAGCCTGGGACAATGCGTACGACCACACAGCCTGCTTTGTCAAGGTGCGAAAATAATTAGCATTAGTCATAAAGAAAAGAGCGGCAGAGTGCACCAGATTGAACGGCTCGAACCGAAAGAATTTGTCACGGTAGGTGCACAAACGAGCCGCCCGATTACAATCGAGAGATATGAAACGAGATAAATGAGATTTCAAAATGCCCCGATGATTTACCGGGCGAGTTACGTCCGCGCGTATCTCGCGCGGGAAGGCTATAACGCGCGAGTTTCCAGGAAACCGGCAGGATGTTAACTCGCGCGAGGTCGCGGGTGAAGGACACCGCCGATGCAAGTAGGTACTGAACGATGCTCTTAGCGTTTCCTTTCACTGACAACGCTATGGTTATCATTTCTTTCGCAAATTACAGCGAGCGGCGAGAGCCGCGGACGGGACGAGGGACCGAGGTACGAATCTTCGCGTAGCGAGCTGTTAGCGCGTTTAAGCGAGTCGCCGCCTCCCGCCCCCACGGTCACTCGTACCCATCGGTGGAAGTTGCCCTCCTTCTGCGCGCGAGCGCGGACGCGCATTGTGAAAAATTGCGCGGCTACATTGTGCCGTAATTGCGCCCGTAATCAAGATACGCGCGCACGCTGAAAATCGCCGAGCGTGGACGGAACGGCGACGCGACGGAGGGAGACCACGGTCCCACGCATCCTACGCTCGTCATCGGTCGACTCCCGGCATCCTGCGCTAAATGCGAGAAGCGTCGCGTGTACGTACCACCGGCGTTAAATGCGAGAGACGTCTCAGCGCCTCGCGAGGCACGACCTGGTGACACCGGGAGGTGGGCCTACCTTCTGTCCGACCCACCACCCACCGTCAACCCCGCTTGTCTCATCTTTTTCAACTAATAAGAATATTAACATCAACAATTACTTCACGCCAGTAAATGACTAACAGTGATTAAGCTTCTAATCGACCATGACTGGCGATGTGTTTTTAACACAGGAAATTTATTGCGAAAAATATTTCCCCAGTCAGGGTTTGAACCTGGACCTTCCTGCACTCTAGACGGGCGTCTTACCAATTCGACTACCGAGGCATAATGAGAATATTCTGCAAGTCGCCAGCAGTAATTAACAACTTGAGTATTTTCTTGACCATATCTGGCATTTTTAACAATACAGAAAATTGATTGCGAAAAATATTACCTCAGCCAGGGTGTCAACCTGGACCTCCCTACGCCCTAGGCGGGCGTCTCACCAATTCGACCACTGAGACATGTGGTAATATTTATCGCAATAACAGTATAAAGATAATTTTTTTCACTCGATTAAAATTCGCACGTGTTGTCGCTTTTTTTTAATTACGCAGGCGAGTAAAATAGGGAGGAGGGAAAGATATGTGTCAAACGTAACTGGAAATAATTATATTCCGAGAAAAAGGGCTGAACCACCGGTAATCACGGCCCTCACACAACGGCGTCGAGCGGCGAGGAAAAATCGTGTGAAAGTTTCTCGACGGAGCGAGAAGCGACGCGAGGGAAGCCGATCCGAAAGACTTCGGCGACCTTTCGGTCGAATCGCGCATTCCGCTGATAATCGCCGCTGTTATCTGATGAGTCGCGGAACCGACGCGATTTACGTACGCGGCGAATCTCCGTTTCGGGATTGGCACGTAACGAAGCGTTGCCACCTTTCCACGCGAGACCCAGCTTCCAGGTTGAGCGTCGCTCGCGAGGAAAATGTCAGACCCATACCGGTCGCGATGCAACGAGGCTTGCCGGCGACAGCGTAGCGCTGGATGCGCATCTGCATACGACACCGTCGTAGAATCGCGGTAGAAAAGCGGGCAAAAACTTCCCCGTAAGGATCACTCGCGATTTTATATCGAAAGCGACTCCCATATACATTTTTATGATCTCTCTCACGGCTCGCCGTGGATGCTCCCGACGGGTACGCGATGTAGAATAGAGTGCCCGTAAGCCACTGCCGTTTGAGGCCGCCTGTAAACTTGAGGCCGGGAGGATAAATTTGCGGAGTGTTGTCTTCTTTTCTAAAATCCGCCACGTAAATCACCTTCCGCAGAAGTGGCGGCGGCGATAGTAAAATGTGAGAAGTTCAGCCGTTCGTTCTATCCATCTGGATCCGCATTCCTATCGGCGTTTAGACTCGGCGTTTAACGCGCGACCGCGCGGTTTCGAGTCTCTCCACCGCCAAAGACCGGCGAGACCCGCGAATGCCAATCGCGGTCGTATTCAACACGCGAGAGCGGACGCATCGGGTGCTTTAAACGCTCCGAAGTTTGCGAAGCGACGACCGAGGTCTTGGCTCGCCGTCACCGCGTTCTACATGTCGAGGTGCGCTCTCGCATGCACCTCGTCTCTTGCCCGAGACGAGAGAAGGGGGGGCTCCTCCTTGCCCCCCGTAACTTATCGGCCACGTCGACGGGGAGTTTGCTATGCACGCTTTCTTGAGATAACCTTTCAGGCCGACAATTATTGGTAATATCGATACCGCACGCCCGTCGGCCTGGAGGAGCTCACCTTCTCCGTGCCTCGAACTCACGATCCGCGCGCTCGAGAGAGGCTCGAGAGTTCTCCTTGTAAATTACCCTCGTCCTCCTACTCCCCCGCCGTCGCCCCGAGTCCCATCCCTCCCACGATCGCCGCCTCATCCGCCGCTCTCTATCGTTTCCCCCCTTGACCCCGCTAGCCGCGATGATCCGTTGTTTACAATGGCCGGGCGAACCTAAATGAATTTCCTTTATGCAAATAAAAAGCGCGCGACAATGATAATTATGATTTACGGTGCGCCGAGCGATCCGTGGGCCGCGCGAATGTCGTCGCGAGAGCGCAAAGTCGGACGGGATGACGTGTCCCGCATGGGTGACACATCGGGGCTCGCGGCACCTCCTCGAACGTTTCCTCGTCCGTTTTCTATGCCGTGCCACAGTCCTGCAGGCATCTCCCGTCCGCAAAGTGTCGAGTAATTCCCAATGTAAAAATTCCAGACGTTCCAACTAAATCAAATTAATCGTTGCGCGCTACCAGAGAAACGCTGCATCGGGTCTAACCACGGGCTTCTATATACTACTAGACTGCCACCTTCGAGCTGGAAAGTGAGGCAAGAGTTTCGCCACGTCTTGTTAGATAAATGTGTCACTGACAGACCGATGCACGCATACTACTTTATTTATCTAACAAGACATGGCGGCACTCTTGCCTCACTTTCCAGCTCGAAGGTGGCGGTCTAGTAGTATAGAGAAAAAAGTATGTGGATCTAACCCGTTCGCGTTTAATACATTTAAACGTGATTCGTGCTCGACCAGAATTAGGCGGCAAACCGAAGATGGAAAAACTAGGCCGGATAATACCGGGGATTATCGCCCGCATACATTTTCGGCCATCGCAGTGTAAATTTGACAGCAACTGATTAATTATCGCTTCGGTTAGTCGACATTGACAAACAACTCGCGATTACATTGCTACGCGATCTCGTCCGATTGTCGCTCCGTCCTGTCCGTTCATCCAAATGCGTCTAAATAAACGCAGAGATGCTTAAATTTACGTACGCATAATTGCGCATCGTAGCGACATTAAAATTCAAGGTACGACTAAAATGTAGCTCGCGATAAGTGCCTGCTAAAACGACTCCTTTTTTTTTCTGCGAGCCGGTTTATCCGCAGGCTGGAGAGCCACGAGGAAACGGACGTCCACCCGAGTTTAAAGGCCGACATTTAAAGAAATGTGTAACACGATCCCGTACGGTCGTTCGACCGGAAAATTATTATCATAATGACCGATAGATCTATTCTGCCGGTCGAACAGCAATAAGGAAATGCGGATCGGAATGTCTCGATTGAGCCTTTCTTGCACCCCTTCCTTCTCTCGCCGATTATTCCGCGCGAATACAAGAGCGTATTGGAATATTCAGTTCGGTGCAAAATCCATTTGTTTGTTTCCGCGCCGATATCGATATCCGCGTGCATTAGAAATTGAACTGACATTTTTTTTTACAATACATGACCTGGAATATGCTCCTATTTGACGCGACGTTCTTTTCGAACTAGGGCCTGAGCAGAATGGCTGTCTTGTATTCTTAAGTCACACGACAGTTATCGTGCGTTACTTTAAGACAAAGATGTCAAAACATAAAACATTGTAATAAGAATTCTTCAATGTCGCCAGCGATAATTAACAATGTCAGTATTTTCTCGACCCTACCTGGCATTTTTAATAATACAGAAAATTTATTGCGAAAAATATTACCTCAGCTAGGGTTTGAACCGGGACCTTAAATTTTCTGTGTTATTAAAAATGCCAGGTATGGTCAAGAAAACACTGACGTTATAAAACATTGTCTTAAGAGTACAAGACAGCCATTCTGCTCAGGCCCTTAGGGTCACACAAAATTGCATAGCTATACATATGCATAGCGCAAGAACCGTCTAAATCAATGAGCATCGAGCATTGAGTCGCCATCGATTTACATAATATTCTCACTGGTCTAGACGATCTCGGACTATGCATATGCAGCTATGCAATTTTGTGTGCGACAGGCTTTACTCGTTTCGTGTGACAGAAGTATAAGGTGATCCGATTCGTTTCAGGAAATTTCTCATAACTCTTCGGTACAATGCGCGACCTTTGACCCGGGCAACAATCACGCGTATTAATTATCAGAAGCGATATACAATCCGAAGTGTTTATGATTGTTATTTAACATTTTGCGAACAAAACTTCGTAGGGCCTTGCCCAGAAGAGACTAGAATAAAGAACTGTTCAAAAAGGTGTCCTTTTTAGAAAGGTACTACACTGCCAATGAAAGCATCTATTTAAGAAAAGAACGTCACCTATTAAATTTAACACTTTTGGTACAAGATGTGTTTGTCGAAAAAAATGTTCTCTGCACGAGATTATATCGTAATTAAGCTAACGGTAATTACTTTTTCAAATATATCATTTATATAAGTTTCAAAAGTACGTGCACGAGATGCAGTCACGGCATGCGAGACTATTACGTATGAAGAAAATACGTTGCTCGTTGAAAGACTCGAGAAGATTGACACAGGAAGAATTCCCATTTTTATCGTACATCTTGTTAAGATATTAACATATTTCCGTGAACGACATTACTTGACGAGTGCACTAACCAAAGTACGAGACATTTGCGCCGAACTCATCGCTATCCCAAGGACGTGTACTCACCGCACTTGGCTTGACGAAGCGCCAATTATCCTGCACGCAATGCGTGCAGCTGAGGGCACCATTTCCCTAGCCGCAAAAACAGGACGGGTTGGATGAGAAGATCCTATAGATTAAAATTTCGCGAGATGATACTTGCGGAGCCCGCGTGTGCAACCGGTTCGCGTCGCGGCAAAACGCAAGGATATTCGACCAGCAATTACATCCTCCGGAGCACCATTCGCGTTTTTATGAATTGATTAGACCGCGGAAAACTGTGTATTAACGTCAGTGCGCTTTCAACTTGGCGCGAACGATTTAAGTAGGTGCGGACAATAAACGGAACAAAGTGCTGTAAGAAATAGGATGAGAGACAAGCCGTCGATGGTGCCACGTTTGTCATTTATCTAACGGAATCAGGAGCGAATCTCTTAGAATTCCGATCGTAGAGACTGATCCATAAATATATGTGCGCGTAACCATTACAAATACTGTCCGTTTTATGGCCGTAGCTTTAACGACGAATCCGTCGTTCTCTTCCTCATTTAAAATACATAAGATCCTCCATTTCTTGAAGCACAGATAATTAGATAAGCGATAACAGAGTTCAATGCTTTTTGATATTCCGATTTTCTCAATATCACAACTTTTCTTAATTCCTTTAGGTTCTTCAGAAAATACAGTCGCTATTAACCGCCCGACTAACAAAATCTTTTGCAATAAATATTATTGCAAATATATACGTCGATATTTTCTCGAAACGGTCTGTTTATGTACTGGTTCAAATATATCTCGATATATCATTTATTATATAGAGGAAAGTCCTCTATTATGAGATAGGATTCTAATATGAAATGGCAGGTTTTCAACGTCCAAATTCAATCACAATTTTTTATCGCAACGATTACACGATCCATCAATTTTCCGCTAAACAGATTTCGCTCCAAGGGCAATAAATTCACGATGGAACCAACAGATGATGCCATATTAATTTAGCAGAAACTCCGCTGTCTCGTATTAGGAGCCTATCGCATAGGCAACTTCCCTCTATGTTCTTTCTTTCCCTCTCTCTCAACACTAATAATAAATTACTTCGTAATATTTTACGTATAAAGAGAACCGGTTAACCCTCGATGTTTGATTTGTATTTTACCGTGTAATGTATGTGTATACCATAATATATATGTAATATACCAATATAAAGGCCGTCCGTAATTTAACTACGTGCATTCAGAATCATTCTGAGGCAGTAGTCGACCTCAATTTCAATCTTTCGTCTCGAAATGAACCGGACGGATTGTGTTTCATGCAACGCGACAATTGCTCGTCGCTGCCAGCGACGAAGGCAACAAGCTCCGCGGCAATTGAAGTCGCCAATGAAGTTTAACGAGTTAATGTCGTTCCAAATCGCTAATCGATCGCCGACCGTGAGACAAACCGGCGAAATCGCCGCAATCGTTATAATTTAAATGAACGATCGGATGGAGCGCATGCACAGCAACGCACGCACATCGCGGACGCGATGCGCGCGCGCGCGCGCTTCTCAGGGGAAAAAATTCCTCGGAAAACGAATACACATCGACAAGCACGACCACACGTACGCTCGTGCACGCAGGTAGACACGCACGCACGCATGCACGCACGCATGCACGCGCAAGGCTACGAGCGGCGGAACCTTCAATTATCGTAGGCTTCGCGAGTGCCGCTATTTTTCTCGCGGCCCTCTCGGCTCACACGCACGCATGCACGGAGGTTGCGAGAGGGCTGTTATCGAGAGGGACAGAAGAGGAGTCCCTTCACGGTCGTTCTCGCGCGACGATACGCACGACGAAAAATATCCACGGCGCGGCCGGTCCGCGACCGCCGCCGAGTACGCGCTCGCGAATACGCGCATAGGAAATGCTTATGAATTATCTATTATGTGCTACATCATGCTCACGGTACGCCGCGCGTGTCCCCCGCCTGTGCACCTACGCTCGCGTGTGCGTACGCACACCGAGTGAAAACGTCGCCGCGAAAACGCGGCGTTGCGTTCTCGCGCGGTCGCAAAGTCGCAACTAAATGTCGCGAGGAGATTGTGAATTCTCGAAATCATAACTGCGCGCTGCAAAAGACGAAGGTCTCTGAACGTTGTCGAGCGGTCGGCTTGTCTACGCTTAGCAAACTATTTTCCTTTGTCAAACATTTAGGTAGCTCGGAATGAACGATAAGACCTGATTGTCGTAGTATTAAAAGGGACGCGGGGATTTTATGGGAGAGGTTGAGAAATATTACTGATTAGGGGAGAAGGGAAAATTGAAACGTTAACAAAATATATCAGGCTGATTTTACGCGTGAACATCGGGCGAGTATCGAACGGTTTGCGCTTGATACAAAAATATGTGGTAAAAATAATAACTCGAATCTGCGCGTATAATCACAGAGAAAACAAATTTAGTATCAAGAGCATTTACGAATTCAAGTGTGCATTTAACAAGGCGCACATTTCGAAACGATATAGTGATTAAAATCGTTTGATTCAACAGTTTCTAGGACCCTTTCGCAGCAGAGGCTTTTGAAACAATCGAAACAAACGTAGAAGCGCTAGATATATTCCAGTTTGGTATTTGAAATGTTTCAGCGGGTTAGATTAAATTTTTTTTCCTATCGCGCTTCACGGCAGGCAATACGAATCGGCTATTAGGCGATGCTACAATTCGCTTTTTATTTTCTCGCGGTAAGTCGGTTAAATGATTTCACGTCTAGATTAGCGAGACCTCGCATTCAGCCTGATGCTATTGCATCCAAGTAGCTCGTCAAGTTGTGTACACCGTGCGTCGTGGAGTAGAAGAACCAGTAGTTTGATGTAAAAAGTTACTCGAACACATAATGCGGCTAACCTGCTTCACATGGCACGGACAGGATATGGTTTTTCAATGCGCTCTCTCTCTCTCTCTCTCTCTCTCTCTCTCTCTCTCTCTCTCTCTCTCTCTCCTCTCTCTCTCTCCCCCTCTCCCCCCCTCTCTCTAACTTTTCGTAGAAAGCAGCTGTACTTTTTACGCTGATTGTATGAACATTTGCATTTAACCTTGCGCTCGCCATCCAAAACTAACCAAAAATCCGTATCTCCACTTATTTAAGTAATAGGGTAAAAAGTAAACTAAATATATGTTTTACATATCAAATGTCGAACAAAATATCACCATAAAAAATATTCTAGAACTTACGCAACAAATTCAGTAATGTGAAAGACACAGAATAATACGAGCTGTTTCAAGGAAGTCTTACGTTGTAAATTTAATAAGTATTTCCAAACTGTTACTACATTTATGATCAGTTTTTAATACTGCATTTTTTACTTGTTTCTTAACTTCGACTAATTTCCCCAGAGAAATAAAGTGTGTTAGAGGAAAATAGTTTATAAGACTGAAGTATAAATATCTTTCTCTTCATAAGCTTCTCTAATTTAAAATGAAGATATTCGCTGTTAAATGCTCGTTCTATCAGTAACAATGTTTTAACCCGTTTAATGTTTCTAATGATATAATTAATCAATAATGTTATTCGTTCGCGTACAATCGTAATATCAATCGCTTTGCAGAGTGGTTTATAAACGAAATGAATCTTTTTGGCTAAATATTAACACCCTTACATCCCATTTGCACAACGATAGCGGATAATTTCGCTCTATCTCATCATCTTTTCGAAGGGAAACATTGAAAGATCCGAAGGTTAATTTACAGTTGTTTAAATCTTCTCGTTCGCGGTGGGCCAACACTGTGTTCACCGGTCTCTCCATATTCGCGAAATTGCAAGTCGCGAAAATGACCGATAATGCGTTAAGCCGGCCGTCTACACGCGCGGAGCTGTTCGCATTACAAGATACCGAACGGGACCCTCGAGGAAGGTCGAGCGCCGCACGATGCAATTTCGTTGTTCTTACAATAAATCAATGTAAAGCACGCGCGAATATTTATTTCCACCAATTCAATTCTGAGATATATATCTGACGGCTCTCTCGCGTGGCTTTTTCTTGATTTACGGCACTCGCCACCACGTCCGGCGGTGCATTAATATTTCGGATAGGTGCATCAGACTCTCTGAGATGCAAGGTAACGCCAACTCCTTACATCGCTCTCCCTGCCTGCTTTCGATCCCCCTGTTGATTATTATGGACACGGGGTTCTCTCTGCGTCTATACTTTGCTTCTGTGTCGTGCCAACCTGTTTCCATTACCTTGCTGCTTCGAATGGGCGTTAACTGAATATCATTAATCTGAATATCATTATCGTACCAACTCTATTGCGTTATTACGATATATATCTTCTTGACCATGCAAGTCAACGTCTTTATGCACCGCGCGATGAACGTCTACGTTAGGGAAAAAAGTAAGCAGCGCGCGATCGAAGTTTACTCTCGACATAATTTTTTTTAAGCGAGAATTCAGCCAAAGATTCGAAAAGTCCTGAAAAGATGCGCGATAACGATGCGGCGACGTTATTCGGCGTCGCGCGGGGCAAATGCCAATAAGCGCGGCTTAGCACTTAATAACAGCCGAGTGCCTACCTGACGTTTCAATTCGACCTGGCTGACGTGGGGATCAGGTATGTTTTGCGAGAAACGACGCCGGACACTTTTCTCCCCGAGCGACGAGAGACGTGGCGGTAATCACGCGCTATCGCACGGTCGCCGTCGATGAGCTCCGCTCGCGCCGCGCGCGATGAAAAAGTCCGCGAGCCGCGTGGCCCCCAAAGGCCAGATTACGAAAATTGCCGGGCGCGCGCGCGCGTGAATCCGATCGTTTACGTGCCGCGTACACGTGGCGGGATACTACGTGTTAGGGCGTGAACTAACGGAGGCCGACCGGCCGGCGAGAGAGCCCGCGATTTATTGTTTCCGCGATAAATCGACGTGAGATCGCCCCGCTCGCGAATAAATACACCCGAGCTTCCACCGATGCGAGAGATGCAACGCGACGTCTACGTCGCTCGACGTAGGAAACACCTGTCCTAATGGTTTAAACGCTCCGTTTTCCGTTTCTGTGTCTTGTTTTTTGCAAGAAACCCACATCGCCGTGCGGCTTGAACGATTGTTAATCTACGCGCTCTCCCACGTTTATCGCTATCGCTTATCGCCCGAAAGAGATGGGATCTTTATTACTGTTCCCAGAGCGCAGAGCTTTAACGCAATGTGCACCTCGCTGAGGACGTAAGCTTGATTCTCATTAATTGGAGATGCGAGCGATAAGGAATTACCCTCTCAACGTATACCGGAACATAAGTGCTTGACTCTCACTTTTTTACGGAGAATGCTTACGCAATATCTAGAGTACATAGGTAGTACAGTACGGGCCATTCAGTGAGTCGCGTCTTACAAACGTGAGAAACTGACTCCTTCCACCCCCCGTCAAAAGGATTTTAAATTCAACAGATATCACATGTCCCAAACGGTCCACACAAATTTTTGTGTTAATTTAACGTAATATGGATATGTTAAATGATCACACTAATACTCTGTTAATACTTTGACAGAAAATAAATGCGAATCTTAAAATAATTTAAAATAAATTTTGTGTAAAATTAACATATTTTTAATGACAGAATGAATTTAAAAAATGTAATTTTTACATTTTACAGAACTTTACTATCCTGCAGCCAATCAACGCACTCAAAAAAATGTGTCGTACGACAAATGTAATATTAGGCTAAGAGTTGAATCATGACCACTTTGCAATATAGAAAATCACAAAAACCTGGAGCTTGGCTCCTCATTGCCTAACTGCGTCCGACTGTAAAACAATTGAGCGCACAACATTTCAAACTTGACGACCTTAAATTACGGATTGCGTTGAATCCCTCTGGTTTTCTGTCCGTCAGATTTATTCTACCATTGGCACCGCATGCGTATCTAAAATCTTTATTATCTTACGAACGGCGTCCCAAGCTGGTCTCCTCCTGTCCCGTCGAATTCCTATGTAAAGGCGATAATACCGGTAACGAACGATTTCCCGCCATTCAAACCGGAGCGGATCCTGTACGCGGATCTCGTAACGACTCGCCAGTGTCGTTTCTGGCGAAAAGCTATGCGAGCGCGAAACGATACGGCACCCTCGCAGCCCTGAAATGCCAGATCGCAACGATACTCGGGCTGACTTTAACGTGATATTTTATCGCCCGTGTGCTCTCTCTCTCTCTCTCTCTCTCTCCTTCTCACCCGCCCGGGTTGTAAACAAAGTTTACCACTGCTCGCCCTGGTTGCGTCCGCGGGACAATCCCCGCCGACCTAAGTCTCGCTCCTAATGCCCGGGGCGACGTAGCGAGACGAGGCCGAGAAAGAGACCGGAATACATTAAGGAGACGCACTCGGGGAATCACTCGGGGACATGGCACGGTGCGCAACGCACCACGTGTCGTCGTCGGTGTATACGCGCTCGATTCCGCCGCGCGGCGGTAATCCGCGCGAGGGAACTGGAAATTATATGATAATGAAGTGCTCCTGGGCGCGTCGTGTATGTACATACACGGAGAGCGGGGTCGAGCGAAAAGACAATACGGTCCCTTGCGCACGGAGAATTTAATAGGCCGTTGCGAATGCGCCACGCCGGGGAGAAAGAGCGACGTTCGCCATGCATCGCGCCGGTGCAAAAGCATAGCTGAGTGCGTTTCGTGGTATTTGATATCGACATAATCGCCTGCGCGAGCCAGCGGTATAAGCCCGGGCTATCTCGTTCTCCGGGCTTTTCCTTTCACGAGAGCGCGGGGAGAAGAGAGAGAGAGAGAGAGAGAGAGAGGGGGGGGGGAGAGAGAGAAAATGCCGTGACGTCGTCCGCCTCGATGTCTCTTGTCGATCGCAATAGCTCCTTGGAGCACTCCCTCGACTCCTTCGACGAGTCCGAAGTCGGCTGCGACGCGGCATTTCTCGATTCCACTCCGGACTCACGCCGGAGTACACGCGTCGTCCATTTCGATCTCGATTAGGCGACGCCGTAGGGATTTTCGACTCGCCGACGGTGAGGGAAAATCCGCTTCAACGTGCGAGGCGAGCGGTCGCCTCCGAGCGACGTTCGTGACGGGATAATTTAATTATTGAGCCGTGTATCGCGACAATGCCGAGAATGTACGAAATTTAGCAGAGGTAAATGAGACAAAGTGGATTACAGTCTTAAAAGTTGCACGTTTGTTGAAGCAACGGCTCACAAACCAACGTTTTACAGAAAATGAGTTTCAACGCTTTGATTACAATTTTGTAATGTTAGATTCAAATACGATCTTGATAACTGATTATAGAAGAACGAAAGTATTTAGCTGTATATTAGCTGTTTGTTCAATGAAACTGAGTTTTCACGCGATTTTTTGAAATTTTTCTTAAGCGAAAATTTTACAAACGTTAGACACTGACTCCTTCCCTCCGTGAAAAGAATTTTTCCGTTGGTTTTTAAGTACATTTTTAATATCAACATACATTCATAAATGTTCCCAAGCGATAATTTTATCGTCATCAAATGAGCGAGGAACCTATAGTTGTAACTTTTTCACGAAAAATATTCAAGAGTGATATGCAGGACGTTTTGATCATTTGATTATCATTTGCATGAATTAAATCCCACAAGTAGTAGAGGAGAGTCCCCTATTATAAGATAGCGGAGTTTCTGCTAAATTAATAGGCGTTATCTGTTGGTCGCACCGTGAATTTATTGCCCTCGAAGTGAAATCTGTTTAGTGGAAAATTCATTGTTAGATCGTGTAATCGTAGCGTAAAAAGATTTGCGATTGAATTTGGACGTTGAAACCCTGCTATCTCGTATTAGGATCCTATCTCACAATAGAGGACTTTACGAAAATACGTTTCACGTTAGGCGCACAAATATTAAACGCCTACTTTGATAAATCACAGATGCACGGTTCCAATTTTTTCTTCTCACGCTATCCCCAGCGTCGGAGTCTGATCGTGCGGAGTAAAAAAAAAGGGGGGGGTCTCGTCGAGTCCCGCTATACATAAAATTCATTTTAAAATATTTTAATTCGTGTCCCTCGCGTAAAATGCGAACGTGCGCACCGCCATATCTGCCGCGGCCATACGCGAATGGTCACGTCGACGGTAGACAGAACCTCTATCACGATTCACTCGGGTTACGTATGTATTCGCGATAGCGGTAAAATATTACAAAGAGGCTATCACGGCGATATTGCGTTAATACATCACCGGCGACGCGTGGGAGGTATGTCGCCGGGGCGAAACGCTGACAATGGCTGTAATAAAGCGCGCGACTTATGTAACGACACGAGGGCATCGCTCGTAATTCCGCGCGCCAACGCGTTCTTAATATTTCAGCATCGGCCGCGACACTAGAGGCGGTGTGCCTCGATGTGTATATCGAGGAAAATGTTGCGACGCCGGTAAACGCATAAATCCGAAGACACTCGCCGATGGGGAATACTAGCGGCGCTAAAAAAACATACGATCCGACTTTACGGGGGCCCCTGCTCGATCCACGGTTATGGTGGTGGAACCCTCGTCATGTTTCCACCCAAAAGCGGTTCCCGCAGGTAGGCACGAAATATACGCGAGACCCACGAATTTATAGTTCGCCGGTTAATACGCGCGCGGTCCCCTTGACCCGCGTGTTCTTCTTACCTTATAAATCTTGGACACGGCCGCGGAATATTAAAACATTTCGATCCCCGATCGCCTCAAAGAAACGGATACCACTCGGCCGGAAGAGCACGACCGTTCGGCGTATGCGAACGGCGCGGCGCTACGGAGCTTACTTTTTCGCAACAATGCTCGGCTGCGGGATCGACGAGGATCAATGCAAGTGGATATCGCTGTAAACCCGATTCCTAACGCCCCGCCTCCCCCCCTCCCCTCCTCTTCCCAACCTTCTCCATCGCTAAATCGGAACGTTCGGAACGAGGGTGCCCAGGATTGACTGCTAAAAGGGTTGAGAATAAAAAAAAGGCAACCTGCCCGCGTGTAACCGGAGGGAAAAGTCAGGAGAATACGGTCCCTCCTCGAATCTCCTCCGGGAGCCCGAACGATCCCTTCTCTGCCGAGAACATTGCTTTTCTAATTTTTTGATCCGCTTTGAAGCCGTTTTTATGATCGGGGAAGCTCCAATTTTCCACGAGTATCTCCAAGAAGATCGATAAGGCGACCGTCGGCAAGCTAAACAGTCCTTCGCTCTCCTCGCGGCTTATTGGAGATGCGACCCACTTTAAAAAACCGGCAATAAAATCGAATTACAAGCGCAAAAGAGCTTAAGGTATTTTTGAACTCGAATCTCTCTCATTTCTTCCTTCCTTCCCCCCCCCCCCTTCAAGATATTAAAAGTAGATAATAGCCGCAATGAAGAAACAACGTGAAAACAAGAAATTGAACAAGTTAGAAAAAAAGGGACATTAGGCTGTAAAAAGTGAACTTCCCGATTAAATGATGTAAGATGCCAGTTCTTTGACTCCCTCCGGATAATCTTACTTCGCGGAAACAAGTTTTAATTGCATTCTACTTTCCTCATTTTCCGTAAGTCCCCAGGAAGTCCGGGGGATCAATAAAACCAGCGCGTAGCCTCGGAACGAGAGATAGCGTGATGCAGGAATAATACATAATGGGCCGTAAAAATGTACACATGTGTAACAATTACGTTGCCTTGTTCACCGCGACAAGAACGAGTAAATGTCGAGTGTCGAGGTAGACAAAATTTATTGCAAGACACGCCGCAATAAATTTTGCCTATCTCGCGCGTCCCGCGCAAATGCTTCTTTAATTAAAGGAAAGAGGCTGCGCTGTAACGGACTACCGACAGATTGAAATAAAATTATCGGCTTTTCATTAAGGCTCACACATGTTTAATATAGCGGGGATTGCATATGCGAAAAATTTCGATTGCATGCGCGTGAAGAGGCCGTGAAAAGGATCGATGTGACTTAAAGCTAACGTTAACAGACAAAAGTATTGACGTTACAAAAGTGTTAACTAAATAAAAATGATTTCTCTCGTAATAAACAAATGTTTAACGGAACGGCTTATTCAGATTTTTATTTTTGCCACCTTTGCAATCCTTTTCGTTTCCGTCCTTACTTCTCTTTTTTCTCCGAACAGTAGAGAGACGGAGCTTTACCACAAATCTTCTACGAGCTAAATAAAGCAGCACGGACAAGAGCAAAACAATCTTCGGTAATCCATTACGGAAGCTCGTAAATTCGGTGAATACGGGATTTGAAACCGCGGGACCACTTCAAAACTTTAACATCAAGGCTGAAACTACCGACGCAAAGAGAGACATATTTTTTTGCAATATTTCGCGTCGGCCCGACGAACTTCGACGGAATACGTGGGTAAGAAAGCTGCGCGAACTCTCGGTGACGGGAGGGTAAAAAGCGGAGGCCACGTACAGGGAGAAAAGTTGTGCAATCCATTATGCGGGTTGGCCGTTTCGACGGACATGGGCAGCGAATCCGCGGCGAGCTCATTTTCGAAGTTGCGTCAGGTCTGCGTCCGCGAATGGAGACGGATTTTGCGAGATACGTCGCGCTGCGCCTGTTTGATAAGAGAAAATATGTACGATCCACAATGGAAAATTTCATGCGGAAGATACTTTTTGCGCCGGGAGACATTTCTGCTCTCTAGGTAATTTTTTTCTTCGTCGAGCATGAACGTCGAGATAACACGCATCGATGTACTGTGAACTTGAGAGTCCGGGGGAGATGATTCCCGTATACTTTTCGGTGGTGTCTCAAAGATAAATTCATTTTCTTTGAATACGGATAAATTGCGCGTGTAACGGAGACTGGGCGAGTGCAACAAGGTCTAACAAGCCGGCGTAGCATGTAATACGTATCACGATTAAATGCACCACCGCCGTTAATGGCTGATCCGATAATCGTACGCCACGTATGATCGAGTGCTCTGGTAAAACATATTAATAAAACTGATTCATAAAGGGGTTACCCGACGCGATATTCGCGCGTGTAAGGAAGAAAGTCGGGTGATCCATTATGCAGCTTGTCCGACATCGTAGGTGCGATCGGCCGGCAAAGCCGCGCTAGGCGATCGGTCGAAATCCATAGATTTAAACGTAAGCTAAGCTGTACGACGTCGACGCATGACCGCGAGCGAAAGGGACTTTTTTTCTTAAAGGGCGAACACGTTCTCGAGTAAATCGCCGTGGACGAAATCGCGCACAAAGAACGAGGTGCATCCTACTGTAACCGGATAACTGGGAAGAGATCTCTCTCTTTGACCAAGAAAACAAATTCCACGATCCTCAAGAATGAAGTCTGGATTTTTTAAGTGGCGGAGGTACCTTTCAACGGTTCTCTCACAAATCCGCAGATAATCTATGGGCGCTGGGAAGTTTACTTTTCGAATCGTGCGGCACCCGTAGATGCCGACTGACCGCGAAAATCTAAACCGAATCCGAAGATATTTTTCTTCGGACGTTCTTTAACTTCTTTTTCAAACGAAGGGATACAGTAAACAGAGTCTCCTGCGACGCCAGTTTACGTTCCGTTCAATCACGTGCTTGCAATATTTTTAGAAACAGAGAAACGGTAAATCCTTTTATTCGAAGAAAAATATTCGTAGCGCGAAAAGTCTCTCTCTCTTTCTCTCGCAACACTTAATGCTATTAGATCGAAAATTGTGAAAATAATATTATTGTTGAGCTCCAAACTCCGAACGCTATACAGGCTTCTCCCAGCCATTGTGGACGTTAGATCGGCCTTATATCGTTCGATCTTCACCCCCTACATTTTCATGTGGCGACTTCCGCCACTCTCCCGCGTATGGACCCTTCACGTTGAAAGGCATTTGCATAGTCCTTTCAAGGAAACCTTCTCGCTCCCAGGAATTACGCGGAGCACGATTTTGTGTTCCTCCACGCTTATAAACCGCAAAATCCTCCTGCCGCGCGGCGGTTCTCCCGCGCGGTCGCCAAGGCTTTTCCCCAGGACCGCGCGAAATGGGAATTTTGCGTTAGCGTACTCGAATAACGGCGGCGGCAAAAACTTTCTATTACCGCGGAAATTCGCGCCAACTCGTACGCGTCGTCGGGCAACGTCTAAAATCTACCGCGCGCCCGGCTCTCTCGGCTCTCGCGCTCTTGCGGTCGGTCCGACACCGCTCTCCCGGCCGACATGGCACTTCGATAAAGCGCGTCGATAAAAAACGACTCGCAAGCCGTCGAGATCCCATGCGGGCGCGCGGTAAATGCGCGGTGTAGGAAGTAAAGTCGAGCGATCCATTATCCGAGCGGTGGCCACGCTCGCGACCGCGAGCGCATTCGAATCGGGGCGAGAGCGGCGCGGCCCCGCGCGTCCCGCCAAGGGCCGCTTAGAGAAGTTACGCCTCGCACATTTTACACCGTCCATTTAACGTCAGGGCGCAACGCCGCCTTGATTCTGACATCGTGTTTGCAGTCCCGCTTAACAGCCTCCCCCCACGGAAGCCCGGGATCGTTGCGGCTTACGTCGGGACGCAACGACGCCCCGGTGTGTGCAGCGCGTCCGCGAGTCACCCTTTTATGAGAGGATGTTGAATTCATTCTCGTGTATGGCCGAAACGCCCGTTTTACGGTCCTACGGGAAAATAACGATGCGCCTCTTTCGGTTGACGCAGTGCGGAGGTATCAATAAAAAGGGAAGAGAAAATTGAGGTAGACCATTTGATGAAGTATTACGATGCCTGGCGTGCAGCATGAATGAGGAGGCGGAAAATGCGCGGGGGGAATTAAGACTGATACCTCATGGGAGTAATACACGAAAAGCGGAAGCCAAAAAGTACAAGCTTCGAGACCAAACTGTTGTCAACTAGATTGATTTCGCGAATATTCCAATAAAATTTCAATAAGGTTCAATTCAAATGTAATTATTATGTCCAGATAAGTGGCAGAGAAAAGTGACAAAACAAGATGTTCTGTGTGTTTTATACTAAAACTACTTTTTCAAAAGAAAGATAAAAAAGACCCCAAGTATAAGCGCCAGCCAATCAAGAATTATATAATTTAATTATTTGGATATATTTTGTTAGAAAAAAAAACATTTTTGTCTTCTCTACAAAAATAATGATATCAACAAATTGCGCCAACTAAGATGGATATTTATACAAACTACATACTTTACTATTTTTGATTCTGTGTCTTATGTGCTTACTGCTAAATTAATAGCAGGGATTGAATATAAGAGTTATTTTTAAAACAAAACATTCGTTCGAGTTATCAAGCCTACTGTACCAACTGACCAATTTGAAGTTTAATTTCGTGAGAAATCTTAATTTTTCTGTGCGACGAAAATGCGCGCTGTTTACCCCATTGTGTGCTCTTTAAACGATGCGCTCCCTGAATGTAACGTGAGCGTTAAGAAGCAGTGAAAGAAATTAAAATATACGCTTCTTTTCACGTCAATTCCCACTGTCGCACTTGAGAGATGCACTTACAATAAATAATACGTACGGTAACGGATCCTAACTGTCGATCCCAGGCGATTTGAAAAATCCTCAAAGGCAGTAAAAATGCGCGTTATTCATCGCGACTTTATATGCCCGAGCATCAGCTGAACGACTGTTTTCTCGCGCGTCGCGGGGAATAACGGTGCCTGCCATCGTGCCTGATGCAGTACTTCAATAAAACATATCAATAAAGTGGTTTCGCGCGTATAGGCTTCCGAGAGGGAGGTTTCGCGCAAAGGAATAAGGAAGATAGAAAGGCCGAAAAGAAGGAAGGAAGCGTGGAAGAAGGGAAGGAAAGCTGGAAAGGAGGAAAGAAGGAAGGAGCCGGCAGGGAGGAAAGTTGGGCAATCCATTACGCGGCGTCTGCTCCGACTGCGGGTCGGATGCGGCGAGTACGAAACCGTGAGTCCACTCTCCAAGTTGCGTCAAGGCTAAATCCGCAGGGGCGGCCCCTTTGTGGCGATGTCCGCGCTTCTGCATACATTCTCGCCCGATAAATATACCCTTTGGCAGTATAATCCAGCTCCACGCGGATTCCACCGGCACCGGTAGCTTCTGAGAACCTGCCTCGAGCTTTGAGCGAGAGCACGGAGCGGAGGCTGCGCGGAGCCAAGCGCGGAGGAAGAATGGCCCGTCTCGTCTCTTCTCTCCTCCGTCTGACGCGCCCGTGGTTCCTCCCCGACATTTTGCCCTACCACCAACAATCTTTCCCCATATATACCGCTTCCACTTCTTCCTCTTCTTCGCCCTCTTCTTCATCATCTCTTTCTCCTTCTTCTTCTTTTTCATCTCCTTCCTCTTCTCCCTCGTCTTCGTTGTCGTTGTCTTCTTCTTCTTCTTCTTCTTCTTCATCATCTCCTCCTGCTCCTCGCTTCTTCTCGCACGGCCTGTTTCCTCCTCGGGGCACCTCTCTCACGCGCCGCTACACACGCACCAACACGCGAGCCAGGAAATTGTTCCTATTCTCTCTTTCGCTTTCTCGTCCCCGCGGCACGACCTACAGATTGCGTACAAATAATCTCCAGAATGCCAAGAGTCGTACCTGTCCGCCCCCAATTCGTGCTCGTTGCGGTGTACCGTGCGGCGATGGCGGCAAGCAACGGCCGCGGAGCCAAAAGCGATTTTCTCGATGGAATTTCCTGAATTTTCGATCCCCACCCCTGCCGGCCTCGTCTGGCAAGAGCGCCCTTCGAAAGCGGAATGTAATCTAGGATAATACGGCGCGTAATGCGATCGGTATTTTGCGGCTGCGTCTTGACTTCTGGAACGTGTCCACAATTTTCGTGTAACGCACCGCTCGATGAACCTGCCCTCCCCCCCACCCTCCGAGAGTTCACTTGCTCTCGCTGCCGGCTCTCGCGACCAGCCACCATAAAGAGCATTCCAGCGTCGTAGACATTCGAACAACGCAATAGACGCGCGACGAACATACGCTCGACGCAAGTTTTCGCCGCTTATCGTGGAAAATTGCGTTTGTCGCGCATTCCCGTCTCTTAAATTGGAGAATTGTGCGACCGGTACAACAATAACTCGGCGAGAGCTCTCGAGTTACTAAATACCAGCTGTGTAGCAAACACGATTTGATGAAGACGACGGAGAGATAAATGAGAGCTACACAGTAAAAATGGCAAATCGACAGAATGCCAAGTGTCTAATGCTAAAAAGCGTCTGTCAATGACACACCGATGCACACATACTACTTTATTTGTCTGACAAGACGTGGCGGAACTCCTGCCTCACTTCTCGGCCCTACGGTAGCGGTCCAGTAGTATATAAAAGTCTGTGGCTAACGGGCGACTAGATTTCGTAATTCTCCCACAGGTAACGCGTGCCATTGCTCCGTAAGAAGAGAAATTCGTACTTTTCATCCTTAGAATTATCTGTTATTTAATCGGAGCCCTTCAATCTGCATAAAACAAACCTCACTGTGTCCACAATGTCGAAAATTTAAGCTCATCGATATTAATCGGCGATTTATTTTAATGATCGGATGAGCGACGTTTCCATCCCAAGTTCAATTAATCGAATACTCATCTCGGTTATTAATGACGTCTCAGTTAACTAGCCAGAGAAAGAGAGATGGGAAGAAGGGGGAGCGGGGGGGGGGGAGGAGAGACACGTACAATAGAGTCCGAAACGGCGATTTATGGAGCCATAAAGCTTGTCCGTACATGCGTCGCCGGCCGGTTGCACCGGGCAACGGCGACTTAAGGGGCTAGCATTTGCTTTTAACGTTCATTCGAGTCGGCCACGGCGCGGATATCGGAAAAAAGTTGCCAATCCCCCTGCTAGAATTCCGACGTGTTTTTGCGGCTGTACCGCGTGCTCGATGGACAATGTGCAGCGTCCCTTCTTGCGAGGGATTAATGCCCGGAGATGTCTACACCTACGAAGCACGCGCTCCCTGCGCTCCTCTCATATCGAGAGAAAGAAATTCGACACACGCGATCGCGCATTCGCCACTATCGAAGGAGAAAGAGAGAAAGGGAGAGAGCGAGAAAGAGCAGGGGCCTCGGGTAATAGGTATACCTACGTCAGACTCCGCGTAATTCGCTACCATGCCCGAAGGACCCTTCGCGGGCCCTTCGCGTATACGAGCGGCGAGTCCTCGGGCGAGTCTCGTTAAATCCAAACAGGCGAAATTCGACGGTACCACGCAGTATAATATAGTATTGTAAAGCAATATCTCCCCCGAAAGGAAGCGATGGCGGTGGTGATGGTGTGGCGGCAGAGCAAACAGGTTTTTCAAGCGGAACCCCGAACGACGACGACGTATGCTTTGCTGCGCGGAGCGCAATAAAAATTTTTTAATAAAAAGCCTCACCTGCGCGTCCCGCGGTCGATTTGTTAGCTTCTTTGTGGGAACGCGACGGCGAGAGAAAGAGAAAGGGGAAAAGAGAGGAAAGGGTTAGAGCCCGGCTGGCGGGGGAGGGGACACGAGTAGAAAGAAAACGGCGCCGTTATGATGCGCGATTGGATTTTGCTGTTTGTTTGGTAGGAGCGTATCGCGTGTCAATACTTTTCCTTTTCGTTCTGTATGTAAATTTGAGCCCCGTGGGGGCGCAAGGGCAGCATCAATCAATGGCAGACGGCGGCTGATTAAAAATTGCGCAACACCATGAATTATTAATGCGACAATAAACGTGCAAATTCCAGTACACCTCCGTCCGCGGAGCATCGCTTCCTATAATGTATGATTGCCTTGCCATTTAAAGAAATTCCCGCCTGAAAATTTACAGTGCCGAGCTGCGAAAGAGCGTGCAGCGTATCCGCTGACGCTCGGTATTTAATGACGTCTCGTCAGTAAATTATCGAAAGATCTCCGCGATAGAACGACAAACGAAGGGAACTTTACATTAAACATATTAAAACGTTAAAATACTTAATTAAACATTACTTTGTAATTCACATGGGTGCTTAAGAAAATTAAGTATCGATTCGTTTTGCGATTCAAGAGGATCCCTCGGCCATCTTTTTTACCGACACAGTCAAATGTAGTTTTTGCGCTGGTAATTCTTTTTAATAGCTTTTACGCACACAATAATATTGTTTTTATAAGTGATACTTTTAATTTCTCTTCGTTTTTTTATATACTAGAGATGACTAAACGCGCGCTTTGCGCGCGCAGTTTGTGGTTGAGCATTGTATATTTTTAAGAATTTCTATACATGCAACGAAGTAATTGTATGCGCAACGTCAATTTAAAATAAAAAGTAATTTATCACTCACTGATACGATTCGCACCCGCAGAGTTGTACATCATGTATGTTAAACTGTAAAAATACAAATATGTATATGATTAGTACAGACTAATTCTGTCAAATCGAAATTATTGTACTAAATATGCTTCATATTTTATATTTTTTTAAATAGGTAGGTATTTATTAAGATAATTATATAAAATACTGAAAGTCTTCCTTTTAAATATAAATTCACAAAATTTTATACATTGGTTTTGTCTCTAACACTTATTCGACTCCTCGTTCGAATCATTTGAATAAATAAAATAAAAACACAGAACAGATGCTTTATTTTGCACAAGTAACAATTAAATAACATAAAAATGTAAGACACTTACCTTACGGTTTCTCCGCCGTTGCCCGATGCCTCCTCGGCCTCCTCCTCCTCTCAGATTTCCTTGTTGCACTTACATAACACTCACTCGCGAAAATCATCGATCGCGCGAAATTTCCGGCACTCCCGTACGCGATGTGAAATACCGCGAACACACGAAATATTATTAACTTCTGCGTTATCGGTTTCCAAGACTTTCTGTCATACAAATTACTCAAACTAACAACTTGCACTTTTGATTCGGAAGAATAGGACAATGGATAAATCACTTTCGAATTGGCGATATAAAACGCAACGCGAGCATCGGAAGCATAATCTACGGCAAAGAAATAATGTAACGACGTGCAATAAGCGACTTTCTTTACTTCCCGCCCGTTCGAGTTGCGAAAAACGACAGAGCGAAGTCGTACAAATTTCTCTTTTTTCCCGAAAATAGAACAGAATACACGAAATCGACAGATAATTAAAAGCGCGGTGCGTAAACGAGATGTAACCGCGACAACGTACCACAATTTACCTTCATATTTTAGATGAGTTAGTCTCGCGAAATATCTATGTATACGTTGATAAAGAGCCGTCGCCACAACACGCAATTCGTTTTTCATTACACGTTGTAGAAACTTAATAATTAATCTAGGAACCTCACTTGTGACTGATAAAGGTGTACAAATCAATAGTGATTTATCCTTATAATTATCGCGATCGAGTTTTGGAAACCGATAACGCAGAAATAATATCACGCACGGAGCGACTCTCGCCACTGCCTGCCGGCCCGACGTTCGGCGAGCGTGTGAGAGCGCGGCGACCTTCAGGTACACGTTGACACGCAAAAACATCGTACGTCACCGCGCCGAGAGAAAAACAACAAAAAAACGTTGAGAATTCGTTGGCCCGCTTAATCGTCGTACGATACCGCGCCGAGTGAAAAACAACAAGAAAACGTTGAGAATTCGTTGGTCTGCCTACGCAATGGAAAATTCCGTACTTAATATTTTATTGTACATTACTTTGTTCCGTGACTGTTGCTACGTTTTACGTATTATTCCGCGGACTTATTGGTATTGATTAAATTAACGATTAATTCTGTTCAATCGAGAAAATGTTTCGAAACGAAAATCGTTGTTACTTAAATTCTAATTACTAAGATTAGAGATTTTACTTCAATATAGTTCAATTTACTTCAAAAATAGTTGATGCATACAAATGTATATTTCTAAATTGCAAATTTTCATTCACTATGAATCTAAAAGAGAAGTGAAGCACACCGCCCTTCGAAAAAACCAATCGACATCGCGGAAAAGAAGCCTCAACTGTTCGATATTAACGACATTCGCGCTGGTAACATCTCTTTTTTAGAAAGGGAAAAGTCGACTGTACCTGGTTTTGTCTGTATGCGTACATTAATCGTGTGGAAGAACTTTGCAATTTTATAAAGTCAATTTCAAATTTAGTACGAACTACGAATTGAAAATTTCAAATACCAATGTCCTTTTTATCAGCTATGTGGTCCGCAACTTATCCTGGTATTATTTTGTGCATAAAAGCGCCAATAAAAAGAATTACAAGCGCAAAAGCTATATTTGACCGTGTCGGTAAAAAAGATGGCTGAGGGATCCCTTGCGTGCTGACTAACGAAACAAAATCTCCGCAATGATGCACATTTTTTATGTGTTTTCGGGGCAGTCGCGCAAACAGAGTTTCCGAGCATCTTCCGAGATGAGGATAAACGACGCCGATAAAAATGACGAGTGTATCGCGCGAATGCGAGGTGCAAAAAAGCGTAGCGCGGGGAAAGAGAGAGGGAGAAAGAGGGGACGCGCTTTAAGACCCTCATCAAGCGCGTAAGCGGTGTTTCGTATAAATCGGAGAGAGCGGAGAGGACAGCGCACACATATCCCGCTGTCTTCCGTCGCGCGCCGCCAACCGCGATGCCTTCCGCGGCGGAGGCGCGCTCGCTGACGCGCCTGAAAAAAAATCTGAATATTTCGTAAAGCGACAAGCTCCAGCGCGGCGGATCACGTCGTCATGCTTTCAGGAAGTGGGGGGATGCCTGGTGGAACCTCCCACGCGGGTAGTTATCTCGGTGACTTAATACCAGGTAATGTGCTCTCCAGTTACATCTCAGGCGATCCGGCTGGCTCTCGACTCCGGCCGGGTCGGCTTGCCGGCTCTCTCGCGCAATAGGTGCCCGACGCACCGAGCCGGCGATCGGTGACCCGCACGGGACGAAAATGGTGGCAGTCTCGTGGCGAGGGTGAGAGAAGGCAGCGGAGAGAGGGCGAGAGGGAGAAAGAGAACAGGAGCGAGACAAAGGGGAAAATTGAGAGATGAGAGGAAAGCGGAGGGAAACTCGAGTTACTCGATATCCCTTTCCCGTAGACCTGAACGCTACGTCGAAGCAATCGGGAGTCCCTTTCCCTATGGGGAATTTCTCGGTAGCCTATTCGCACCATTATTCGCATCTTCGTCTTAAGCTCGATATCGCGACTACCGTATGCAAGTCGGCGGACGCATGTGCGAGAAACAAATGCGCTTACGATCCGATCTGGGAAAGTTTAACTCTTTGCATCTCGATCGCGTAGATCTGAGAGACGCAGCTATTTCTGAGATCTCGCTCGGTCCTTTGACGGAGCTTGAAAGAAACAGGCAAGTACAAACGTAATAAAAACTTTTAGAAGGCTTATAAGTTCTTTTATCATTTCTTACAGACGATCAAATGTTACCTTTATTTTTCATCAATTGAAAGGAACGAAGACTCGACTCTGACATACACTTGTCGGCTGCACTTTGTTCTACAGATCACGACCGAATCTCGTCTTGTCAGACATTATCGGGGAAAGAAAAAGTTTATCCTATTTGAATGTAGAAGTTCGGCTAAGTCCTGTTAGTTAATGGACAAGTTCGTCGTGAGAATCGCGGGGGCTATCAAGATTCGGGATCTAGTCGACGAGATAGTAATATATCGACCACGATATCCCACGAGAGATACGCGTGTGTCGTCGATCGCACTATTGTCCACCGGTAAAGATATATAGACGAGCGAAAAAATGGGGATGCTACTTAAAATTCTTGGTGGCCGGGTGCGGCGAAGAAAAATCTCGAGAATTCTCTCTCTTTCCCCCCCCCCCCCTCTCTCTCTCTCGGATGAGAGACTAACGCTTTGTGATCGGACCAGTGGTCGGCTGTCCACACGAGGCGAAGGTCGGTCCCTGGATGAGGTGGGGAACGATAGAGGAGACGGTAATTGAAGAATAAAAAACGAAGAACACGGCGAAAGGAGAGGTGTCGAAGGAAGTTACCCGATCCTCATGACTGTAAACCCACGACGGACGCCACAAAGCGATTCGAGATCCTTACTTTCGCCAACGGTTTATTATTGACGGGCTTAATGGCGCTCGCGCCCCGCTCGCGCTCGTTCTCATTGTGAGGATATTGTCAAAGGTCGCACCCAATAACAAGCGAATCCTACGAGTCGGGCGGAAGCACGACGTGCGATCGTACCTGCGATCGTACCGCTACAAACCGTTCGCAGCAAATGCTTAAATTGACAACAAGCGATGGGAATTCCCCTCGAATAGATTAATTCGCCCAAAGATGGTAAAATGCGTACGGGGCGAATTGGCACGTGTGGTTCCGAATAAATCGTTTCGGATTGTAAACTATACTTAGCGTTGTCAAAAGTGCGATCGAGTACACATTGTAGTTAAACATGATGATACGAGAATCACGAAACGAAACAAAGACTTTCTCTCGTACTTATCGAGAATATTTGATTAAAAAAAATATTACATTAATTTTTTTACACGTAGAGTTCTGTATTACGAGATAGGTCCCTAATACGAGATAGCGAGGTTCCTGCTAAATCAATAGGTTCCACCACGAATTTATTGTCTTCGGAGTGAAATCTGTTTAGTGGAAAATTCATTGTTAGATCGCGCGTGTAACAATTGCGAGAAAACAGATTTGTAAAATTGAATGAAAACTCACTATCTCATATTAGGAGCCTGTAATAGGGGACTTTCCTCTAACATTTATTTCGCGCATACTTGTTATGCAGCATTTTCCTTATATATTATTTATCACTTTGTTTGCTCCCTCCGTAAGAATATCACGACCCAATCATTTACTCAATTGTTTCGGAGATGCTTAAAGCTCGCGAAATATTCAAACGCTGAACGTTTGAATCTTGAAGACTATCAAATTACCGGCGCGAGGATCCGATACATGCCCTACCGAAATCCAAGTTTCCCCGAGATCGCTGCCTCGGAATTTATCGCTAATGATCGGCGGCACCGAGAGGCGCATTCGCGCGTTCATTGCCGGAGCGAGAGAGCACCGGCGCAGGATCGCACCTAATAAGAATCGCATCGTACGAGCCAGGAAGCGACAGGACTTGCCTCGCGAGAGTCACGCGGCGTGCGGTTAACCTATCGACAGATAGAATTTCACTTTGAATAGGTACTCCCCGCGGGAGGAGGATCGTTAACATTACTCTTAACGGTACGTCCGTCGTCGCAACGCGTGCGTTGCGCAAATGATAATTGATAGAGAAGGGACGGCAGTGGGGTTACTTTGTAAATTTTACGGCCTGCCTTTGCATTGCTAAAACACTCGAGACCGGCAATAAATGCAGATACAGTACAGCTATCGTAGTGATGCGCGATGGCAATAGCCGTCGATGGTCGCTCCGATCCTACTCGATCGCGGCGATCGCGCGACTTGTTAATCCGGCTTTATCGAGATGAAAATATATAACACTAAGATTGAGTTTGTTAAACCGCAGCAAACTTTTCAAATATATGAAATCAAATTTCCTGCTTTTGAAGTCAAATCATACCGCAGCAAAATTATCAAAATTGTAAAAAAAATTTTTTTTATTATGACAGACACAGAATGGTTGTGAATAATTGTATATTTATAATACTTGGGGTTTGTTGTACGACTCTCTTTAATAACGCCGGGTTGAATCTAAGCAGACCTACGCCCGACAGAAATCTCTTGCCCGGTGCACGCCACGTAAATCGTTAATTGGGAAGTGCTCGAGAATAGGAATGCAAATCACAATCTCAGTGACTTTAAAGGGACAGTCATTTGGATAATGACGCTCCCGAGAAGAAGTAAACAAGAACGAGCGCACTCGAAGTAGAGTATAAGTAAAATCTATGAGCGATCCGAACACTCTTTCCAAGTTATATCGTCCCGGCGCAATTAGGATCGTATATTTAGCCAGCCACTTAACTCACCATTATTACCTTCGATGTGGCCGCGCACTTTCACCACACGGCACTCTAAGACTCGTTCAACCATCTCGAAATCCGGCTTGCCCGTAAAACGCAGCACGCCGAGCGACAACTGTCCGGAATTCCGTGCATCGCGCGCTCCCGGTTTACGGCCTCCCCAAAGCCACCGTACTTCAAATCCATCACCGAGATAAGGATCGGTTTTTCAGCGGATAATGTTTCACGTTCGGGAGATACTCCCCCGGCCGATCGTTAATTACCACCGGCGATATACGTCCGAAACTTTTCTATCGCCGGTTTAATGACCATCGGATGGGAGTGGAAGGCAAGACTTTACGACGGGACCGGAGTGGCAGATTGGAGGCGCCTGGCAACCAGGTGGCGGTTCGAAGAGACCGATCCAGTCCACGCCAGCTGCCAAATCGTCGCCAGCTAGCGATCTATAATTTTCGCCTCGGACTCTTGTCTCATGTAAAAGAGGACCAATTTTACGATACTTTCGGATTCTCAACAAAAACTTGTCCTGGCAAATTAATACCGAACGCACGCAAGACTAGATTAACTCACGCTATAATGAGCCAAAACTGTAACAAATGTTCGATATGCAGATTTCTACTAACTGCGCAACGTCTCAATCTTATGCAGATTGTCGCGATACTGTAAATATGGTTGTTACCTGTAATATGAGTAATTTCTTAGCATGCAAATACGTGAGGAGCGACACTAATCGACTGTATCATCTTTACGTTTATTAATGAGATCTCTGAGTAATAAAGCTGAATCCCGAATGCGAATTTGTCTCATTCTTGTAAGAGTCCCCAGTCACACACATTCACGATCCTCAAACAAATAAAGCTGCTGAAGCTTGTTAATTTTGAGAAGAGCAAATTTTACCTTAGCCCGCCAATTGAAAAATCTGTCTTCGTTAGCGCCTAAGTAGGAACCACATTTCACTCTAGAGTACTATAATAATCGCGGAGCCGGGGGCCTTATTGCCGACGAAGTGAGCTTCACAAACGGCGCCCGAAGAGGGAAATTATTCCTACCGGACGAAGAAACGCGCATCCGACGAAAAGGCGAGTGGAACCGATACCGAAAGATTTCTTTCTTCCTCGTAAATGCATGGGCCACGCTGAAAGGCCGCATAATCGTCGTATGGCGTGTGGCCAAGCATTAACATATAATGGTCACCGTCATTCTTCTCTCCGTCACGTAGGACCCCGTTTAATCATTCTCGGTCATCCCGTCACGTAATCCCCTTTTCGAGCGATTGTCGGGAGAGATTGCCGGGCATTAATTTGAAAAATGCATCACCGTTGGCGGGGGCAGTATGTAAGCTTATTATCCAAAAACACGAAGCTGGCCCATCATTCGGCGATTACGCCGCTACCGATAGATCCGTAGGTAGATATACGGTTGTGCCCGGACATCTAAGGCAACGTTTGTCCTCTAATCAATCTCTTTTCTCTCGCGCACAACGCGGAGAAAAGAATGATGTTGTATCAACAAGATCAGTGTAATTGAAATAAAATCGTTGAACCTACATCAGTATTAATAAATGAAAGGCATCAGATTGTTGTCTTAATAATCTGGATATTTAGTTCAATGCTTAAAATTTAAATCCACAGCAAATACGATTGAATGAATTATTCATGGCAGTTCGGGACGTTAACGCTTAATTCAAGCAATTTCATTTTGCTTAATTCAACTTTTTTTTCTGCGTATAAATATCCTTTACAAATTAAGAGGACACACGGAGAGAATTTCCTCTTAAAATTTATCCTGAAAATGGCATTTTGAATAACTTTATGAGAATTTTTTGAAAGTTTTTTACCATTTTGAAAGTTTTTACATTTTACTAGTAAAAAACGAGATATCATAAGCTAAACATTGAAAAAGTTATGAATTTTCTAGATTCAGAGATCAAGTCTAATGCACCACCTTATATTCCCCTTCAAAGCAAACAACTTTTGTTTGAAACGTTTTTCCGTATCTTTCATATTTTTGGAGATATTTGCGTGGATCATTTAAATTGAGACACCCTGTATATTTTAGCGACCGATTCGATTAAATTTGCCGCTGATCTGCAATGTACCATTGCCATCAGTGCCGATTCAAGTTGCATACGCTCGGGACGAAATTTCTCGCCCGCGCCGAATGATATTTCTGTCGCTCGAAATTATCGGGTCAAGTTTACCATGTCGAATGTGAATTGACAGAGCGAGAGGGGTTGAAACGGTTGCCATGATGAGAAACTCCTAATTCGCATCGATATTACGAGTTCCAGAATGTTAAATTTCATCGCTGAACTCGCGAGTACATAAATCGACGTATTGACGGTAAATCGGACACTTGACGATACGGTAATAGTTAACAAAACCTATCGTACACATCAGAGAATTAATCATAATCAGCTAATTGGTCCTCGGCGAGCTTTAGCGTTCTGCGAGTATACATAATGGTACGTTTCGATTTGTCGGCATCTTCAGAATCCCTCGGACAAATGATCCCGGCGATTCTTTTTGACGTGAAGACAACCCTCCCCCTCCCTCATTCGACAGCCGTTATTATTACACGCCAGTTCCCGTCGCGGTTTACGTCGGGCAATCGATCGCACGGATAATAATAGTCATAGTGGAAAACGGTACGAAACACACAGCTAATAATAACACGGAGGCCCCGTGCGACGCCGATTTGAATAACGATCGGGAATTAGAGACGTGACGGGCGCGATGCATCTACAATCTGCGGCCCGCAATCAAGGGTTAACAAGCCGACGCGCGTACGTATGAAAATCGAATTCGGGATGAATAATTTACACGTAACCCGGGATACCGCGCGCGTTGCCTCCAAGATCTCGCGCATAAATATTCGCCCCCCTCCCCCCCCCCCCTTGCACCCTCCACCCTCCTCGAACCCACGAGCCGGCGGCGCGCGGGTACGACCGATGACAGATCGGCGAGGCGAGTGTTCGCGGTAAAACGCGCATAAGAGAAATAATTCGCCGCCCCTCGACAACTCCGCGACCCTCCCGTGAGTTACTTTCGCCACTCTCCTCGGCCGACGTCACGGTGCATCTATCCGCGACTTAAACCGCCTCCGCGTCAAGGGAACCCGCCGTGCGCCGCGCCGGCCCGAGCGCCGGTGCCCGCGGAGGGAAACGCACGCTCGCCCTTTCTTTGCGCCGCGCGTGTACTCGCATAGCTCCGTTATCTCCGCGAGCGCATCCGCTCCTCACCTCATCTAACGAATAGGCGAGTCTGCGTGAAAACCGATTACCCTCCCAGTCCCGCGTGCGCTCCCTCCAAGTAGATGCGCGTGTGTGTATGTGTGTGCATGAGAACTTAATCCAACCGCGTAAAACGGACGAATCTTTGATACACCCACCTCGGAGGCGTAACGCTAGAGAGAGGAGAGAGAGGAGAGAGAGAGAAAAAAAAATTGCGCGCGTGTAACGCGCGACACGCGGCAATTTGTCACCTTCTCCGTTACGGTATTCGCTATTTATCATTTCGTCTATCTTTTACATCGTTAAGATACGCTGAAGCGCGGACGGTTATAAATCTCCGCGATCCTTATTAAGATTAGGCTATTCTCATGCCGAGTTATTACGTGATACCACTCACATTGTACACGTGAGCATAAAATTCCGTAAATAAGCGCTGCAGCGTGAAACGTTATTATTGACAGCTCATTAAAACTGCTCTTACAAATTGTGAAGCGCGCGTAATATATAAAATAATGGAAGATTACGGTAGATATGCCCTTTTCACGGGGTAATTACGCGTAGAGCTTGTTTAACACGTGTTTGTCCCGCCCGAACAGCCGTCACCTTTAATACCGTTTAACGACGAATTTGTCGAAAAACAAGGGTGCTTATGTAACGGCTCGAAGCGTACGAGCCGTCGTTAGGAAATTGGTGTTATCAGTGCCGGAATAGCAGAGTGGCAAGATGTTTCCGAGATGCTGGTATCGGAGAAGGCGCGCACCATATTACCCTATTACTTGTACTAGATCGCTCTATCGTGGATAATTCCTTAAGAACGGTGCGGCATTTTTCCCCGTTTCTCATCAAACGTTTATCCTGCCGTGCGCCCGGCGGCGTGAATATTTGTCGGCGGATGTATAATTTTGCATCCGAAATCAACAATTAATCGGCTTGGGAATGCTTTACGATATCATCCAATCATCCGCCGCGGTCTCCAGGGGCCCTCGCCTATCTGCCGGTCGGTCTATATCGTGATGCATTGCCTCATAGACGACGTAATTACAATCTAACTAGGAGCCTGAATATTTCACGGACGGACGGACGTACTATGCTGCATCTGAAATCGGCAAGTGCGCGATTAACGATAACGTCGAACCGGTATTTCTCCGATTCGAGCGCGTCACTTGGCGTCTATGCCCCGCCGCGGCCGCCCGTAACGAACTGGAAGCATTAATATAATACGGACGTAGATATAGATACACCGGGAATGGCCAATAAAAGTTGGCCAACGTCAGCGGAATGTACGTTAATTTCAATCTATCGTACGTTATTCCGCACCGCCGCTATTATAGCAGGCGGAACGGCGGACGCGCAAACGATCAGTTCTGTTGCCGCAATTAGTCACCGTCGCATTTTCAGCGATATGGAGCAGGCGGAGCGAGACGGAGGCGTTCGGTATGCAAATAAAGCTAAAGTGAAGAATAGCGTACTGTCACGTTCACCGAGTTGCGAAAATCTTCGATCAGAAATAACAGATAACTAACGGCAACGTTATACGTTCCCTCAGAGGCGCTTCGAGTTATTTGGCAAGCTGTCGACATTAGTCACCTATTTCATAATTGCTTTATTACCGCGCTCCAATGCGTGCCGGCGGATTATCGATTCGCACGCGCGTGTGAAAATTTAACGACCCCCTGGACCAACGGATTGTTCCAGGATCGATTACGATGCTGGGGGCTCGGTCGCTGCTGCTGCTGCTGCATCTCGCGAGCGGTAGAGGCCAACGGCCGCTGCAAGTCGGCGCTGACCTAATAGCGATATGTGCCACTGGACCATTTGTCTCCACGGAACGGGGGGTCCGGCGCTAAGCGATCATCTCGTTGACGCTTCTTCCTCACGGGCGGCGATCGTCGCGATAGCCGGGATGAGAAATCACGTGGATCATGCGGCGGACTGTACCCCAGATAGACTATATCGACAAGGTACCCTACCGCGTTGCCGACACGAGGGGCACTGTAAATGGTAAAGACACCGGCGCGGAGGGTACAGGAGACCCATGGACGCGCGTGTGTGCGCGGGGCACCGCCGCGTGCACGGACAGGCCGAAAGTGGCCATGGGAAAGGTATCGGTGCGTTAAGGCCAAGACTGGATTCCGCGGGGCGAGGCCGGCTCGTTGGCGGGTAGGAGTGTACAAGGTCTTCGATACCTCGTAAATTACCACTCGGGGGCCCCCCCAACCCCCTCCCATCCGTCCGTCCGTCCGTCCGTCCGTCCGCCCGCCGTCCAGGCTCTCGGCTAATGTTAAGCTGCCTACGTTTTCGCTCCACCGAGGGAGGACTCCGAGAGGAGATGCGCCCACCTCCCTCGCTCGTCGTTTCATCGGGAATCTATGAAAACGCTGCCCCGGGTCCTCGGGAGATCACTTTCGGACGTCGCGGATAGCTCCGAAATTAGTCCGATCGATGCGCGTCGATACTTTCGCGGGTGAACCGGCAAATCCTGGGCTTTAATTTCTCGCAAGCTGTGACATAATGTCGATCTGAACGACAGTCTGCGATATAATCGACCGGTGATCTACTCTTGAAATTAATCCTGTCAGATCTCACCTTTCTCGCGTATAAGAATTCTCATATACGAATTAGTATCCATTGTCTTTTCTCGTAACAGTGTAAAAGATCACATGGATAAACATTTCACGAGCTTAATATTTTAGATAACAAATTATTACGAGAGAAAAAGAGAGAGAGAGAGAGCACGTTCCTTTCACGGATTTTAATACCGTTTGCAATCAAGAGAAAGGAATTTGGAAGAAACTTCGCGCAATGCTTCCGTCGCGCATGTACTATTTATGTGTCGCGACTTTCGCAATTTTAGCGAGATTGCGCGCAGCTACGGAGACAATATCGCGAATTCGCGCACTACTAAGCCGCATTTCGCCCCGGGAGCGGCCGGGATTTCTGCCGATGTCGGACAAATCCGATCCGATTGGAATGTCAAGGAGCCCGTGTCGAGGCTTGAGAATCGCGATACCGCTTGCTCTTAAAGTGCTCGCAAAAAAAAAATGTCCGTAGCGCCGCGGCGCGACCGGGCCCGGCCGGGGCGAATATTCGAGGGGTGGGCGGGGGGGGGGGGAGGAGAATGCATATTCAAGATCGTAACGATGCAATTTCGATGGCGCATACATAATGAGAGCCTCGAGAGCGGTGCGCCGGCTCTTGCCCGGTTAATATCAACCTTTCTGCACAATGGTCCTATCACGAGGGGACTCGGAAGAAATTTCGACGTAACCGATGGCGGTTGCATTGTCATACCTCGAGCTTCGCTCAACAAAGACCGCCTGTGCAACGGCGGCGGCATCGCCGTTGCTGCCGTTGCTGCTGCTGCTGCTGCTGCTGCTGCTGCTGCGTCGAGGGGAACGAACGAAAGTGCGGTATTGACGTTGAAAAAGGAAGAACAACGACATAATCTCGAATCATCATGCGAGATGAGTATCCGGCCGCGGCGGGCCCGTCCCGAGAAGCGTGATTTTACCTACTCGTTAAACGTTGAACGCCTCTCGCTTCCGGTGAACCCCCTCGCGGTAAACCCCCGTGTATACGTATCGGCGCGGACTGTTGACGCTAAATCGTCCACGCGACCGTTAACACCGCGTGCTCGCGCATTATCCGCGAGACACGAGGACCGCCGAGTACAATAGCGGCGGGTGCGTCGAAAGCTATTCGATTACGCGGCTCAATTACGATAAGCTCAATTACGATGTTATTATAGCTTAATGCAGAGCGCGGCTGTTAATGGATAGACGTATAACGCGTCCGTTGTCACGGGGGACCGCGCCATTCGTAACGTATTCTACAAACGCTTTAAATAAACGTTCAAGCGTATTCCGTATCACGTGTCAGCCGACGTTCAGCTCTCCACAGGGACCCCCACGAGCTCCAATCACGCGTAATGCACAATATCAGAATTTTCTCTTGTGGAATAAGAAATGAATTTCGAGGAGAGAGCTACCGTCTCGTACAATAAATTCTCCCTCCATCCACCTTTTTATCCTCGCTGCCTTCCTTTTTTTCTCTCTCTCTCTCTCTCTTTCTCCCGCTTTATTTTTCCTCCACCTTACCTCTTATCGCGGGACGCCGCAAAATCGCTCCGAGCCCCCGATAAAGGCACGCCGGGTTATCCCCGCGTCAATTAGCGCGATCGCGCAACGGGGGGAATTTCGCCGTGTCCCCACGGCGCGCCCGGTTCGCGCCTCGAGGGAGCGTCATCGCCGCATTACGGCCGAGTAATCTCCTTTATCGTGTCCCGATCCCGATTAATTTAAAAATATGCGCGCGTTAACGACGCGTACGGTATATCGCGAGCAACGGCACGCATTACGCGCGCGCGGAGACGCGAGGAGGCGCGAAAAGATAGAGGAGAGATGGAGGAGGAGTAGGAGGAGGAGGAGGAGGAGCAGAAGGAGGCGGCGAGCGGGACCGGCCGGCTCGCGAGGTCCTGCGAAGGACATCCGCGTGCTGGAACCCCACGCGCGGATGTTACCACGCCGGCTGTAACTGTCCCTCCCCCTCCCGCTCCCTGTAACAACGGAGGAGGAAGATCGCGGACGGAGGGAGGGAGGACCCCGCGCGCGTGAAGCCAGCTTTACGACAATATAATTTTGGAAGCGACACACGGACGGCGTGGAATGCGACGATCGGAGTCAACGAACGGCGTATAGAAGTCTTCGATACGTCGTAAATGGCTCCCCCCCCCCTTCCCTCCCCCGACCCGCCGCTACGCTCCTGATCGTAACACGGACCTCTCCTCGTGGCTCGAGGAAGCTTATACAGGGTGTTTCGTGAACACCGCGGCTACGAGCTACGCGGGCGTGTCCCTCGGGATAGGTTGTTGGTCGTGGATCTCCCTATCGCGGGGAGTTTCGGTTGTGATACGATCGTGAAATTGCTTAACAAATTGGGGGCGAAGACGAATAAGACTTATTCGCCCTCTGAACAATCAATCAACCTCACGTGGGCCTTGCTTTCGGTACGTTTTTACTTGGAGGTTCAATTATCAAGGTCTCAGCTGAAGATCTGCGGAATGACGAAGGGAGAAGGTACCTAGAGACAGAGGAACTGCTCTCTAAAAGTCAATCAGTGCATTATCACTGAAAACAGTTATAAGTGATATAAATACAAGTTACAAGTACAGCACTGAATAATTCAGTGCTACATTTATAACTGCGAATCGGTGAATATTCACTGCTTTCAAATGTCCACTGATTGACTTTTAGAGAGTGTCTTCGAATCCACGCGAATTGTAGGCTCAGCGGCGGAATTGTACAGATACTCTATGCATTGTCACGTACCTGCCTGCGGAGACGGCGAAAAATGGACGGACTTGCCGAGTAAAAAAATTGTTAGGGCTAATTCAGGCAGTTGAAGGCCCCGATAAGGATGATAGCAGGATACCTCAAAAAGGGATACCCCAATTATTAAATATTGTTGGGGCCCGCTGACTCCACGTTATACGGCTGGTCGGGAGAACGGCGGAGGAGGTATCGAGGCGATAGCACCGTGTCGCCGCGGCCGGCGTCTTCGAGATACACCCATAAATTTTGGGCGCACCGAATATTCCCCGGGAATAGCTTCGACTGCATAGGTCGGATCAATAACCGCATAAAGTACGGGAAGAAAGAGCGCAGCGGCACGTATTCGCAGTATTCGGTCTCGGAGCGTGAACGTGCGTGGACTGGGAAGGAGCCCGCAGGAGATCGGAGTAAAATAGAACCTCGCGATCACGTCGCCGTGTTTTTCCCCCGTGCAACAAGGAGCAGGGAGCGCGAGGCGGTGCCCCTCACGCACTTTTTGTTCTAGCCCTTAACTTCGCGCCGTTCGCGGATATGATCAAGAAGTGCATGTGAAATTGTTGCCGAACATTTCCGCGGTACGTGACGGGCGGCTGGCCGGGCGGGAGCTCAGACGGCTCGGAAAAGAATTCGCGCAATCACGTCGATCCGGACGGCGTCATTTCTGTTTTAGGGACTTCCGGAAGATACCGCACCGACAAGTGTGAATTTTAATATCGCCAGTAGATAATCAGTAGACAACTGTCGACACAACTGGCATCAATCTATTGTCGCGAGTTACAAGGCGCTACGTTTCGACCATGTGGTCCTTCTCAAGCGATAAATGTACAATTGCGTGTCACATAAATGCCAATACAGGCGGAAGTTGTAAAATTACGGACATGTTTCAGAGCACGTCTGCAAACGTAGGCGACAACAGTGATACCGTAACGAGTTCTCGGCCATTTTTTTTCCCCCGCAATGTCTAATTATTCGCGTCGTTGAACTGTAAAAAGGCTGCGGACGTTTTCCAGCATTCGCGTTTACGTCGAAAGCTCAAGTGTCTCGGCGGTATTTAAAATAAATTTGAAGAGGCGACTTTTACAAAGAGTCAATACCACTGATCTTTCGTAATACATTGTTAAATTCCGCGCGTTCTAACGGGAGGAGCGGCTGCTCTTACCTAGATAAGGCACCAGGAGGATGGGTCCGGTGCAACGCACGTTACCGGAGTGAAAAGAATGGTACCGTAAAAATTGGGAACGGGAGAAACGTCCCATAAAGTATTGTTTTACTTTCGGTGCGTTTCCCGATAAAATCGCGGCCAGCCCGTCGGCGAGTCTCGTTTGAAACCGAGAAGAAACTGATGGCCCGTAAAGAGCACGCCGCGGGACGGTCCACCTCGGACGGTCCCGATTATATCGGGTGGGTCGGTGCTCGCGCGCCCAAAGCGCTGCCGAAGGGGGCTGCTTCGGAAAGAGGGAGAAAAAGAGAGAGGGAGGAGAAAAAAAGAGAGAGAGAGAGAGCCCTATTGTTGTGCTTAATTTAGCGTTAAATTGTTTACATCTCATTAATCGCGGTGGACAACGACGATGGGAGCTCCGCTGCGGCAACAGACCGTCCATGATCATCGATGCACGTCAATCATGGGGGGAGAAGGGGGACCGTGGCCCACGTTCCCCCCTTGGACATCGAGTCGTCCTATCGCCACGCTCCCGATTCTCGCGCGATCGAAAGGCATCCGCTTGTGCTTCGCGACTCCGATGCTCGATCCGATCGGACGGCTTTTTTTCAATAAAGGAATATAAGTAGAAATATTGGTCGAGGTACTCTGTTCATTATTCTGCCTCGGAGATTCAAGTACCCGCATGCGTACTTGACACAATAACTATCTTGCTTTATTCCTTTTTAGTCTCTTCTATTCGCTGACCGGTGAGAGTAGACTCAAGAATAGTTGAAAACAAGATCGTTGCTATGTCAGATACACTTTATGAGGGTCTTATTCCTTCTTATTGTCCTTTAAAATGAATTGGCACCCTCGAATTTGGTTTCTTCTCGAATTTTAATTGCACTATTATTCACAGATAGAGGAGTAACATTTTTATGTTATTTTTTGCGAGTGTGTATTGAGCTCAGCTCCGTGAATTCGCTAAGCCTAAGCGTTCTCGTGCGGATCGGTCATCCCGGGAATCGGAACAGATCTCTCTCTCTCCTCGTCCTATTCGCCGTATTTCGCGTCGATGAAACGACTCTGGATCAGTGTCCGGAACAACGTCCACTTGCTCCGACTGATTCGTCGAGTTTGCAACGCGGTAGTAAACACAGTTAAGCCGCGTTAGTGCGGCAATGATATCGGCTAGTTTCGATTACGAATCGAGCTGCGGGAGATTACGTTTCTCCTTAACGCGCAGGCCGTTAAGGAGATGGCCGGATTCCCGTCGTAAATATTACGTTAATTCTTCTTAGTGTTATTTGTGGCGAAAGAAAATTTTTCTCAAGGACAACACGGACGAAAGTGTTTAAAAGGAAATATTAAAAGATAATATAGCGAAGATATTAGGGAAGATTGTGACGAAAAAGGGAATACTCTCCTCGTGCAAGACGCGATTGCACAAGGTATCCTAAATAAAATATGAAGCCAGATCTCACATCGAAAATCGAATAATTATCCAGGTCAAATACCGGTTTTACGGCTTTTTACGTATGCACGTTAAAGTACACGATGAAACGTAAAATTTGATTAATATCGCTATGCGATCTAGTATGATGCGTAATAAAGAATGTGGACGTCCATGCACGTCCTGATAAACACATCTCATAAAATTAAAATACTTGGCAACGATTTATTTGCCGATATAAAGCGCAAAAATGCGCGTTTACATCGGCGGTCGTAAAATATTTTTAACGGCGTGGCTTTTCTGTCGCCGCTTTAGTAAGCTCGTAAGGGTTTACGGGCTATGATCATAGTATAATTTCACATAATGAGAACTCTTGGTACTCGATCGGACGGGGGATACGGCGACTATCTACACGGAATCTCATGCTATCGGCTTTCAATAAGGTTGATAAAGTCAACTATAGGGAGACGCGAGGAGCGAGAGTATCAAACGCCTATAAAGGAGATGCAGCTCGCGAATAATTCACTCATTATCCGCACTATCTCCTTTCTACTTCAGCAATTTCCAGAAAACGTCGGAAGGCTCGGATGCGCGTGTTTCAGCAAACACCGGTGTGTCGCGAATCTAATTTCGTAAAATCCCCATGCATTTCGATCTACGTGATACTACTAATTAAATGACGCGCGATTAATTGATTCGTCAATTTCAGCTTTTGTTAAATTGATACTGCGCACAGATATTTGCGTAACGTGCCCGTTACGGTTCAGGAAAAATAATTACGCAAAATAATACGGCCACGCGTTTTGCAAATCCAATCTCCGATTTGCAGATTTTCAAATACGTAGCTTTGAAAATCACTACGATTTGTATAAACAATTGATGGACTCACCAGTTAGGTGACTTCCGGTAAATTCGAAATCGTCGTCTTGATCCCAGTGTTTCAAACTCAAGTTTGACAAGGACGTTGCGTTGGCAAACTCCAAGTTTGCAAAATGCCAATCCAGTATCTGCCGATCCTTGGACGATAAGTAGACGTCGCTGTAATCAAGAAGAAAGAAATGTATATCAATTGTGTCATTGATAACAGCATGTATAAGATATGAAAAGAACATTTACCTAGGCGGTGATGCCTCTAACTCTTGTAATTTCGCTTCGATTTCCTTTTGCTGATCTGATAACTGATCCCACTCCTAAAAAATAAAACAAATGAGCACACTACACATGCCTCACTTATAATTTCGACGTAAAAATATATTTTTTATCCAATTATATACCTTGCAAGCATTGTGGAGATCACGCAGCTTAGACCGGAGCACGAATTCCTGCGTTATATCTCGACTTGGTAATTTACTCTCTGTCATTTCCTTGTATTGCTTATTCAATTCCATTAAACGATCCATAATAGAGATCATCTACGACATAAATTTAGTCACCATTTAATCAACTGCACAATCAAAAGTTTATACGAAAGCAAAAATATATCCTCAAGCAATAGTTCTCAATTATACGTACTCTGTGCTGATTGGTGATTAACCGTCCTTGCAACGAGAGTACAGAACGCAAATGCGCCACTTGACGCTGCTTTACGCCTTGTTCTTGTAAACGTATTACCCATTCTAACGCCTGACCTAAAGACACTGGACGCGCATTACTACCTTGCCCTCCAGATCCTCCGCTATTTACGTAATTGAAATCCAGTTGATGCGAAAGATAAGAGGTCGCTTCCAGTAATCTGTTGAATTCTCTTTCGACCATTTCATCTTTATCTTTAGGGACCTGCAAACGATATAAAACATACTGCTCTTAAATTTTGTAGCATATGATTAATATTTACTATTTATAAGAATAATCGTACCATTACTAAGAACAATTACGACAACTGTTTCAAATTTAACAGTCTTATACATATTTCATTATTGCATTAAAATATTTCGAACGTACCGTTTGGCCGTCGCTTTCATACAACGGACACTTTTGCCGTATCTTATGGAGTTCCATATTAATTTGTTTACTAAGAGTCGTAACAGGATTTCCACCTAGACCCGTGACCACCATGGCTCCCAAATCCGCGATATAATTTGATTTACGAAACGTAGCGATTCGTCCACCGACGCGATCCTAAAATTCGAATAACGCTTAGCGAAACAAGAATAAAATCAAAAATACATTGAAACAACATAGTTGCTAAAAACACTTACTCTAGCTTCCAACACAATTACTTCTAAACCGAATTGTTGCATTTGTTGAGCTGCTGCCAATCCAGCAATACCAGCCCCTATCACAATAACTTTACCTAATTTTTTGCTTGGTAAGGGCTGCAAAAAACAGATACACATTACTCATTATTCTGATAACGAATACACACACACACATACACACAGCATAAAACAATTTGCAACATTGATCTAATATTATATTAAAATTGCAAATTGCTAAAACAATTATTTGCCGAGTACGAAATCTGGTTAGTAAACTATAATATATTTTTATGCATACAATACTTGTTAAATTACCTTAAGACGTTTAAAAATTCCAAAGTTTATGAAACCATGTCGCTCCAAGAAGGCATGAATCCTACGAGCGAGCACCATATCACTATTATAAGGCGATTCAATTTGCGGCAATGCATTTTCAACGATCAACTGCTGTTTCGGATTCTCCAGCCAAATTTGCAACTGAAATTCAATCGCGTTAGAGAAGGAACAATGAAGTCAATTGGCTTCAATACTTACAAGTCTATTCCTAATATGTAAGAACACTTTCTGCGTCTGCGGTGGTCCACTGGAGATGTCCGGGAAACACGCGGCCTCGGTGGATGTCAATTTATCGAAGGGAAGACGGCTTTGAAAGGCTGCGCCTTCCAATCCATTTAACAATTCCTTCACTACACGTACGAATACAAGTTAGCATCTGTCTAAAACACTGTACCAAGTTTAAGCAACTAATGCACCAAGTTTACCATGTGGATCTTCGTGGCCGCTATCCTGATCATCCTCTTCCTTCACCTCAGTTTTCGAGACAGAAGGTACAGGAGCAGGCACTGCGGACTCGGATTCCTTTTTCACCTCCATGGGCGCCTTCTTCTCGGGTGTCACGAGGCCAGTTTTCGATTTCTCCGACGTGTCCGAGGCATTCTCATCCTCCAACTGATTATACTTTTCCTCCATTTCTCTGTATTCCACCTATGATCGAATATGATGTAACTAGCTCACGCTCTAATATCAAGTACTTGCTAGGTAAATAAGAGACGTCGTACAAGTAATAGAAAACGTTTGAAAGTGCGGTAACAGTACAGTTGTGCAATTGCTAGATGATAGCAGCTAAGTAAATACGTCTCGCCAAATGGCACATTATCCCGCAAGCAGAAAATACCGTTTCATTCGCGACATGGAAAATGAAAGGTCGCGAATAGTCGCGAAATCTCAGGCGAAACTCGTCCATCTAATTTATTATTACGCGAGAAGATAAAGCGCAGGCCGGAGTGGCGTACGACGGTCGTGCAGATCGACGGCTGACATCATTTCCCGGGCCAATTCCGACGGGATACGACGGGGAGGTAATGCGAGAGATGCGAACCTTCGCTCTTTTCCTGCGGCTCATGTCGTGCTGCTGGCGTGTGTACGTCGGCTAGATTATTCGATATGCTCCGGGCTGATCGCGGGCGAGGAGTTTGTTTTGATGCTTGAAACAGCCGGCACGCACGAAGACCCAAGAGCGGCGGCCGCCGAGTAACGCGACTCGGGAGCGCAGCGCCGCCTCGACGAAACGCCTGGCAGACAAGCACGAGTGAATATCCGTCGGTAAGTAAAGAACGACGCCGGAGAGAAATCTGTTTTACCAACTGCCGAGTGAGACAGCAAGGTGGCACAGCGCGACAGATATAGCGTACTCTCTCGCAGAAATTTGACGAAAAACGGCGGATACTAACCTTGCCGGTGATTAGAGACAATTAGGGCCATCGCACACAAAATTGCATAGTTGCATATGCACAGCACAAGACAGTCTAGAGTCTAGACTGTCTTGTGTTATGC
>NW_011967209.1:1677960-1724874 GCF_000949405.1 Vollenhovia emeryi | reverse complement strand
CAACTGTACAATTTCGTGTGCGATGGACCCTTAGAGACCCTGTAATCAGCGACTGGCCATAAGAGTTCGTCAAATTCCTGCGAGTGAGAGAGAGACATAGGCTATCTCACTCCTTTGCGATTCTAGGAACATGCATGTGCATACATATACATTTTATATCGGCATAAACTCTAGCTCACGCTCTCGTCCGGTTGTATTGCACTTTACGCTATCTCGATACCTCTGAAAACGGTTTACACTCATTACGATACTTGAAGGAATCTCTACTCGTTATTGACAATGTCTGAAATAATTATACGAAAAGCTAGACGTGAAGACTGCGAGAGCATTAGAGCGCTCATACAGGTATAAGATTCTGGCCGACACGCAACCGCAGGTTGGACAATACGGACAACTATATTAATTTTTACAGGAATTGGCGGACTACGAGAAGATGCCCGACGGACCGCAGATCGATTATAAAAGTAAGATTCATGTGTAAATTGTGTACTGTGCTACGAGGCGTCTCCGGAAAATTGTCTCACGACAAAAATATCTTTAGCCCTGGAAAGAGACGGCTTCGACGGGCAACCGCTGTATTTCTGTAACGTGGCGACGTCAGCTGGAAGGGTCGTCGGATACACGCTGTCCTACTACACTTATTCCACGTGGTGCGGAAAGTCCATGTGCCTGGAGGACATCTACGTGACGCCGGACTTTCGTGGGAGACACGTGGGCAGCAGGCTTCTGAAAACCGTTGCAAAGGTACTGCTTTAATCGAGATTACGTGCGCCATGCGAGCGCAACGACACGTGGCGCCTGATTGTGTGAGATGTGCGATCGCAGGAGGCCATTGAGAACGACTGTCGCAAGCTGGACTTTATGGTACTCAAGTGGAACCCTGCGCAAGAGTTTTACAAGAGATTCGGCGCCAGCGACCTGACGTCTAAGGAGCAGTGGCATTATTATCGTTTCCCCGAGGAGGAACTGAGGAAATTGGCATCCGACTGCGAGTAGCACGAAAATCTTCTGTTCAATTAACAGCGGCCGAATCACTTGTACACGCACCGGCATAAATGCTGTCCCTATCCTTGTGAGGTGCACGCACACAACTAGAGCCCCTGTAGTTATGTGCGTGCACCTCACAAGGATAGGAACAGCATTTATGCGTGTACATACATTAGATGTCTAATGCGCATCAAACTTCATTTTATCGCGTGTCAAATGTGTACGTTAAAGTAATTAATTAAAACCAACTTGGACATTCAAAGGAAATTAATAAACAATAAAAGTCTTTCTTCTTGTCACCAGCAATATTCAAATAAAAAGAGATAAAAATGCTGTATGTTGTACCGTTGACCAAACTGGCAATATATTTATTTATCTACAGCAATCGATTTTTTTACCCCCAATTTATAATTTGTCACACGTACTACACGTATAGTCTCGTGAAATGCGGCCACATCTTACGTGATACATCATGTTCCCTGCTACCAAGTAATAAGATTCTACCTAAGGCACTCCCCATTATATTGTTCTTTAGTGTGCTGGTTTCTCTCTAATTTATTATTTTCCATTATTATATGTTTATACTATATGGTTTCAGTTTACTCGAGACGGAGCCGAAACGTCGTAGGCAAATAAATATATTGCCAGTTTGGTCAACGTACAACATGGCGAAATTAATAAAATCCGCATAAATTGTTCTCTTGATTGTAAGCCACGCGCATTGTATAAAGTTACGCGTGAATAGTGGCCGCGGTCCTGTGATACCTGATGCGTTCTAACATGCGTCGCGCGTATGATTATTTTTTGTTTTGCTTTTTCGACCGAATCTGTCTACGCCTCCTTTCGAGTTTTCAACCTGAAACCCTGCATTTCGAAACTCGTGGGTATCTGAAGCCTGTACTTTTCTCCTCCTTTCCTCTCTTCTCCTGTCTCGTCCCAACCAGTCCCGACTGGTCCCGACCGTCCCGACGCGTCCGGTCGCGTACCGACGTCGTTTTGAGTGCAGAAAGTACGCACGTGGTGCAGCCGCGGAGAGAGGAGACCGCTCGGCGGACTTGCGCAGTGAGCCAACTCCTCGTTATAGCGTCTCGTAGGAGAGGTGAGTAATTTAGGCTGATGGCAGACAACTATCCGTAAGCGCTTACGGACTTACGTAAGCCGTAGACTTAAGGTAAGGCAGAGAAAAACGTAAGTCCGTAAGCGCTTACGGATAGTTGTCTGCCATCAGCCTTAATCTTTCTGCGCTACGCTCAGCTGTGCGGCGTAAACAAAGAGACACGATGCTGCCGCACGTACGATATATTAATTGTATTTTGTCAACGATACGATTAACTGCCGTTTGTCATGTCGTTTCTTAAACGTGCCGAAAGGTGGTCGACTCGAGTCGCGTTTTTTCATTTCTGCAAAATAACGCGATACAGAATGTAGGATTTTACACGTTGGCTGTGTGCACGTTTGTTATATTATGTGAACGTTATGCGTTACAGATACCAAACGGACTGCGGATATTGAGCGCGATCCCGAGTCATTGCCGAAAAGCGCCTGACAGAGAATTCTTCTATTGGCTAACCATAATATTTAACAGGTACCCTGCGAAGCTTATATTCGCATTAGCTGCTTTCCTTTTACACTCGAGTGATACCGAGTCACTCAATTATGTGAGTATTTTATACTCAGATATGACGTCATTAATGTGAGTCTATTAAACTCACTAAAGCACATGATCTTGATCGTGCGCAAAAACTCTGTCTAGTTGAATCTCACTTCTCAAGAATCAAAAGGAACATGCATTCAACTGAGTTGAATGCATGTCACAAGTGAGATTTATCTGAGTTTTCATGTAAAAGGAAAGCAACTACTGTCTTCGCGATATCGCTCGCCAGCGCGTAGTTTCAAAGCGTTAATTCATTTTGAGGGTCGACCGCGAAAGGATCCAGTCTGTCGGCCCGGACCGTGCGTGTGCCGAGTGGCTCTTGAAGAACGGCGCCAGTGTCAGGTGGAAAGGCTTCTCGGAGTACCTGGGGGATTACAATAAATTATCGTCGGAAGAGAATCGATGTTACATTCAGGCGGTGGACGCTACAGATTCTGGAATAACGCACGTGGGATTTCCACATTTTGGTTGGTATCATGTTAAACATATGTGCGATGAAGTGTAGCGTCATTCGGTAATGAGATATTGCAGCGGAGAACCCTTGGCAGTACCGGTTGCTAAATTTTTCCTGTGATAATTTAGAAATGTTAATCTAGAATTTTTATTGGATGGTACAAGCGAAAGTGTTAACTGTATTACATTATGTTTCATGTTGTGACAGAGATAATTGCAAACAGTTGTTAGTTGAGAAAGACTTCCATTGCATATCACAAATAAATTCTTTCCCGTCGCTGTGTCGTTGGGTAAAAATATTGGTACTTACAGAAATTCAGTTGGTTGCAGGTACATTGACGAGATTAAGCTGGTACGTTGTTCTTACTTGTACAACACCGCCTTGCCACTATTGTCAGCGGTGAAGGATACCCTAACCACTCTTGAAATCAAAGAGTGCAAGAGTATAACTGATCAGGGAGTGCGCAGTTTGAAGAATCTCAAGTAAACACATTTGTAGTGTTACATGTGTTAAAGAATATTATTCTCAATATTTGTTACATCAACAAGATCTGTGGTTTAAACATTAAGTTTTTCTGTCTACGTTTTACAGGAATCTGAAGACCCTGAAGATCACTGGTATACCATACCTAGAGGATAAAGCTTCACTTAGGAAAGAACTCGCAGAAGCTCTGCCAAATTGCACAATAGAACTGAAATGAATTACATGATACATTGATACTATAGCAGAGTAAATATATCCAGATTTATGTCATTATTATAATACAATACTTTTCAGCGTGTATTTTATATATTGCATATATGAAACATTCTGAATGTAATGTGTACAGTTTATAAAGTATATACATAAAGAGATAAATTAAAAGTCAATTTTTTCTTCTAGGCATATTCGTGTATCCTGCTCCACATTTATTGTTCTATATTACATTGTATAATTTCTTGAGTAGCAGTCAGACCCGTCCTTGAATCTGAGCTCCGCATAATTTCCTCAGTTTTCGAATTACAAAATAGTTTCAACAATGCCTCAAGAAATGAATGTTTTGTGTTGTTATTCCTGCAAAATGTATCAAGTAAGCTTAAAGTGAATGAATTAACAATAACGTTCGTTACGAGATTCGGTAATTCGTTTCCTTCGTGCTTTTATAGGTACATATAGTGAAAAAAGCACGTAAATGGCAGTGCAAGTTGTGCAATGCAAAGCAATCTGTAAAGCAGGTGCATATTTAAAGAATCCATTAATGGCGACAAATAAGACAACTTGTTATAATTCTTGAACACTTTAATTATTAAATCACGCGTTTTTATTTCTAGATATATTTTCAAGGATCTGGCAAAGATTGTCGTCTTCACGTTCAGCATTTGAATTATTTGAAGACAACTGACACGTCATTTTTCTTACCTCCTGAACAAGAGAACAGTTACAATGACGCAACAAGTGCTGCTGAAGAATTAGATATTGATCAACCTATTGAAAATAAACAGGCAAAAGATCTAGACTCACCGAAGAAAGAAAGTTCATCTTCTGATACAGAAGATTCCTCGTTTAATGATATCCATGAGGTTGAAGATACGATAACAAATGAGAAATCTCTAAGTAATGCTGTAAATAATGATTCATGTACTTTCCAAGACACTCTAGATGATTGTTGCGATTCAGACAATGATGCGTGTGATCTAGATAATTTTGGAAGTAAAGATATTGCCAATGAGACAGAGAACCTATATTCTACAGGTGTTAATTATAATCCTAGTATCGAAGATAAATGCACTTTGCAAGATAGCGACAAATCAAGCAAAGATCATAATGATGCTATTAACATTTTTGAAACCTACGACGAATTAGATGACCCTCTTATTTAATTTTCTTGAATAATTCGTAGAATGTTCCTGTCTTTAATAAAAGATAACGCCGGAACTATATATTTGAATTAAATATAAATGAATTATTTTCCTGAAAAGTAACATTTTATTACAGAGTTTAATACATAAAAAATTGAAGAAAATATATGTCAAATTGTTTTTTTTCTCATAAATTTCAATATCCTATGATTTCAATTAAATTCATAAATTATTTACCTACTTCTCGTTATCTATGTACATACACATGTGTTTTTGTGGTAACTAATATTTTTTTAATTTAATATTTTCTATGTAAAGAGAGTAATATCGCAGAGATAAAATGTTTTTCTTCTAAATTCTAGACTTAAATACATTGTTTCCTTTTGTTACATTTCTTTATCGATAAAAATAAGTGAATAACAGTTTAGTATATGATGCAGAGGCCTTCAGGAAAGACAGAATGCTGGTTGCAAGATCGACTGTTGCCACATCAATTCTTAAATTCTAATCTACAACAAATAATATAAATTCGTAAACTACAGCAAACGGATCCATGCAATCATAAAAATGTAAATAATTAAAAACAATTATGTAGCAATCCAAGTATAAGAACAGTATATGTTAAATTGTATCGTACATATATCATGTTTATCTTTATTTCTTACTAGTTGTATTAATGTATGCCAGCATTCTATCTTTCCTCAATATGTATTATATGCATTACCAATAATTATTCTGCTATACTAAAACAGCTGTGCTAAAAAAATATGGCGACAAATATAATATTTATTGTTAGATTAAAAAAGTTAAAGTACCAAATAAAAATATTATAATTACAGTAATAGATTTGAACAATTTAAAAAATTCAATCAATGTTTAGATCATTTCTTTGCTTTAGAGTCGATAACAAGATATATAAAGAATGATGCTTATAAATGTTTTGGCAGTGCATTACGTAAGGACACGTGTACATTTAGTCATAGAAAGATAATAGGAGAGTTAAAAAAATGGCAGCGTTTGACAAACATTTCTGATTGTTACACAAATAATATATTGCAGAAAGATTGCAATTGGCAAGGGAAGATAAAGTTGTTCTTTTCGTTGTGCGTTCAGTCTTCTATTACACAGCTGATTTCAGTGATAATATGCTGATAAAACTTCTCAGTAGTAAGAAAATTTTCAGCTAAAATGTATATTGACATTGGTTGATATCGACATGTTAATAGTGAAGAAAGTAATTGTCAAATTTAATTTATTAACTTTTAAATAAATGCAATCAGTTTCGATGCATATCTGAAAAATCACAAACTATAATTAGACAAATTATTTACGAACATAATTATTTTTCTCACTAATTTTCATAAAAAAATTGTCATAAAAACATTTACAAAATAAAATAAAAACACCTAACTACATGTTTAATTATTCATAGTCCCAATTATATAAGATTTATATAAATAATGTAAAAATTACAATTATTATAATTTGCAAATGTGCTCCACATAGTGCATATAATATTCCTACAGTTAAAATCCGATAGTCGCCGTAAAATGTACTGAAAACATGCACAATGTGGATGTTTGAAAGTCAACGATAATAAAATTGAATTATTATTAATTCACGAAGGCCATTTGAAAAGTTCTTGAACTAAAATAGAAAACCAGCTTATATTTTTTTATCATTATTCCTTTTTATCAACATAATCTCCCTTGACATCAATACACTTGAGCCACCTGTGCTCCAAGATCATTATTCCATTGCGAAACTCTGATTCGTCAAGTGACGCAAGATATCCGTCAACTGCCTCTTTCACTTCTTCATCCGACGAAAATCTTTCCCCGGCAAGGAATTTCGTCAACCGTGGGAATAGATAGAAGTCCGACGGAGCTAAGTCAGGCGAATAAGGAGGATGCGGCAACAAATCGTACCTTAATTTATGGATTTTTGCCATCGAAATAGCATTTATATGGGGGCGCGCGTTGTCTTGATGGAAAATCACTTTTTTCTTCGCCAAATCTGGTCTTTTCTCGCAAATATTTTTATCCAATCGCTCTAAAAGACTAGTATAATACTCTCCACTTATAGTTCTACCCTCCGGAAGATAATCTATCAGTAAAATTCCTTTGGCGTCCCAGAAAATCGACGCCACAACCTTCCCAGTCGATGGAACCACCTTGGTCTTCTTCGGTGGCGGAGAATCGCTATGTGTCGACTGCTGCTTCACTTCCGGCTTATAGTTGTGGACCCAGGTTTCGGTGGTTACAAATCGGCGTACGAAGTCGGACGTGTTCTTCTTAAAACGCTCCAAACACTCTTGAGAGATCTGCATTCGGATGCGCTTCTGATCAATTGTTAGCGAACGAGGCACCCATCTCGCTGAGAGCTTTTTCATGCACAATTCTTGAGTTAAAATATGAAACGCACGCTCGTCCGAGATGCCCGCAACCCTAGCAATCTCGGACACTTTCAATCGGCAGTCCGTCAATACAATATCGTGGACTTTTTCAATAGCTTCGGGGGTCGTCGCGCTCTTTGGACGTCCACTGCGAGGGTCGTCCTCCAGGCTCTCGCGACCTCGTTTAAACTCAGCGGTCCACTTGGAAACGGTTGAAAACGAAGGGGCAAAGTTCCCTAAGGTATTTTGCATATCGGTATGAATATTTTTTGCCGACAAGCCCTTCTTCACAAAATACTTGATCACAGCACGCACTTCAAGTTTATCCATTTTTCAAGACTCATGCAGATATGTTCGTTCAAAGATCTGTTTAAAAAAATGATTATTTGATGGCTATTTGATGGAACGAGTTGGAACCTTACACATGTTTACGGAAGAGTTGCAACTTTCCACTTAACATCTGACGTTCGTTGTACGAATGCCATCTGCACCTAATTCTGAGAACTTTTCAAATGACCCTTGCAAATATCAGCTAATATAAGCCCGGTCTCTTCGTTATTTATTACTAAATAAATTAGGTTACTAAATGCGTTGCGAAATCAATGTATACCTAAGACAATTTGTCACGCAATTGTTGAAGCGTAAAAGAAAAGAAGACGGATCAGTATTGATGTCTATTACTATGACGTCGGGGATTTACTGAATCTTGATGATGTCGCCAGCTGCTTTGCCAGCTTCTATTGCGCCTGTTCCAACTGAGACAAAATATGATATCGTTGATATTAAATTCAAATATAATTTTAAATGTTTTAGAAATGTCTCTATACTGACTTCTGTAACTTCTTTCGCCTTTTATTGGGTGGACTGCCAAGTTCGCTCTCACGTATAATTTGTAACGTTGAAGGTACAAACATGTCTTCTGCTGCAACAATTAATGGGACACTTAGTGTTTAACATATAAACAAATTCTCGACAAGACGTACCGAATGCATCATTGTATTTTCTCTTGGAAATATATCGTTGATGTTGCTGCAGTTGCGGCATGGCCTCCCTAGCGCTACCGACCGTACAGTCCCATGTACCTTTGCATCCCTTCAAGTGCTCCAACTGATCATGCAGATACGATCTTTCGGTGGGAGTCAGAGATGACGCTCTATTCCACTGTTCAAATGGATCTGAACAAAATATTAAGGAGATCATCAATTATTGTTTTGTGACATTTTGCTCCTCAATATTTTTTTTATACACACCGAGTCTTAAATTGTAATACGTCACTAATCCTGTGGTAAACTCGCAGTAAAGGAAATCGTGCGTCTTGTTAATTGTACGTAGGCACGAATATGTGTTATTATTAGCATTCATGCAAAAGCAAAATGGTCCGGCATTCCACAGGGGTGCGGTACGCCAGTGATCGTTATCGTGCTCGAAGCAGTTCATTTTTTCCGTCAGGCACTCCTTTTCCAGCTTGGCTTTCTTCCTGAGTTTTCTCTCCTTCTTCCTTAAACGCTCCTCCTTCAATCTCCGCCTCTCCTCCCTAGCGATCTCCTTTTCGTCTTTTTTTGCGTCCGGCTCGCAATAGCATTTGTGTCGCGTTTCTACCGAAGTGTTTAGCATCGACGGCAGACGACCGTTGTTACTAGATGCGGTTAATCCTACGGCAAAAATTATATACAATAATGAAGATGTAAAATCTGGACCGATATGATATAAATCAATATGAAATAAGAAAGCCAATACGATCCGAACAGGATGTAGGTAGCCAATGGTTTATTGTGTGAATTTTTTTATACCGTTTCCAAGACGTTCTGTGCGCCGAATGCGTTCGGTCTTAAGACACAGTTCCTTTGGTGGAACAGTAAAATTCACATACTTTAAATCGAGACACGATTTTGTTTAAAAGTTATAAGATAAAAAATGCTCTTTAACCCTTTCGCGACTATGAAGACACATGTATGTCCCCAACAATAAAGCAATTTCGTGGTGAAAGGGTTAAAGATAGAAGCCGAGACAAATTAAAATTCATAATGGCACCTTGTTTGTGCTTTCTATCGGGAGATTCGAGAATGGTAACGTCGATTCTCGCTGGTCCAAGAATACCTGATGTTCTGTTCTTCTGCACTTTGGGATATCTCTTCACCGACGGCATAGTCGTCGGTGATGTGACGGACGTATTTCGAGGTTGATCGAAACTTTTATCGATAGCCGGGTTAGTCCTTGGCACTTCCGTCATACGCGTCGAAGTCATTGCTACAGTAGTTCCGGACTCAGTAACCGCAATCGACTCCATAGTACGATCTTCGTTGAAATCGTTATTACTTCTGAAAACTCCTGAATACTGAGTTTCTTGCCTCGTACTGCTCGCTTCTGTGGTAGCGGAAACAGTCGTAAATTTGTGATGACTGTAATTGTGTCTCTCGCGAGTCGTAGGATTTTGCGTAGACAATGTCACATCGCTGGTGATGTACGTTATATTCGTGTGCGGGACATCGTCGTGTACGCTATTCGTTAGCAGCGTATTGTTTCTACGATGGTGATGCGTTTTCCTACGCCTCTGCGGCTTATCCTCTTCGATTTCCGTTCGGTTTGTAGATGTTTCCTTAGTTTTCTGGCGGCGAGGCGATTTCTTCGGCTTAACTGTCGTCAGGACTGTCGTTGTTTCTGGCGTTTCGCCGACGGTCTCCGTGGTGGAAGTTTCGATAGGAGTTGTACCGTATTTATCAGGTTTCTCGTCCGTCGTCGACACTTTTTCATCCCTCGGAGTTGTATTAATTCCCGTAACAGACTCCGTAGTTGTGTTCATGATAAAATCTGCAGTAGTATGGGTAATTTTATCGTGCTTTTTATGATGGCGGCTCGCGTGTCCCTTTGGTGGATGATGGTGAGTTTTGTGCGAATTGCGAGTTTCCTCTGCGTCAGCAAGTTTCTCCTCGTTATCCAGAAATTGTGGCCGTTTGATCATTAAATGCCGGCGGATCTCCTGCAAATATATCGACGTTATTACAAACTTTAATTAAAAGATCTATAAATACATTGTACAAATTGTATGTATAACGTATTACTATTATGTTTATACAATTTACTTTCAACGTTTCCAGTTGCATTCGCATCTCTCGGATTTGCTGCTCAATCTCCCGTCTAGATATTCGCCACTCGTTAGGATCTTGATATATAGCTTGAGTGCAATTTACACCCCCTTCCGGTAACACCAAGCATTTTGGCGACAGTGACTTTCCCATGTCGGGCGACAAGTGACGAACTTGCTAAAATGATAAAATGATTCTTACTGGAAGTGATTCTCGGTGGATGTGTGTAAAATTAGCGTGAAATTGACGCTTCAAACGTTACCTTCAAGTCATCTAGCTCCTCCTCTATGCTTTCCATAATCTTCGTCACGTGATCTAAGGTATCTTCTTTCTTGACACTTCTCCGCACTCTCCGATGCCTTTTTATTACATCGTCTACATTTAATCGACCTTTAACAATCTTATCTAAAGTGGGATCAAAGTCGTTTATCGAATAGCCGTAATCCAAGTAGTCGACAATGTATTTGTCCAGTTCGTCAGCTTCATCGTCACCAGCGTTCTCGAGTCTCGTCTTACTGCCGTTTCTGAAATGTATGCCATCCGTAGATCTCGCGATAAAAAACTCCTCCGAACCTCGTGATACTTTCATTTGTGACTATTTTCATACCTTTCGAAAACTTTCCTATATTCTCCGTTCACCTCCTGCGCCGGCATATCTAACTCCTGCATCGCGTTATCGTCGTCTTCCTCGTCGATCGCACGTCTGTCTCTGTCATCCACGTCGACGTCGTTATCAGATTCCTCACTACTTTCCTCGGTTGATACGATATCACTCGATACTTCTCGCTTGCCTGTATCAAATTATTTTAATTCAACTTATCCACTTAAGTTTCAATTTATTTTGTCACAATTGTCTCAGTAATTTAAGAAACACTGAGGAAATACTAATGTCGATCTCAAATTTATCGGGAAGTTGCTTTACTATCGGGATTTCTATTTCTTTTCCTAGATTATATAAAATACAAAATAAATCAAATGCTATAGATGATATAAAACCACAAAATAGATTATATATGCTACAGATTACAGGATAGCAGTCGATCAAGAATAAAAATTAAAATACAGGATAGCAACAACCAAGGACACTCGCCTCGTCTGGCGAAGTATCCCGCCGTGTCGTCGTAAGGATCCACAGGCCGGCGGTCCCTCGTGAAACCGTATCTCTGCCCGTCGTAATCGTTGGACTCGAGCCTCGTGTAGATCACGCCGTTAGGGGTGAAACAAGCACACTTCTTGGACACCCTCTGCGGCGGCGGCGGGGGCGCCGCGTACCTGCACTTGTGCCGTCGCCAGCGGTGCCCGTCCTTCTCGCATCGCCACTTCTGCCCGGGGAGACAATCGGTCTGCGCTTCCGGTCGCGAGCACTCCGCCGCGAGACGCTCGTGCTTCGTCGCGAAGGGCGCGTGCATCGGATGCACCCTGTTGTCGAGATGTGGATCTGAGCCTGGGACACGAATGCATGGTATATGACGATAGGAAATTTTCCAGATTTTAATTTTGTTTATCGGATTCCATGATATGCTTTCAGGGATCCCGACGTGATCTTTTTAAAAGAATTTCTTGCAGTTTCCGCTTCAATATACACGATATTTCTATTAATATCTGTAACCGTTGCTTGTATTGTTTCAGCGAGGAAACCGAACTGGTCGCAGAATGAAATCGCCGGTCTCCAATGAAAGCGGACACGGAGTGGTCCATAGTATTTTTATAAAGCCAAAGAGACTGACATGACGACTTTATGCGCAAACAAATATCCGCAAAGTTGAACACAACGCGATGCTGAACGCAATGGAACTCAGCGTCCTCGAAGCTCGATGTCCGCGACGACGAGTATAGGAATTAGTCGATGACGTTACTGCGGATTCTATCGCGAAGGGGAAAAAAGCTACCGGGATCAAGCGGGCTTAAAACTCGAACGTTTCGCAAAGGTTTCCTTGCATAAAATCTCTTTAAAAGAAAAATAAATAAAAGAAGAAACCATTCTAATCCTTCGCGCGAGATCGTGAGATTTCCGCGCGTTCGGAGGAACATCGTCGTCGCCGATACTTTCGCTGACACCCCGTTTATCGCCGAAAATACCCTCGCGACAGAGCGCTCTCCCGATAATCTCGAGAGGAGGCTAAAGGGCGGAGGGATGCGCCCCGTTCTCGATCCCGAGGACCGGGTATTTATGCTAATGCATAACCGGGGAAAGAACTCGTTCCTCCGCGCGTGTACCTACGTGTAATACGCGACGCACAGCATCTGGTGTAACGGTAGGTTTTATAATGTAACGCTGCGCCCGGAGCATCTGCTCCGTTGTCGTCGGACCAACGGATCACTATCTATCCTGACTCTCGTGAGATCGATGTCGCCGGCCGGGTCTCGACGATCTCCCTAGGCCCGTGAGCGGATTGAGACAGTCACTTTACAATGTACGGCTGTGTGGCACTTTTTAATTTAACTGTTCCGACGATAAGAGTAAGAGAGAGAACGAAGCGGCTAACCGGCGCGCGCGATAATTTCTCTTCGGCCTACGTTAAATAATTTTAATATACCGGGGATGATTTGCAACGTGATGAATTTGTACAATCCCATCGACTCGCAAATTCCAATAATCCGACGAATGTAATGAAGCCCCATAAATTAATTATCCACTTGATTATCCGTCTGTATATATTAGCGTGAGAGACCCCGATCATTCGATTTAGAATGCATCTAATCTTCGTATTGCACAAAATACTTTCAAATAACTGCCGATGATAATTAAAACGAGAGATCATCGGTCGCGACAATACAAGAATGACCGCGGATCACTGATTAAATGGGCGGCTCACTCGCTTCGTCGATCATCGAGTCCTCGAAATCCTCGTCGTCCGAGATGTCCTGATCGCTTCCGGTATCGTTTTCCGTAAATCGATGCTCCGTTTCGGTGTCCGTGTCTGGATCGACGGTATCATCCTCCTCCTCCTCCGGCGTCGAGCTCGACGGCCGTTTGGCCTGGGTGGCGTTTTGCCTCCTGGCTTCTCGCGCCTTCGATTCAGCGATAGATTCCGGAGTCTCACGGCGGCCGGAGGACTCGATCAGGAATGTGTCGGGCCACTTGAACTTCGACCTTCTGCCGTGCTTGCTGCTAAAACGACGGGCTTTACTCGCAAGCGAGGTCGATACGGCGCAGGAGGTTCACTTTGAGAAAAAAATATTGCGCCTCGCGCTAGTGCAATTATTACTGTTATAATAATTTAATGGAGCTACACGACGGAGATTATAATTCGCTACAAGGTAAAGCCTGCAAAAAGTCACGGTGCAAAAAGGGCGTTTTAACAACGTAACTTCGTCTAACCAAGTCAGAAAGTTCTGACAAATTAATAAAGTTATAAAACAGGAATTTTAGCTCGGTATGGACTGAAATCCGATTACGTAACCCGCATTAAAGTTGGGCATCTAGGAACATTAAGCTCTAACACTCAATTGGAAATTATTACATTGAGAATTCATCGTGGGAATCGTGCGTGTGACATAACGCGCCGTAATAAGTGATCAAGATCTGGAGGTCAATGTACCAATATTCAAGCAGTCGTGTTAGAGCAGCAAGAAAAAAATAAGACAATTGAATTTTCTGAACAGTCTCGCTGAAAGTCTCAGATAAAATCACGTTTCATTAACGCCTTTAAAATACAATTTATTTCACTGGGCGACTGCGAAGTTTACAAACTTGATCGATACCGGTAAACGATCTCTCGAATTTTATAAGATTTTTGCAACGACACTTCCTACGCAATCAGCCAGAAAATGTTTAAAGAGAATGAATGAATGTTAATTCTCGGCGCATGAATATATGTTGTACATCCTTTTTATATTTCATTTCGTGTATTTGAAGATGCTCGTATTGAAGTGCAATGACATGGTGAGCCTAAAGATTTAAGTGCACGGGACCATAAGAAAAATCGCCGACGTACTCACTTGAGAAAGAGTTTCTTGAAGGAACGACCATCCATCTGTGGTGGCGTTTCGACGCCGGCGATATCCAGGAACGTCGGCGCCAGATCGATGTTCAAAACTATGTCGTCTACTCTGCAACGTTATGCGGATGCTTTATTGCGACCCAATACCGGGCCTTACGCTTCCTGACGTTTATTTGTTCTTAAAGGAGTTTCCGCGAACGAAAGCCAACGCACAAAAGTTTTGTGGGTAACAGCATTATAATGACCTCGCCGCAACTTCGTATGTCCAATAAACCTCTTATAGCCATATGGCTGTACTTTCGGAGCGACTCAACTACTTGGCGTAAAGAACGTTTAACGACCTCCCGACGTTTATTGATGTTCAGTTACTTTCGGAGATACTAGACAGACATTAAGGCGGTTGAAAATTTTATTGTAGCGTCATTACAAGGAACGATTTTATTTCTCGGTTGGATTTGTCTATTCCAGCTTGTATTTACTTACCTAAGGATAGTGAGTAATAAAAAGAGAAGAATTTAAATACATCGCTGACGAATCATTTAGCTAATTTGATAATAATTTACAATTGTTGTAAAATGAAAATAAAAATGTAATTGGAAATAAATAATATGTAATCGTTCTACGTTCCTCTTATTGTTTCATAATTAATATAATTATGATCTGCAAACATAAGATCAATCTGAAAATTTAATTGATACTTTATAGCCTTCCTGTTCTTGAAGAGTATTTTTCTATAAGAATTTTCGGGAGAATCGATTTCATTTTGTGAAAATGCTGTTTGCTCTTCTAGACATCAGCTTTTGCGCAGTTTAATTTCCACGAGTATAATTTTCATAATTCGGACTCTCTGCTTTCGGAATCGAAAAAGGGATTTTGTAAATTGAAATTTAAAAATCAAAATTTCATTAATTTCCAATCAAATTGCTATAACAATGAATGACTAGGATTAAATACTTTATTGCGACTTACATGGATCCAGGTTCGATGCCAGGACCTCTAATAAGGAATGGCACTCGTACATCGAACTCGAACGGGAAGCTCTTGCCTTTTATAAGTCCGAATTGCCCCAAGTGATATCCGTGATCGGACGTATAAATAATATACGTATTATCCAGTTCACCCAGATCCTTTAATTCTTGGTAAATCTGTCATAAGGTAAATGTATCGCGCATTTGTATTACAGCCTAGCACTTTCATCTAAGATAATTCTCCGGAGATTATATGACTCTAGCTAAGATTTCCCTCTAGATTTCTAGGCTTTCTAAATAATTCTACGCAAGCGTTAAGAGTACTCTATTTACATAATGCATACCCTGTCTACAGCAGCATCGACACTTTGCAACGTCTGCAGTCGTTTTGTCATTAAGAGATCTGTGAACTGTTTGTGAATCGGCTGCATCTTCTGCGTAACTTGGAGTATCCATTGTTTGTCGGGGTTCGGTGCGTAATCATATGCTGGCGTGCTGAAATACAAAAGTGTAAACATAATTTGTTAATTATGCGGATCTCATAATTATATGTAAAATTTAATTGTTCTTTTCTTTATAAAAAAAAACTAATTCGAGCAAACATTTGCCAACGGAATTTAATTAGAGTTTATGTCTTCATCTTCAATCATAAGCGATAATACGAGCGGTATAAATTATATACATTTGTTAAATAAAAGGTAAGGCAACATGTATTATAAAATAATCTAATATCGCGTATACTAATAACTTATGTTTGAATAATAATTAATATAAAGATAATTATTAACATATACAATATGAATAATTTATATTAATTAGAACAGAGACAAATCGCATTATATTGTGTGCATATTATATTGTAAAATGTTTTTGTTTTATACGCTGAGAGAATTTTCACCTAAAATTTACCCTGAAAAATCATGTAATCGTGGGACAACATGGCATCTCGAAGAATTGTATAAGAGCTTCTTGAAATTTTACCATTTTACTAGTAGAATGTATGGTAAAATTTCAAAACACTCTCATAAAATTCTTCAAAATGCCACACTGCCCCACGATTACACGGCCTTCAGAATAAATTAAAAAAAAAAACTTCTCTCCGTATAGGAATCTAGACCAATCAATTTTCCAATATTGGGTTTTCATGTTATAATTTTTAAAGTATAAAAATTTTTTATTTTGATTTCAAACCTAAGGTCTCCCTCAATTCTATTTTCCGTCTCGCGCAAGAAATCGGCCGATAAATTAATTCAGTGTTACGTATTATTTAGGAACGTGTAATACAATTTTGTCCCAGGAATTCTTGACAGCTAGACCAAAATTGAATTAATTCCCCCCCCCCCCCCATGAGCGGAGCGCGAAACCGGCGATGAGACGGCGGGGTGAGGATCATAGGTGGACAGGTACGCTCGAGACGGACCCTCGCCGCCTCTTTCTCCTCCTCCAATTACGCGAGATACAAAATTATGGGTAATTGGCCCTTCACCTTCTTTCACGTCCTTTAGAAACGCTCATATTGCACGCAGGATCTTTGTCTTATTGACGGGTTCTCATGCAGCAAAAACAGGTTCCCGATTACGCATATGTTTCGAATTTCAAGCAAAATAAATAACTGATAGACAGTAAAAATTATAAACTGCACTTTTAAATTTATACTTAAAAAGAGAACGCAAGATTTTATATATTTATCACTTGCGTAATTAATCGTACAAAAAATAAACAATTTGAAAAGAGCTTTATTTATAGAAATAATTATTTGTATAGTTTTTACTACTCTGCTTCTTCTATACCTGAAAGCTATATCATGAGTACAGTTTTTATTTCTTTCATTACTCTTAAATCAAGTTGGTCCTGTTTTAATTTATTGTTGGGTCGGTTGATCTCACCTTTCCAAAATTTATTTTCTGGCTTTACTTATACTGATATATCTACATGCCACACAATAATATATGTAGATATATCTATATAGTTATGCATGTCTATGTATTTCTACTCCTGTATATTCTCTATTTCTTTTATAACCAATTGTGTGTATTTTCGTTTATGAGAAACTATTTATGCATAGGCTTGACTCCATCTAGGGAGTGAAAGTGACACAATCAGGAAAACACGACTGTTGAATGCAACGAATGCGTTGTTTGGCCGGCAGACCTGTAAGTATATGAGTGTCGTATATTCAATATTTGATATATATCAAATACCGAGTTATATATAACAAACATATCTATGATATGTCGATTGACATAACAAATATCTTTTATCAGAAAATAAAAATTTAATTGGTTTGTATTAAGTACGTCACAAATAAAAACAAAGATATTATTTTAAAGAAGTGAGAACAGGCGCTATAAGTCCAAGCTAAGTCTCTGTAATAATAAACAGAACAAGAGCGCAGGACCTTTTAATATCTCCGCCATTCAATTAAATTCTACCGTATGATTTTTTGATATCCACTCGTTCGTTTATCGTCGTAAATTCTTTGCGTATTAAATTTAATACAAGATGCGCGACGCAATCGCGCGATTGTGATATTGTAAAATTGTAAAATTGTAAATCCATTAATCGATTTTCGTGCCAAGCAATGTGTAAAAATTTTCTGAAGTATACAAATTATAAATGTATAAGGCTCTCAGGTGTGTTAAACATAAATTCGAAGGAATGAGAGTTGTCACAGGGTGTTAGTGTTTATATTTTTTGCAATAAATTTATAATAAAATTCTTTAGGCACTCCGTCACGGCTCTTAGCCCTCTTATTCCTTCGAATTTATATAAATTAGTACAAGTTATGTCGGATCTAATGAGACCCCAGATAAATTGTGTCATTATTTCTTTGCGAATCAAAAATTCACAGTTAAGAAGAAAACGACCGCGTCAATCTTGAATGGTGAATGCCTGCCATCGTGTCTCCACAGTGCAGCCGCGTACGGGCCGCTCGTTTCGTCTCGACTCGTCTCCTTAATTGCGGCCTATTCTGCGCTCGTCGTCTCGCCCCATGACCACTTAACTCGCCCGCGAGACACCGCGAATTATATTTACACCCAGACGAGTGTCATCGCTTGCTCTCTTATATCCTCGTTCGTCTCCCTGCGTTTGTCTTTCCTCTTTTACCGAAGGAGAAGTGTATGATCCGATGACACGGACAAATTGGGGACGGAAGCGGATAAAGTGCAAACATCCCGCAAAACGATGGTCGAATCGATTGCGTGTACATATTTAATTATCAATTATCATTTTCTGCCTAACATGAGAGTGTACATTAGTAAGACTTGCATTTAGATAAATATATTATAGGACCGGAATCATGGTCTTTTTTTTAAATCGTTGGATTAAAATATTTTCAGAAAAAAAAATTCGACAATCTCAATCAGTGTAATTAGCAGAGATGTTTTCAAATTGACGAAATTATTTAATTTAACAAATTAATGAAATTATTATTTAATTTAAATATTCTGCTCGTAAAGCATTGGAGCGAGTGCAAAAAGACGCGCGAGGTTGCGAAAAGCATACAGATAGTTTCCTTTGCCGTATAAAACGACGATATTAACCCACGCGCGGCGCATTTACGCACACGCGTATGCGTAATCATATGCAAAAATAATCGAACCATCTTTATCCAAAGATCCGTCGCGTCGAACGAGTTAACGCTCAAGAAGTTGCGTAGGGGTCAAACTAGACTCCACGGCTATAAATTAACACGTGTTCTTTTAACACGCTCACCTGTTTACGAGATTGTAAGAGGAACTTGTGAGCCATGAGTTTTAATTTTTCATCATAAACACGTTTATTCGCGGTTGCAGTTAATTACAATTGCCTCAATCGATATCTCGCGCAAGATCTTATACGAAATTGGAGGACAAAATTAGAAAACTGGATAATATTTTTATTACGCGGACGCTCGGGACTTTTTCTCTCAAAAAAGAGAAGAAGAAGAAGAAGAAATACTGCTAGCGTAGCGAGTTGAGGAACTCTGCAATCAGATAAACATAGACGTAACTCCACCAAGCCATTACCGTCAAACTATCATTAGGGCCCATTATTAATTTATATTAATTATCCTGCGATGCACTTAACACCTTTTGATCGAGAGGGAATTAGATTAGCGCCTGCTGCTGGCGATTGCTTAAAGGCGCACCGATAAAAGCAGCCCTGAAAGCACGTTACATGCCGCCCGACACATTAATTTCTGTCGATTAGCTTTTGAGTGGCACGACACGGGAACGCCGTGATGTACGAGCGCGTGGAATGAAAACCTTGGTATTAAAACCCCGGCTGACGTTCCGCGACCACCGTGTAAATGGCCGTGATATCGCGCCGTAATTAAATGTAATCTGCAATATCGAGGTGCGTTAAGCGATTTCGCGAACAATGTTCCGCGAGTACTCTATCTCTCTCTTTTCCTCTCTTTTTGTTTCTCTCCCCCCCCCCTCTCTCTCTCTCGTTGGTATTTTTCACCGTGTATTCAATGCCGCGTGTTCAATGCCAAATTTGCGACTTCGCGTCTCGAACGTCGATTTTTTCGTCGGGCAAATAAACCCTAAATTTTCCACTGGTAGTTTTCGGTATTACGAGTCACTTTCGGGAAATAGAATTTTCAGAATGACACTTGTCGAACAATCGCTCCCAATCCCGCCGGAAATTTTCACAATTGAGAGTCGAGGCCAGACAATGAAGTTTTACAGACGCACGTTGCGAGGGAAAATACATTGAACTCGGAACTGTAACGTTAAATTCCGGGACAAAAAGGATCTTTAAATCTAAACTTTTCTCCAAAATTCTGTTAAATTGACCTCGCAGTTTTTAATATTCGCGATTTTTTCGACAATACACAAATTAGGAATTTAATGTCCGCCCCCTCCGAATTGTACGCCGTAGTTTTCGCTGTAACAACATTAATAATTTGCGCCCCTGGTATCTTCGAATTGAAAGTCCCCCCTGTGCTCATATTCCACAGAAATGATTAACGCTCCAGACTCGTGATTAACGAATTGTTAGACAAATTATTAGGCAAACCCCTCGCGTTCTCCGCGTCTTCGCGACAAAGTTAGTAAGCGCGATAAATCATCCAGAGCGAAGAAGCTTCGTTCCTTTATCGCGAAACGAGATAAAATCATCTCAACGAGTTTTTCCCCTGTCCCCGCGTCTTGGAAATGAATCGCACGCCGTCACCACGGACGTGCGGCGCGGCCTAAAGGCTCCTTTTACCTCGTCCTGGCAGGAGACAAACGCGCGTCCGCTATTTTCTCGACGTCCGTGCCGCGCGAAGACCCGGCACTGGAAATCCGCGCGCAGCAACGCGAAAGCTCGCAATGAGAATCTATACACACGCTAATAAATTAATCAACCGAGACCGTTCGCCGCGAGTGCATGATGTTTCCCTCCCTTCGGAAGCTGCAACTATAAATTCCAACTAGATTGCCGAAAGAATCGAAGAGACGCCGCGCTTTAAATAAATCTATCATTTTAGAGATTAATTTAACCCTTTGAAGCATGGTGGTAACCCACGTTACCACCTCGACTTCTTTACTTTTTCGCCACTTGATTTCTTAACGCATTTAGGTCGTTTTTTTGCATTTTTGGGGTATCTTAGCAACAAAAGAACATAAAAAAGCTGAGCAGTCGTTAATATTTATTGTAAAAGTTTTATAAATAAAGAAATAATAAAATAAAATAAATAATAATAAAAAAACATTGTGAATTATGAAAATCTGTGATAACGGGTTCATAATCAGCGGCCCCAAAAACCCCTGTATACAAAGTTTGACAAAAAATGGCTCGATAGAAAAATGTATGCTTCAAAGGGTTAATCAGCCGATAAAATTTCAGTGTTCCATTGGAATGGACCAATCGCATTTATCGCAAGCAGAATTGACCAATCACGGTTGACTTAATCGGGGATGGTGGAACCGGCCCTTAGAATCTGAATTGCCATTAAAAGTATCACTTTTCGACGCGTCGATCTGTGTTGCGCGATAGATCGTCTAGCTAGACGACAAATAAAGAGTCCTCGAGAGGCAGCTCGCGCGCGTCCGCTATCGTCCCACTTTTGTTCCGCGCCTCCGCGACACGCTGTGTCGCTTTTTTTCCCTCTTCCCGCAGACACAGGTGTGCGTAATAATACCTGTCTCGCGCGAGACAGACTCGTAAGTGCGCCGCTCGTGGTGGTCTAGGGCACTCCATCATTCGACGCGATGTCTATCCCCGTCTAGGACCGCGTATATCCGCGCGTTTGACGCTCGATATCGCCCGCGTCTTCCGTCCCTGTTCCCTCTCGTGTCACGGACCCGCGGGGGATTTTCGCGCGGGCGGAGATAAACCGCGCGAATTTACCGGCCTCCGACGCGCGGATGGAATGCGCGCCGCATTGTTCGGAAGGGGGTGAAAAGCGCGATGGGGTCCGACCGACTCGTCGACGTCGAGCCGGGAGGGCGGTCGCCCCCGCGTTCTCGGTTTTTTTTCCCCCGCCGCGGCGACAATTCTTATTGTCGGGTCGCGCGTTCCCCGTCGTGCGTTATCGGACGAGCGGAAGGGCGGTTTGCAACAGAAAAATAATAGGCGCGCGCGACTGGGTTCGATCAAGTCGCGGTCGTCATGACAGCGAGCCCAGGCTCGCGATATCGACGACGAGCGATCCGGAATAACGCCGAGGATACAGAAACCTCATACAGAACTGCCCTCTCCGCGGGAATTGACTCTCGTTTTTCTCGCTAGAATCACTCGAGTTCCCGAAGATCGTGTCTATCCAGTCGCACGAAGCCCAGCACAAAGACGTGCTTGACTTCGTCGTCGTAGTTTAGTTTTTCAATCCCATTTCAATGATGGCACGATGAAGTCATCGCAAAGTGCAGTCAGGGGGTGGAAGGGGAAGGAAGGGAGGAAGGGAGAGAGAGAGAGAGAGAGATAGAAAGAGGTGTAAACCTTGGGATGGGCGGTTTTTCTCTCAACGAGAAAGAGATCGCATAAACGAGATGAGGCAAAACAGCGAGGCAGAAAGAATCGCAAAGTGCGTTTCTCGCCAAGAGATTTTATAAAAAGAGCGAAACACGCACACAATACGCGATTAATGTCGCGTGGCACGATTGTGTAAAACTTCTTGCTCCCTAATTTGTTCAATTTTGCTCTGTCGAACTTGAATGGATTGTGTCATAAATTACTTGCGCTTTTAAAACAAATGACATTTTTCATTGACTTCTTTTCTGAGATTCGATCGATCGTGCAAACGAGCATTCAGGATTAGAAAAAATGAATTAATGTTTCACGCTACCTCTTGTTAATTCTTGTTTTGCGCGTGAAATACGTGTAAAATTACGTGTTATATGGGAAAAATATTATCGAAGCCGAATCAAACTTGGCGAAACTTGGCCTCAATTAAACTTTACATCAAACGTAAAAGCAATACGTGAGTATGACGAAACCGAATAAAGGTACGTTTATTACTTTCGCGAAGCAGATGCCGCTGCGTAATTCGCTTATTTACAATTCTCTCGATCGGAAAACGACATTCCATCCACGATTGGACATGTGTGCACATGTGTCGTCCCCGTGAATTTATCGCTCAACGATCAGCAAGCGAAACGGCATCGAAGAGAAACGGAACCGGTTTGCAAAAAAGTCCTCGGTACGAATCGGAGACCGCGAGTGCGTTCCGCTGCCGGGGCTAACGTCGCGCCCGCAAAAAAAAATCGGAATAGACAGTCAGAAGGTCCGTTGTACTCACTGATGAGTGGTGACGTTGAAGAAGAGATGCGAGAACTGCGGCGCCGAGTCCTCCGGGCCGTGCGGCGCCGGGAAGCTCGCGACTAGCATTACCGGCTTCCGGGCGAAATTGTGTTTGCTCTGCCTGAGGAAAGCCACGCTGTCGTTGGCTATCAGATCCGGATAATAGTCCCGGCCGTAGTCGAAGCCGTGCTTTATCTTCTTGCCATTCATGTTGACGCTGTAGTTGTAGTAGCGGGAGTTCATTATAAGGCCGCCCCATTCCCGCCAGCCCGGCGGTATGTACGAGCCGTTGTATTTGTTCAGATACTTGCCGAAGTACCCTGAAAAATAAAAATTCAATAACGGGAATTAAGTTGCGGCTGTGGTGGACGATTCATGCCCGTTTTCACCAACGTCGTTCAACTTTGATCTTATTGTTGGTTTCATTCGTCCTTTGTCCCTTTCTGTCCCCTTAGAAAGAGACAAAAGATGATTTAAACTAATTGTGCGAGATCAAAGTTAAACGAAACCGGGACTAATCTTCAATTTCTCGTAACCTTGGCGACATTTCTATTTTTGAGACAATTGTTACTTTAGATATATTATTATATAATAGAGCACATGTTTTGTTAATTATGTAAATCACACTTGTATCGATGCAAACGCTTCTAAAATATTATTTGTAACTCATTCAATCCCAAACTCCTCATCTGTCAAGTCAAACTGCCGTATGTAAACTTTTTTTACGACCAGCGACATGAAAAAGTGATATATATCGATATCTCTTCCAATCATTTCATGATTTATAATTTAGGGCACAACACATCCGAATTCAACGAACGATAAACACAAAGCATGACATAATCGATAAATGCTGGATTAATAAAAAAACGAACATTGTCCGTACTCCAAGTTATGGCAATGATAATTAATATACGTGTTTTGTCCTACTTCTGTAAAAATTTACTTCTTTGATATGTATAAATATTCATGTTTCTATTTTCGTTTTCTGTTTCAATTAAATAAGCAATTGGTCTCGTTTTTTAATACGAGAAATTATTTGTCTAATTCCGGAGTATATGAAAGTTGACACAATTAGAGAAATAAGATTATTGAATATGTGTCATGAATATAAACACACTTTACGAAATATGAGATACATTTTTGGTCGTAATACATGAAAATAAAATAACTTAAAATATTCCTCTTTAGGTAATTTAATCTCAGTACTTTCACGTGCAAACTGACACGAATATCTTTAATGAAAAATTATGTAGTTTATTTTCTAAAAAAGATATAACTGCACTTTTATATATTTTATTTGTAGAGAGAAAATAACATTCCAGAAAACATCGATAAAGCATCATTAAAGTTCAATTTTTCTCTATATAATTTTTCTACCGCCAACCGTAAAAAATATGCTTGGTTCGAATTGTGTAATCCATTATACAATCTCAGCAGTTATTTGCCGACAATTCAAGTATTTTTAATTCTAATATTTTCAACCAATTATAAAGAAACTTTATAAGTTTCCTGTAATAATTACAAGAACCTTCTGACAAAAAATGATTACTGAAAGGAAAGATATAAACGCGATATAACGCATGAGAGAAACAACATTTTTTGCAATGAAGAGAAACTGTTGTTAATGAATGTCAACCATTGTAATTAAAACATTTGTTGGCAAGAATGGTGCCATAAGTGCGATATATTCGTAGTAGTTTAGGTACACGGAAAATACAAGGAAAAAAATGTCAGGAAATCCGAGACTGCTTGAACTTCTTGCAGAAACATTGAAAAAGTATACATTTCGCCCGGCTGTACTAGTGATAAATCAAAAGGCAATTCCATTTTCCGGCCTCTGCGCTTCTCGTAAAGGTACCTTCCGTCAAGACTCGTCCCGTCCGCCGAAACCTGAATTATTCATACGGGGCGGCATCAAATAATTAATTCAAAGGCACTACGGTGAAGTCGTTCTTTTCAATATTTCCCTCTACTTCCCCTTTCTCGCGTATCCTTCTATCCCTGTACACCATCGTATGCGGTATATATAGACGTTTATTTATAACAGTTACACGAATTCGAACACGCGCGCGCTTGGTTTTTTGCCAAGATGAGACCACCATGCGCGATCAATCACGTTTACTTTCGTTTAACATTAATCGATGACATCTCAATAAAGATTGCGGGCATCGTTCCTATCCGCTAAGTGTAACGATAAAGTTGGAATACATGTTGTAAATGATTACTCGACATAAACCATTAATTTGGCTTTCTTGCACGAGAATTTATGGCCAATGATTGCACATGAATTTACGTCTTATAGATATATTGTATATACATTTATAGATATATTTACATCTAACTATTATTGGGAATGTAGTTATGTCAGTTGCAATCGTCTCAATGCAGTTAGGTAAATGTACAAATAATTTTACGTATACAAAAATTAGTTATAATGAAAAGAAATGGAAATGCGGGGGTTTCGCAGAGCTCGCCTCGCGAATAAACTGGAATAAATTGTAATTGTGAACATCAGAGACGACTAGATTTATAATCGAATTCGAATTCCTTTTTACAGAATTTTATTCATTGTCAAATATACGGAATCTACTTTTTCACTCATCTACAGTTTAATTAAATAATTCATTTTTGAACTACGACTCACTGGTAAACTTCTTATAAAATTGAAAACATCTTTCATGTACTTTCTTATTGTATTTTCATTTGTTTTATGTAATTTAACTTTAAATAATTTATTATTACCACATGGTTGCATTTGTACGTTCACAAATTTCACATGAAGTGATACAGTTTGTGCCACTTATCATGATATCACCAGCGTTGAAGTTTAAAAACGATTTTATGAAAAAGTTAGTGTGTCTAAAATATAAAGTGATTATATTATCAGAATTGCGACTACGCACCTGTTGCTTCGAAGAAGATAAAAGTGCAACGCGGACAGCTCCGCAATAAAGAATCGCGGCGTGCGAATTAAAAAACAGAAACGGCGATGAATTTCGGAGGCAGTCGACCGTATAAGAATGTAATCTCTAAGTGGACACTTAAGAAGAGGATAGAAGGGACGCAGGAGGGCCAATAATTCTGGCGCCAGTCACGGATCAAATTTTAGCCGGGACAAAACGAAATAAAAAGAACCGATGGAAACATTCGATGCAACAGATACACTCTCCCTCCTTATAGAAGAGTATAGATCAGCCAAACAAATTCACCAAAGTGTTCATAGCTCAACATCGACAACTTTAGCGGGCACCATGCGCCACTCGTCGTGAAAATGAGGATGGACAAGTACCAAAAATCAATACGAGCTTGTCTAAGAAATTGAGATTAAAAATTTTCAGTGCTTTAAGCTTTCAGAAAGACAAATAACGACTTTTATCTTTTCTTTTAACTACAAATTTTATTTCAACGAAATATAATTTTCACAGTTAGATATAGAGATATGTTTAAAAAATTAAAACATCCCAATAAGTGAATTTCTTGTTTAATTTTCGTTAAAAGAGAAAACATGAAGACAAAAGCGATATTATTAAAATATATTATTATATTGAACCCTTTTACAATACTGATTGCGAGTATAACTACGCATTATAAATTTAGTTACGTTTAGAGAATCATATTTTGTATATAATAAATATAAGAAATATTTTAAGAGAAATAGAAAAAGAAATAGCTATAATTAAATTGATAAAATTAATTAAATTGATGTAAAAGCTCTGTCATATTTTTCGAATAAAGTTGAAAACAAAATTTCGGCAAACTGAAAGCAAAATCGCCTCGCCATGGGTTTTATTCTTTTTTTCATCTAAAGAGAAATGTTTCAATATCTTATTTAAAGAGCTTCTATTTTTTTAATTTATCTAATACAAGATAGGATGAAAGATTGGCAAATCTTTCGCACTATCTTAATATATAATAATTTCGAAATATCTTTACATATAAGTTACAAAACTTTTGAATCAATATTTCTGTACTAAGATAATTAAGCAATCAAAAAAATGAAATTTTAAAACTTAACATTACATTACGTTAAACTTTCTAGCCTCTTTAGCTATGAATAATATTTTTGTCTCGAAAATTGCCAATAGAAAAAAATGTTCATTAAATAGTTATTAGACGATGTCGGCATCAAGAATAAACATACGTCAATTGCAAATGATTGTTCGTTTTGATGGTAGAATTGATATGGGACGAGGTACACCCTTGTCGGAACGATAGACGGCGCGTACCGTTCAAGATCATCGGAGTTAAACGGCACGAATGAACTTAGAATATTGCGATATGCCGGAATATCGGCGATACGGAGGAAGTCCGCGATTATTTTAGGAAGTTGTTTCGTGCCGCGGGAGCATTAACCCGCTTTTCGGGATTCTAGCGAAACACGCGCGGCGCGCTTCGGCTCGACATGATCGTTTATTCGTTCGCATGTCGACCCCGTTCGTTACGACCGAGCGCTGAAATATTCCCGTGCCGAGATTTAAGGGTTCATCGCATGCTTTTGCACCACCGCCGCAGCCTAACGAGCTGTTCAACGAACAACGCTACTTCCACAAAAAGACTCGCATGATGAATCGGGATTTCACGTTGTGCGCGAATCGCACCGATTATTCATAGTGGGCTCTATACACTTAAGCATAGTAAATCTGACATAGGATGACAGTTAGTTCACCGCCCCAGTCACTTAGATGATAATTTATGTTGGTTTCAATTTATTGGTGGGACTATTGCAACCCCTTTCAAAAATTATTCTATGACAATACACTACAGAACTGATATACATGCCACAAATAATTCTATGTAGATATAGCTATTCTTTACGTATCTGTGCATTTATATTCTGCCTATTAATCAATTGTATGTACTTTTGTACACGAGAAATTATTTATGCCCAATTCCATCTAGGGAGTGAAACATAATCAGGGAAACACGACTGTTCAATACGACGAATGTGTAGTTTGACCGACAGAACTATAAACATATAAATGCAGCGGAACGGAAAAGTGCCCATCCAGGTGCCACGAAATTAAGTGATAAGAAAAAGCAACCAGATAAGTGGAGATTTCAAGAATCCAAGTTTACCGTCACTAGTCACTTTCGCTCGATGATAATTTATGTTTCTTCTAATTTATTGGTGGGACAAGCTGGTATTGCCAAGTCCTACCTTCCAAAAATTTAGTCTGTTTCTAGGTATATTAGAACTAGGTATATTAGACAAACACGCATGGTTACATTTACATTCTCTGTCTCTTTGATACCCAATTGTGTGTATTTTTGTATCGAGAAACTGTTTATGCCTGACTCCATCTAGGGAGTGAAAATGATACAATCAGAGAAACTCTTGAACGCGACGAATGTATTGTTTGGCCGATAGAACTGTAAGCAATTGTGTCAAAGTGACACATCACACGGAAACGTGGTTGTTGAATAAGACGGTAAGCAAAATAGATCGATAGAAAACTGGCTAAAACGAGTGGATCGGGAATTTTAAAGACAGTCGATGAAATTCATGAAGTCAAAATAGTTACAAAATAATGCCTCAGAATTACTTTAAACGCTTTGTTTTAGGCACCGAAATCTCCGAAGAATCGAGAGAATGCCCAGAATAATTTGTTCTTTAAAAAGGTGCATTATAAGATGATTTTTAGTCCTATGTGACAGGTCCGGTTTTACTAGCGATCGATATAAAAGATTATTTTCCCATTAACGTCGTCATTTAGCGATAAATGCTCTTTTTCAATTGAAAAATATAAATAAAAATGAGCTCTAGTTTTTACTATTCTGCTTCTTCTATACCTGAAAGCTATATCATGAGTATAGTTTTTATTTCTTTCATTACTCTTAAATCAAGTCGCTCCTTGTTTTCACCCCTTTCTAAAGCGTTTATTGTTACGTACATAACGACAAATTATGTATACGAGTGTAAATGTATCCAGCGAGTATCCACAAAGTGAATTCAGGTGGGTTCGCTAAACCCCTGCGTGAAAAGGACAAGCGCGTTTATTTCGAGTATCGAGTGTCATTTAAATATAAAGTTTTGAACTTAAATGAGCACTAATGGCCTCTATATATATTTTTTCTCTTGGTAGATTGCATTAATTGCCAAGAATAAAATCCACAAATTGTAGGTAAAATTACAATATATAAATTACAGAAACAGACAGAAGTAAAAAAAATCTTAATTTTTATCTTATTGCCCCTAAAGGAAAGAAAATTAATTTATTACAAAGTATGAAGAACTCCGGCTCCCATGTGAATCGCTTTTCATTTAAAGCACTTCGTTCTCCTTCGTTGAGATATTGCATCTCGTGTTATTGTCACCGTGCATGAGTTTCCATTTGAGATGCAGGGACACACCGGAAATCAAGACGTTCATCTATCAGTTGCGAAATAGCAGAGATATTTGTCGCGTGTACTAACAAGTACAAGTACGTATTATGGTAATCAGACTTCCTACAGCCACTTGAAACAATACCGCGTTACGTGTCGGCGGGGCTTTCTTCAGCGCTAACGGATACAGAAACGTTCTCCTTACGATCGTCGTACGTCACCATCGGCGTCATCTCCGCCACTGTCATTATGCATTTATTACGATAGGTCAGATAATAGATCCTAATTTGCCTTATTATTCATGCAAACCCCGCTTGCATCATAAAGACTTTTCCCTTTATCCTGCCTCTGCTTTCAATCGATATTTCACGTTGAAATGATCGCAATTGTAACGTTGCGAGACACAGGTCGTTTACGGTGGGATTAAGTATACGATATGTTAAACTCTCGTCGATTCTTAGGCAAAATAAAAATGTCACATGAGCCTCACTCAACATGATCAACTCCATGAAATACAATAACATGTAGAGAGAAAATTGATAAAGCGGATGAACTAATCAGAGAATACGATTATAAAAGATAATACAATTGACAAGACAATACAATTATAAAAGGACATGGCTCTACTACGTAGTTTATAATAGCATGAAAATATGTATGAAGCAAATATTAATGAACATTTTGTTTCAAATTTTTATGTAAATTTTGTGTATTGTCATAACACGATACATTTAGCTAATTATGCTAACTAGCATATTAGCTAAGATAATAAAATTATTTTAATTTGTAATTAAAATTATGTATTTTTAAAATATAAATATCAGATCATATACAGAATTTTGGAATTCTGAACAATCGTATATTTTGAGATTATCATGAATGTTATCATAAAAATGATCATTGAGTATCACATTTAATTTGTGTACGCGAGAAATAATTTATGTCTGACTCAATTTAAAGTGTAAAAGTCGATACAACCAGAAAAACACCAATCAAATAAACACATGTATATTAAATAGAAATGTAAACCTTATAAGATGTCGCGCGTCTGCTCAATCGCGAATTAACTCTTTCGTTTTTATGCATTTCATATTCCAAGGATAATTTAACCAGCGTGCATCTGTGCTCGTCAAATTCACGTCAAAGTCACGAACGCACCTTAATGATGAGACCGAATAATGTATGCGCTCACGACAAGATTCTCTCGCGAAGATAACAAAGAAAATTTGTCGCCTGGCCGGCCAGTCCCGGTATTCTGGTCAGGGACACTCTGCATAACACGGGCAGCGATAACAAAACGAGTTCTTTCCTTTCCCTAAAGCACGATCATCGATCAGTACCTTGCGAAACACGTCCCCTTGCGAGTTCGGGATGATCATTTCCTCTGACGATCGAAAAACTTGGTTGGATTTAAATGCCACCATCCATAAAGTAAAGTTTTTAAGTCCCGAACGAATTAAACGAGCATCACACTTGTTACCTCCAATTTTCCATTTGCGATCGTGATATAATTCTAGACTACAGTTTTTACTTTTGTATTGTTACTTAAAAAGATGACTAAATTTTTTAATAAAGTTAGTCAAGTACATATGTGTATAATATGTTGCTATGAAATTATTTCTAATTCAACTTTCTGTTTAGATAACATAAAAATTGACTGCCTTCTATCTGCCTGGATTAAGTCTAGTTTTAATATACTGTATACTTTTTTAATTCTTCAATTAACACGCGTCCGATAAAATTAACAACATTCCACGTCCTGCATGATGTTATGCAAGTATCTAGCGAAAGCGCGAGATTGAACTTAAAAAAAAAAGGGACCCGGTCCGATCAGGTCATGCAAGATTTGTAATATCGGGACGAGTTTCACGGGCCATCGGATTGAAACATGTGCTAGGGGCAAGATACGAGCTCGTCAAGCGAGAAACGTTATGTCATCAGCGATCATTTTTAAAAGAATCATAAAACAGGGCGGCACATATCGCGGCAATTAGCCGCGCTTTCACCTTCGGCCGCGATCCAGTCGATCCTTACCCCGACGAAGCCTTATTTCGGCGATGCCCAGACATTGCGCCGAAAGTGGAGCGATACGATGTGTACGCGAATTTTGGAAGATCGCCAATCGTAGCAATCGTGCCGGATGTAGGCGAATGGTTCGATCGACGAGACAGGAGTCTGGCTGGCTGGGCCGGCCGGCTGGCTGGCTGCACTTTCAGGGAGCAACGTCCTGCCTACGCGAATATGGTCGCGAACGGACGCGACGGAAAAGAAGATACCGACGAACAAGAAGAAGCAGCGGAGATTCCGCTCTCTTGCCCGAACGTCTGTGCAAGGTCCGACGTCGGCGAGCGTGCTCACCGATTGGTCCCAGCGATCGCGAGGAGATTTTTGTCTCCCTTTGCGCTGCAGAATATACCGTCGCGTTGCACATTCCCTCCCTCCCTCCCCCACCCCGTTCGGCTCAGTTCTAGTAATTACCGTGTTACGTCAATTATCCTTAACCTGAGGTTTAATTGATTCTCCGACCTCCTTTTTACAGCTAGAAATGGATTGAGGCCCAGCTAACCCGCAATTTACATTAAAAACCGTTTTAAAAGTAAGATAGGTATCGAATTCTGGAGCTGCCATCATTGCCACATACATACTAACACTAGAAATCACTGACGCCAGCCCACATGAATTTTTGCACATAGCAACACATTTATACATTCTGCATGTACGTACATGGAAATGTATGTGCATTCTATTTGTGCCGAAAATTCATATGGGAAGGCATCGGTGATACCTGGTGTACGTACGCGCAATGGAATTCTGTCGTGTCCAGGTTTTTCACCGAAAAAGAAATGCGGTATTTATTTCGTGCAAGCTCGCGACAGGTGGCTTGCAACGTTTCACGAACCATCGGGAAGAATTCCTGACGTCGCGAACGCGCTAACGTGTTTTACGACGCGATAACAGAAATCGTCGATCGCAATGCAATATGACGAGGTAAAGCTCGCGACATTCACCACGGAGGACGGGCTCTATTACGTTCGCATGCTTCTCGATAAACGCGATGAGGCATCGCAACTGATGCATCTATCCGTTATTAGAGCACATTAATGTCATCGGGTATCACGTCGGGACGTGTCGCTCTAAGTCGATCACGAACACGGCGAATCTTGCTTGCAGTTCGCGGTGCTGCCGCGGGTACAACCTAGCATAAGTAATCGCATCGGGCTACGATCTGAAATTCATTTGTTAAACACACATTTGAAGGAACAAAGGACTAAGAGCCGTGACAGGGTGTTAGTGTCTAAATATTTCATATTTTAAATTTATTGCGAAAAATATTACCCCAGCCTGGGTTTGAACCTGGACCGTCCCTCTCGCTTAGGCGGGCGTCTCAACCAATTCGATTACCGAGACATATGGGAATATTTATCGCAATGAACAGCCTAATGTTGATTCCCGAATGCCGCCTATCGTGACAGTATTCGAAAACGAGAACTGCGCGCCGACTTAAATCGTCGGTCTTAAAACACCGTACAATCATCCCCAGCGATGTATCGCTCGATCATTTAGATCTCGCCGAGTGTTAAACCAGCAGCAATACTCTCTAAAAGCCAATCAGTGGATTATCACTGAAAACAATGAATACTCACTGATTCACAGTTATGAGTGCACCACTGCGATTTTCAGTGGTACTCTCTAAAAGTCAATCAGTGGATTATCACTGCAAACAGTGAATATTCGCTAATTCACAGTAATAGTCTACTGATTGACTTTTCGAGAGTATTGCTGCTGGTTTAACACTCGGCGAGATCTAAATGATCGAGCGATAGGTCATACAAAATACCAATGCAACGTGGCCACTGCTACGCTGTAAAGTTTCGTACCTCATTTTCAATTGAAAGTTTTATTAACAGTTCCACTTGCACCCGCAATAGTTTCACCCACGTGCTCGGCATTTAAAATCGGGTCCCGTGTCGAAACGTAGTCGCGAATTTGCAGATGAAATTCGAGCTTCGCTGAACGAACATCCGCGGAGTCGCGGGCGATTAATGCGACAAGTTCAAGTCTCGATCGACGTGATCGAACGTTCGGATTTTGCGTCGATCGCGTCGCAGGTGCGATGTTACGTGCGCGTTACGATCCGTTCAGAGAGGAGCCGCGCGGCAAGATTCGCCGCCGACGGGTTAGGAGGCTGCGGGAGGGAGGAAGCCTGTAACGCTCGCCGAACAATGCTCGCGCGGGACGAAACCCGGCTCGGCGGGATCGAGTCTCGGGAATTTCGCCGGGAATGCATTGCCGTGTTCACCGATTGCACGGAATGAAAATCGCGGGACGCCGGCGTGTCGAGCGTGGAAACGTCGGCGAAAGAGCAAATTGGGGGGGAGCGGATTAATCGAGATTTTAATTGCGGGAATATGCCGCCCGCGGGCGCAGCAACCGTATGTAAATAGGGAACCCCGAGTTGCCTCTTCGTTTAACGACGCGCGAATAAGTATCGTGGAAGATGTTGCCACGATGACGTTGATTCATACGCGACGTGAGGGTAGTCGAGGGGAGGGGGGGGGGATGGAAGAAGGAAAAGGAAAGCAAGGTTTTGACCTATTCTGATTGAAAATCCCGGCCTAAGTGGCTCGCGCCGACCTATGTAACGAGGATTTATCGCTGACCGTACTTGACTCCAGTTACGCATAAAGCGCATTGTGCTGGCATAGGGAGGTAAATAGAAATCTCACTTCTCAATTGAACGTGCCTCGATTATCCTGATTGCGTTTGTACGGCCAAAGGTCGAGTTATGTGCATTACAATGCTAACGGACAATAACGCGCCTATTCCCTTCATATCGCGCTAGTAATAAACGTAGAAGCATCGGCAATAAATAGCTCTATCAAAAAGCTATGTTCGATTTTACTCGCTGAATATACGAATTAGAATTCGGTGACAGAAAGCATCGTTAATATGTTTTATAATGTGCCATTCCGTTTCCCTTTTATGGCACTAGGATAGTTTCACATTGAAAGAAAATTTAATTGCTAGAAGAAATGTTTAACATTGAAGATGGAAAAGGTTGGATTTTCAACCCGAGAACCGTGTCGCGAGAGTTTCACACGGTAGGACCGGAATGTCTCGCTTTTAATACAGCAATAACATCGTTAAACGCTTTGCGTGCGTGCGCGATTCTCCGCCAAGTGCGAGATCGCGAAGCGGGAGGGACTGTAATCACCCAGCGGGCTTACAGGATGAACGATGGACACTCTCTTACCTGTCCGATATCCCGCGTTGCTCAAATAAGCGGCGAAGGAGTGCGGCTCGTGGTCTCGTTGCCACTGGGGACTGCTGCAGTTGTCGTTGTTCGTGAAGACCTCGTGATTGTGAACGTAACGACCGGTGAGCAAAGAGCTCCTGCTCGGACAGCACATGGGAGTGGTCACGTACGCGTGTCTCAGCTCGGCGCCCTCGTCCCTTATTCGCTTCAGAGTCCGCGGCATGAAGTTCAGCGAACCTGCGGTGGGTACGAGACGACCATTTTGGATACGATCAAACATCTATTCGGTTAATCTATACACACGTCCATTGTCCCGCAATCGCTTAATCGCTCGCCGGTTTGATGCAATACGCTGTTTGCTATGCTGAATGCGAACTATCGATGCTTATCACACACACAGGATATACGGTCTTCACTTATGAATCGTATAATTCATATCTGGACTCGTGAACTTTTCCGCAATAAAATATCAATTACTATCGCGGTTACAAGATCGAGAAAAAAAGACACGTCGTTGGAAAGACAAAAGCACGTATTCTTCGTTAAATTCGAGACGAACTGTGTTTGAGTAATCTCTTAATTAAACAGGTTGAAAATCGGCAGCGTGTCTAATTAAAATTTCTCTGAAAGGAAGGAATCGACTCGAAATTATTCGAAATATTTGCCGATGAAGATTTCGGGTGTTGCTCGAAAATGAATCCTGGTCTATTTCGATATTAGCGGACGAATTAGCGAAATAAATACACGTAATGTTTGATGCGGCGTTGCAGATAAGATTGCATATTGCACGCGTTTCTCTTCGGGTACATGTCGCGATAACTCGAAGCGGGCCTTCGCAAGGACTGAGACTAATATCGCGATGGCGAGATAAGGCGCCAGCAGGCTCCCGCACGCAATAAACAAAGTAAACTCTGTATTCCACGTAGGTATTTATACCGAGGCGATAAATGAGCCTCTTAGAAACCGAACTGATCGACTCCACGAAAAAAAATAAATAGAGAAAGTCGATGAGGTAACAAACTAATCGTCATGCTGCTGCTGCTGTTGCTGCTAAGATTAAGAAATTTACAGAAGGCGGAGTGTCGATCAGCTCGGCTTCCGAGAGACCCGAGTAATCCTGTACGCGGAATACGAACCCAGCTCAACGTCTTGATCATCCGTCAGAATCAGCACAATGTTGGGCTTCCGCTCCCTGGGCTGCTGGTGCGGCAAATAGGGCGAGTTCGGTTGATGATTGTAATTATTATTGCTGTTGTAATTCGACTTGTGGAGGGAGCCGCGACGCTGCTGGCCGGCGTACGCGTCATCCGCAGGTCTGTCTCCGTCGGTCCGTCTGGCATTGACACCCAACAGGAGGAGGGCCAGAAATTGAAATAGCTTGCTCATGGCGGCGGCAGCGGTTGGTGGTCGTTTATGGACTGGCTACCTCAATCAAGTGTCATACCATGGTTGTGACTGGAACAGGAAAACAGAGCACGCATCACGTTAATGGGCGCGTGAGTCCGACGGTAATTGGATCGCGGCGCGACGGAAAAAGGAAAAGAAGGAGGCCTTAAAGAATCTTTTCCCGCCTCGTATATCTAAAACGTATATCTCCGCCCGGAAAAAAAAGAAAGAAATTGAAAAAGACGACGAAGGTAATTGCGTGGAAGAAGGAAATCGACTGTCATAGGAAATCGGTCCAATCGCAATTGCTGTTACTTTATTTATTGTACTGATTGACGGCATTAATTCGTGCAAAAACGTAAAATCTGTTTCACGAGATTCAAGTTAGAAACGTTCTTATTATCGCAAATTAAAGAAATCACTGCTGTCACCTTAAATAAAAATAAATGCACTTATAAGACGTTTCGTGAACTTACACAATAACTTTGATATTTGAGAGAGATAAATTTTTGCAACAATTTATACCTAAATTAAAAATGTAGGCCAAGTGACAGTCTGTAGGTAAATTTCTAGACAAATATCATTACAAAACTCTGTAATGTAATGAATAACAAGATTTCATTATTTATGTTTCTATACATCTATGTATCTGGCTGATAAAATTAAGCATACAAATATAACTCAACAAAGTGTCCATCAGACCACGAAACTACGTACCTAATTAAGGGAAAAATGGAGAATCCAAAATGACCGCTTCAGTTACCTTGATGACAATTTACGTTCATCGAATCAGGCATTCCAATCGTCCGATTGCGTTTGTGCGTGAGGTACGACGCGATATGGTCACGAACGAAATTCTTGCACGACTCAAACACGCATTGCGTAATCCGTTAATATCCACGAACAGTTTGGATGCGCAATAATTATCTCCAATAAACGCGGCAAACGTATCCAACATCGCGATCGTTGCACGCATCGTGCCAAACAATTAACGGGTCGCATTACTGGCGATTCGACACGATTAGCCGCAGATGCCGCATATGCTATGCCCATCATCACTTTACCGAGAGCGAACGTGATCCGAGCTAACTACTAAACACGTCTTGTTACTCAGGAATGAAAGATGAGAGATGAAAGGTTAAAAAAAAAAGAAAATACGTGACCTTGCTGGACCGTGGAAGCAAGGAACGAGGCCATAATCGTATGGTCCATGTTTTATGGCAGGTTTCATCGCGCTGCATGTTGCGAAGATCTTACGGAGAACTGGGAGAAAAACAATAAATAATTGTGCAAACCTGAATTAACTCCCCATTATTGACTTATTGTAGCCGTGTATATTATTAAGATGAATCGTAAACCACGTCGCAAGTTTCCCATCTAATCACGTTTAAAAAGAGAAATTACCATCTTCCGATCTGCGCTGAAACGATCTTGTCGCAAATTTCTTAAATATCTAGCAATTTTCTGTAGGTATGGATATAAAATTATTAATCGTGCAACAACGTTTAAGTGCATGTCTCTCTTGAACGTTGTGTTTCTACAAATTTCACAATTATATTGTTTATTTCTTAGAATTAAGGGCCGAACTGATTCTCACTCTTTACCTCAAATTTATCTCTCTCAAAAAATTAGAAATCTTTTTATAGTATAATCGAATTTTCCGGCAGCTTTTCGCGGGTGGAAGCAGTTCGCGGCTACACCCCGAAAATCAATCGATGGATTATCACTGAAAACAGCGAATAGTCACCGATTTACAGTTATAAGTATACCACTGCAATTTTCAGTAGTATATCTTATAATTGAAAATCAGTGACTGTTTGCAATAATAATTCACTGATTGACTTTGAAAGAGCACAAAAATAATGTTGCAAATGTGGTACTGCGATGAAACTCATGATTTTTTTTTATTATCTCCTATTATCCAAGACTTCTAACCATGTTTATCGATTGCACGTGAAGCGAATAAAAGAACGTAAGGTGAGCGCTTCGAGCAATACGGTAGGTGGTATTTTAAGATATCTGGGAGCTAGAAGAAAATCGAATGATGTGAGACTCGAACCCGTTCGGGCTGAACGGATAGAAGAATGCTAGAGCGTGTTTTCGCAGACAGTCAAATATGGACGCGGATGGTTGCACGGCAGGTAAACGCACGATGCTGGACGGAGAGTTCCCACGATTCGAGAGGATGCGCTAAGGAAGAATATTATTAGCGGAAATCGCGATACCTTCGGCATCGTCCCCGTCGCGTATAGCTTTCTGTACGCATCTTATTGCAACGAAGTCTATTTGATTTCCCATAACGTACATCTCTTCTTCTGCGCTTAGATTCGATTTTTTAGAATCGAATGATGCTTCGAAACAGTGCTTGCGCTCACTTTTTTTTCTATTGTAGGTTAATCAATACTTTTTTTGACCCATCATATTTCTACATTTTTATCTGATTAAAATCACATTTTCAATAACGGTATTACACATTAATAGCTGCATCCAAATGTAAGAGACTTCCTCGAACAAGACACGATCGAAACGATCGAATTCATATTAAACTCACACGCGCATATATCACAGATGCAGATTAATGTATCGCTCTTTTAACCAACGGCAGAATCCGGTTTCGACACCTTAATGGTTACGTGCCCACATGATAATTCTAACATTCGTAATTAATTCGGCTCTCGTATTTGCGACGCGATCTTCCAAAATGGTTTCCTGCATCACTTCAGCAGGAAGAGCGCTACGATTAAAATAATTTATGCTCCTACGAACGTAAATGTGGGTAGATCGTAACGGATATTATATATTGATAAATATTCACAACGCCTTGGCGCTCACGATTTGTAATCAAGTGCTAAAAGTGTCACTAGAATTGTATTAATAAAAATGAGACAGAAACAAGTACGGAAAACGTTTATGAATGAAATCTGATTCGATAGCGTAAAATGATACAAGTCGAACAAATAAGATTGTTCGAAGTATAAATAAAAAGAAGAATCCTGGAATACAGATAACAGCTTGTTTAAATCCATTTGTTTGAATTTAATATATGGAGCGTAAAATATAAATAGTTTATTTTAAATTTTAATTTTTTAAATTTTGCTGAAAATAAACGTACTGCAGTTTATACAACCTATTCATGTCTACAGCTTTTAGATTTTATGTCTAAAAATTAAACTCTCTCATTCGTTCTAGATTGTCTCTTTTATTAAATCCGCTAAGTTTATCGTCAATTAAACTGAACAAAATGTCCATCCATAGGCAATACGAAACTGCATTATCAGAAAGAAAAGAAAAATGGAAAATCCGATTTTCTCGGTCATTTCCGCTCGATAATTTCTGTTTGTTTCAGTTTATTGGCGAAACAAGCTTGGATTGCAAAATAGTGTTCTACCTTTCAAACATTTGTAATAGTATAGTGGTAGGTTGACATAATCTGTGTATTACAACCAATTGTGTATATTTTTTAATACGAGAAACTATTTATGTCTAACTCTATCTAGAGTGCGAAAATTGATATATAACATACATATATTCTGTTACTGCAAAAAAGATATATGAACTCTTTCCCTCTTTCTCTCTCCCCCTCATGTCTCTTCTAAACTCATGATCCATCTACGCATGCAAATTTCTATATCGTAAATAAATCAATACAAATAATGTACCCAGAGAATGAAAAAGTCTGAGGAAAAACAGAGCGATGTCTTTCAATCTTTAGTGTCCAAATGTATCGATTGGTCCATGTATCAAAATGAAACAAGTCGATTTCAAGCTTTTATCTGCATTGTCGGATCTTTTTTGTTTATACTCTCCTAGAAATTTATTTGTTATTTGCCCGTGCTACTACCGTATATTACGTGTTCGCTCGCACGCATCCTCGGCGCTCACTTGGCAAGAGCCTCAATCCTGTCTGCACGTAAAATACGACCGAGACTGCGAATAAATACAAGCACGGGGAACACCTTTGATACGCGCAGATCCGGCATTCGTAAAGTACACGCAGTGTATACGTATCCACGCAAGGTACACGGTACTTGCTTGGATGCCACTTGGATTCTACCTCGATCGGCGCGATCATGCTCGCGAGATTTCATCTTGTACGTATCCACCTTGCACGTTGTATTTCACGTCGATCGCAGAGAAGCGTAAGGATAATGATAATCCAGATAACACGAACTATCCATCCAGTCGCGAGATAAGTCGCTTCTCTACCCACTTATATACAGGATGTATCTTAAAATGCGAGCTTCGTTGGTGGAATACTTAATACCGCGAGAGAAACGACGAAAAATATTGCTTCAAACGTGCGTTAAAGTTTCAGTTCTTTTGCATACCTTTTACATATAACGTTGAAGAAATAACCATATTAAAATTAATGCGTCGACTGAATCGCTGCCAGTTTAAACTACTAATCTACTAATCCATAATTAAATTTGACTTTAATGTCGTTTAATAGCCAAGGTAAAAATAAAAATAAAAATTCGATAGAAACTGTTTGACAACTTCTATCATATTTTTCGATTACCCATAACTTATTCCGTAAGGAATACCCACGCCTCGAGATATCTATATATACGCCAGTAATCCTTGAACTCAATTTTTACATTTTCGTGGGAGTATGTACGTCCATAAAAATATCATCAGTGCTGTGTGTGTGTGTGTATAAACAGCATTACTTTTACGATTTAATAGATATTAAGAAATTTCGATGTAACGACATAGCTATATCATAATTTCAGGGGAGTATAAAATTAGGGGAAAAAGTAGTAAAAAAATAGTAAAGTGGGAAAACAGAACGGAGTTTTCGTGTTTAACAACGTTCAAATAATTCTTTAATTTATCCAGGAAAGGTGGTGTATTATATTTAACCCGACCGTGCATATCGTATCCTCATAAGCGACGTAGTACGGGTTATTATGCATCACTAATTAGCGTCAAGTATAAGCGGGCGCGACAAGTCGAGAGGCGGCTGGAAAGATATATATCAGGAAACAACGTCACGTTTGGTCCAGACTCGATCGTGAAGCTCTGATCCCGCGTTAATTACTACTAATTGATAGCCACCTCGTTTCTAGTCGAGCAGATGGGGAACGGCAGTGAGAACGCGAGCGACAAGAGGAAAGGAAGCAACGCGTATACATACAACCCCAAGAGATTCGTAATTTTGGCAAAAATTGTATTTTATATTCTATTTTACCTACGAAGAGTATATATACAAGTTCCGATTATTGCGTGCGAAAAGCCTACTTTTCAAGACTATATCCATTTCGATTCCTCTCAGATCTTCACAAACCAGTTATTAATATCCGATATTGAGACAGCTACGCGGACGAATTATCGCGAATAAATTTACCAGTTCGCCTTGAAACGAATTTACTTTGTGATTTAATAAAGTTTGCTCATCATTAGCATCTACCGCAGAAATATACGAATCAGAACTTGCTTTCGGATAAGTAAATTCGGAGAAGTTAACAAGTGGCGCATCGTTGACGGTCCTCGCGCCGACACACGTAAATCCCAATCAAGCGTTTGCTATGCATACACTGTGCGATATCTCTGACGTCACTTCCTGGACAGAGTAGCAGGAACGAACGCACGCTGAATTTAGCACAATCAGATAATGGTAACGAGTGCACACGTGCACATAGATCTTTTGACTTTGCGCAACGCGCGAGAGCACGCGTATGCATCATGTATGCCCACAAACACATGCGTTGCATCCGTTTGTCATTGTTGAATTGCACCTTGCGGGCTTGAAAATATAATCCTGCCGCTACCGTTTCTCAATACCATAAGTGCTGTAAGAAACTTCTTAACTCTTTTGATATGAATAGTAGATGCTGAGGTACGAAATATCGTCGTCTACGGAAATTTTTTAAAATTTCTATCGAAATCGAGAAGATAAAAAAGAAACAAAAATCGTAACCAACTAGTACACCAAGTTATTGCTATAACATGTGTAAGTGAGAAGTTGTCCGAAAAATATAAAATTATTCATTAAATAATTTATTAAACACTATACGTTAAATTGCCAATTAATTTTATTATATATTTTGTAAGATAACTGACAAATTAAGAAAAATGAATTTATTTAATACTTATTAATATCTATTAATATTAATATATTTCGCTGATTTAGTCTGCCCGGCTTTATTGAAATTACTGTTTATATTGCAATGCATTTATGTTCCAATTAATAAATTAACGTTGTATGATTCAACAGATTCCAGAAAAATAACTAAATTTTTAATATTTGCGAATTTTCACTTAATGATAGAGAGTAACAAAGTAGTCATAGTCATTTGCTACATGTTTTAAATTTTACAACTAATATATTGATGATAAAAATCCAATGATTTATATAATAGCATCAGACTAATTCCACGTGCAAACATAGATTGAGAGACGCGGCAATAAAAGTACAAAAAATACATCGAAACGGACACACCGGATCGAGCAAGTTTAACGCAAGAAACATTTCCTGTCTCGCATTGTCTATCCACGTGTATATCTGTGTGTGCATAGACGATCGTGTGATGGCTATTTCCTGTATCTGCTTTAATACCGTACATATTCGTCGACTAATTACTCAAACATACCGGACGTGATTTGTGTATCGCCTCAATCTGCAAGTCCATTTATTGTTAACAATTTTCCCAAACAATGCATGCGAGAGATACTTCACAATCATAAATTCATTTCGCATAAACCCGACAACAAAGCGAAGGCACTATTAAGCTTTTATGATACTAATTTGAAAAATAATGTGCAAAAAAGTTAAAAAAGGGGGGGGAAAAGTATCCTTTAAAAATTTCATTCATTTTATTCGAGTAATGTTCGGAATTTCAACGTTAATTAGAAATAAGTTTAAAGTTCTCTTTTATAAAAATGAATTCTATTTGCAACGAAAAACGAGTTCAAATCGCTCCCAATAATTTATGCTCGCAAATTTTTGGTACTTAATTTTCTACAACAAGTAGAAATCATTTCACACTATGCTTCATCATTAAAAACGTGTAACGCACAACGAGTTGTGTATCTACTAATAGCGGAAAGAGAGCTGTCAACCATCGCCTAATCTTGACGAAGCTGACGTCGAGACGACGGCGCAGCCGGCGCTGTTAACGACAGCTTTTGTCGATACAATAAGAGACCGAGGTCGAGGACGATGACGAAGGAACGCGGACGAAGGATGAAAGGGGCGTCGAGGCCTAGCCCGACGCGCGTCCGCAGAGCGTGAAAATGAGGAACGACGAAGGGCACCGCACGCATGACACCACGGCGACGTGTGGGCGGTTATTGTTCGGCTGAGAGACCGGAGATTTCAAGGGAGAGATCTCTTGAGGAGAGCACAGCGCATCTCGACAAGCGGAGAGAGATCGAGATCATATCGCGAGAGCGGAAACCCGAGGACCCCGATTAAATGAACGTGCTCCGTTCGTGAGATAAAAGAAAAGAGGAGTAGAGAGACGAGGTGGTTCCTCCTTGCAACAGATATCGAGGGCTGCGAGGAAGATGAATCAGAAATTACGGAATGCAGCAAGGACGAGAGAAACAAGTATCCATCCCTCCCTTTCTCATATTTTTTATCAGTCGATTTAACAGCTCCATGATTACTCCGCGCGTTCGTCCATGAAGTGATAATTTCGAATGATAATTTTGCATTTCCGCATGGAAAGGGCAGAACATTACGAACTCTCTACAATCCATTCATGATGTTTATTAAAACCTGAAAATCTTTCGTACCCTTTTAAATGGGCATTATTAACAGATTGCTGTATCAAATTTACATTTTATCACCGATGATAGATTACTACACCAGGATACGTGTGGCTCCGGGATTTTTCGTGTCTTTGAAAAAGCAAAGAGTTGTGGATGCATCTTCATATATCATTTTCACCTTATAAACGCCTGATAATACATCTCTCGCGCGGTGGATTTAATTAAGAAAACGTCGGAATCTTAAAGCTCCATCTCCCTCACATGTACATAGATGCCGGAAGTCATGAAAACAATCTAAGAATTTTGGAAAATCCAATCAATCGTGTGCTGCATTTTACATCGCAGCACGTACTTATGAAACTTTATCGGAAACAGTTAACATGACGGCAATAAATGTTTTAAAAAGACTTTCATAAATAATTAAGAGAAGGAATCTTCAATATTCAGAAGAGTATCTAATGAATTTTAATGAAGCGACAAGTGATTTTTATATTTTCAACACAGCGAAGGATTTACGGAATAGAAAGTCCGATAGAACGTTCAGCGGATGTCCCATCTTGACGTGGTAATGGATAATCACGTAGAATTAATGACAAGAGGAAAGTAATATGTAGCGAAGACCGCGCAGCACGGCGTCCGTACCACATCCAGGCACGTCGCACATGCGAGAGGATGACGTAAAGCGTAAAGGATGACGGAAGGATAAGGTCGGCAAGCGAGTCTCCCCCGTATGGAGAGGAAGAGGAGGCTTCTCGCAAGGCAATGACGAAACGAGAAATGAAGAAACGCGGAGAATGCCAGACTGCTTGGCGGCGTCGACTTTATCGGCCTACGCGACGCTCTTCGAGTCGCGTCCTACGTGTACGCGCACACCGCGAAAGGCCTCTTCCCCTTCCATTATTCGCGTCGACATTAACGTATGAATATGGCATGAGTGAAGCTGCTTTCCACGGGGGAGGAGACCGCGATTTCACCGGAGATGCCTTTAGATGTCTAAAAACAACGCGCATCTCTCGGTGCGTATTCGATATTATGTGTATACACTCCAATTGACACAAATTTCAATCGTTTAAAAACCAATGTTCACAAATCGCGAATACGCCTTGCGAGGATCAATTTGATGTACCTTCGATAAACCAATAAGAAATATATAGTACACTGGCAAACAAATTTTTTAACCAAGTAAATATTTATTCTATTTAAATAAAAATATGAAATTTTAAGTAAATCTGTGTATTGTATTAAGTAAATTAATTTAAATTATTATATTTTCTACGTTCAACTAAAGATTTTATGAGATAGGGAATACTATTTATTAAATGAAATCGTTGTTTTTGTCAAATAAGAAATCCAATTTTCTTCGCTGTAAAACGTATTATCTTAGTAAACATTTCATAGAATTAAAGTAAAATTTTTTAAATTTAAAATTATCTACTGTTTGATATTTAATAAATACTTTAAAGAAATGCATGTTTTAATTTGTTTATTATTTTTTAAATTTAAGTTAATAAGCTATTAGGAGCCACCTAATGAATAATTTTCTTGAGTAAAGTAATGTTTGTCGATTAAGATAATTTTTTTATCAGTGTATATACGAATAGTATTGCAATATGTAAATTATCTTAGAAGTATATTTTTATTTTAATATTATTCAAATATTTATGTAGCCTATTTCTAATTTTAAAAGCCATAAATATACAACGCTATATTTGCTGATCCTATTTTGCCGTTCTTTTGCTCTGCTTTCTTTGCTTTATATATGAGCTATATAAATCCTTTTCTAATTAAAATTTATATGATCTAACGATAAAAATAATTCTCGTTCGTAGATCTCGTAAATGCGCGTATACACATTTTATGAATACGCGCTTAACGATGATATAATAATGTAGATTTATATGTTCACGCGCAGTTCGCAAGATTATGCCTGCAACATTCAATGGTTATTTATACATCATCTCCGTCTACAACGTCTATTTTCATTCAGCGTCGATCAATTTTGTTCAACGCTTATTGTAAGTAAAGGTGCAATTTATTGCATCACGTGCTAGATTAATCCGGACAGTAAAATTACAACGATGAAATCGGTAAAAAAAAGAGCTGAGATAATAGACATACAAAATTATCTAAATAAGTTTGCTTTTGTTAATTGTTCATGTAGAAAGTTACAGTTTCGGCGTAGTGGATCTACTTTTTAACAGAATACTTATCATTACGTGATAAGGATAGAACGAATGATCGAGCATAATATGCTTGAACGTAATGCGATACGTATGTTTTTACTACGTAAACAATTTCGAGACACACGCGTCATACTGACGACTGCAAAATTGTATTCTCAGGTATCAAGTCCGTCTCTCGATTTTCTCTGAAACGCACGTTTGTTGTTTTTTATAAATAAAATTGCTTGTAACAATTATAAGAATCGTTTTTTGTTCCGTTCAATTACGGAGCCTGACTTAAACAACGATTCAGGTAATTAGTTGATAGCGTAGCCTTGTCTGATGCTCATATAATTTGCATAAATACACGTGTGTCGCGGTAGATGATATGAAACGATATAAGAAAGCAAAGATGTTTCTCTGAATTTGTCGTCGAACGGCAAAAATATCGTCGCACGCAAGGTTTTGCCCACAGTGGTATCGTAAATGCGCGTAGGAATCTTCCACGCCAATTATCGTAATAATCGTGGATAAAATGTTCATAGAAGCGGTTGATGTAAATTAAATCACGAATCCGAGAAAGGATCGAGCCTCGACAGGTTTCAAACGAGGAATGACGCGCTGCAGACTTTAACGTCATGTCAGCATTGGCGACGGCTCGTGCACTTTAGTTAATGCAGCGGTTCGCGGTTAGAACTTCTCGCAGTATCTAAGTACAGAGACACGGTGCGAGAACCGTGCTGCCAGCTCTCTTATCGTAAGAACAAATTTAGCATTTGCGTAATGAAAATTTTATGTCAAGGCAACCGGAGGATACGCGTGGCAATTATTTGGTAAAAAAAAAACCCTTAAAGCAAAAATTTAAAAAAATAGGATTTATAAAATGCTTGTCCGCAGGGAAAATTTTGTCTAACGTAGAAATCAGAAATCTAAAATTTTGTAATATTTATATTATGACAGAACAACTCACAAATTATACAGGGTGTCCTAAAACCACCGGAGGTCCTCTTAATGACAGATTCCTTAG
>NW_011967209.1:1612915-1677654 GCF_000949405.1 Vollenhovia emeryi | reverse complement strand
AAAAACTATTATAGCCTCGACACTTTTGTATTAGGATTTTCGTCTGGAAATGTTCTGAGGAATCTGTCATTAAGAGGACCTCCGGTGGTTTTAGGACACCCTGTATAATGTAATTGCAGAAATTGTATAATTACATATACGCGATCCTCTAGCGAGAAGGTACAGCAAACGATTAGATAAGTAGTCTGATGTAGTTTAATATAAACGCGTAAAGAGTCAAGAGTTTCATGAGCGGTTATCCATAAAACGTTGAAAAAAATATACGAGAGTTTATGCATTTGCTTGTGCGCAGCTAATTGCTGGATTCCGATCAAGACATTAAAATTATTAGAAAATTAGCGGTTAAACATATACTATTGATATACGAAACCGCGTTACGTTGATTTGCACATATACTTATCACGCATCGGCTCTTTCCTCTTTCTCTAGTAACACGAAATACATTTATGATTCCGTTTTCGACACTCATAAGAAATTATTTATGTTTTTGAATGCGATTATTTGTGTCTAATTTTATCTGGAGTGTTAAAACACAATTAAGGACAGCACAACTATTGAATACGATAAATATGCAGGGTTGGGAAGTAACTTGTTACTTGTAACGAAGTTACAGTTACTTTTATTGGTGACTCTAACTTAACTTCGTTACTTTCTCTCCATCTGTAACTGTAACTCAACTCAGTTACATTTTTTCGATAACTAGTAACTAATTTAATAGTTGCATTAAGAGTTACTTTATATATATTTTAAACCTCCACAGATTGCATTAAGCCTTGCATGTGCGCATAAACGCCTTATCGACGCTTTACAATTCAAATGCAGATTTGATATTTTTATTTTCATCGTAAGAAAGTAACTGCAATGTAACGATTCGTTACATTTTGAGTAACTGTAACGCGTTACTTTTCAGAATTGGTAACTTGTAACTGTAACTAGTTACATTTTTAGCAAAAACTGTAACTGTAACTAGATACTTTTATAAAGTAACTTTCCCAACTCTGTACATGTTATTTGGCTGACAGTAAAACATGAAGAACGGCAAGTATGAAAGCATAGCTGAATAAAGTGACCATCGATAGGTACCATCTACGAAGTTACAGTAAGGGATCAAGAAAAAAGGAAGCCGAAAAAGGGAGAATCTGAATTCATCGTCCCAATCACTTTTGCATGATAAAAACTCATGTTTTTTTTTATTTTATTAGTGGAACACTTATCAAGTCCCAAGAATTTAGAATTTAGAAAAATGGCAATTGCAATTCTTTACATTCTCTATTATAACCAATTGTGTATATTTTTGCGTACAAGAAAGTATTTATGTCTAACGCCATTTGGACTGCAAAAATGGATGTAAACGTACGTATATAGATACATACGTATAATATTCTGTTAGTGTAACAAAGGATATATGATTCTCTCCCTCTCTCTCTCTCTCCCCCCCCTACCACCCTCGTTGAATTGCTCTATATTTATTCTCTTACGAAATCCACAGAGTTTACCGTCAATATTTGAACTATTTGTGCAATGAAATTCAGTTCGTAATCGAACTAACACTTTGTTTTTATAGAGAATGCTCTTGATTAGCGCAATCTATGACACGGCCATCCCTATCCTTAATTAACTGTGCACGGATCACTAGGCATGGCAATCGTTAGTTCATTTGAGCTTTGACCCAACAAAGACTAAAAACTCGACACTTTCACTAAGTTGATGCAATCAATTCTAAATTGCATCTCTTTAAACTCCGGAAAGTTTCTCTGTATGCCGGACGGAGTATGGTAAAACAAGGCGGGTTTCGGGAAGTCGGTAAATTGAGAAATTTAACTAAAGAGCTTCTGAAGTTGGTTGCAATCAACAAACTGATTTACGAGCTCCTAAAAATGATGGAATATTTTGCGGTTGTAATTTATTAGGCAATGAATCAATATAGTAAAAATATAATTTAAATTATTACAATAATCAAGTAATATCTCATTTAAATAATACCCGCTTGTATTTTAACTCCCAAAATAACTTCTAGCAGTTTACCATTTCGTGTCTATTCGTTAAAAAAAAATTATAAAAGACATTAATCACACGGATGTATTTGACACGCTAACTATTTGCTCGTACATGTTACCGTGCTGGCAAATATTCTATCCGAAATTAACGATTATCATGCGATTAGAGGAACTTTCCTCCTCGTGATTATCTCTCATCTGCAGAATTACAGTGCGCATTCGTTCGGAATATACACATCTCAGGGAAAATGGGAAGCCCGAGGCGGCGCGGTCAGCTAATCGCTCGATAATAATCGCGAACTACCGTATATCGTCCGACAGGTAAGACTCCCGCCCTCAATTAAAGCAATTGCGAGCCGCTTAAGTCACTTTTCTGATCACACGAGTTCGCTTTCCCCGCTGGCGCGTATCCACGGGATTACGGTCGCAATTTGCAATCGCATCGTCGCAAATTAATGCCGCGGGAGTGCGTTTCTTGGGGCATCTCCCATTTCGACGCGGGACACGCACGTTCGTGACGCAACAAACCGCGGGATACATTATCCCTCGGAAACGCTACCTCGGTTCCACTTAGCGAGCACGCATAGTATCCGCGATATTTCTCGATCTCGTATAACGCGTCCGACGTACACACGAGGAAGCGCTTTAAACGCGGATATCCCCTCGATTGGTGATCGGAAACCAAGAAATGCAATTTTTATCGCGGTTGATAAAGTGGAAGTATGAAAAACCGAGGGGGAAACCGCCGAGGACATTGTGGTGTACAGATTTGTGGCATTACTGAGCATTACTAGGCATTTTTTGGACATTAGTTTGGATATTAGGCCTTGCTGGGGCATTATAAAGATAAGATAAGGTAAAATAAGATGAAATGAGATAAAACAAGATAAATAAGACAAAATAAGATGATAAGATAAAGTAATGCCCACTGGGTGCCCATTAGTGGGCATTGGTGTACAAGAATTTGGTCAGCGGTTTCCCCCTCGTGAATAGCCATACACGCGAAAACTGAGAATATATAAGTTAATTATAAAGTTAATCCATGGCTCTGGCAAGGAATTGCGATAGTAATATAGTGCGTTTAATAACTTGGAATACAGCGCGTCGCAGCACGAGATAATTATTTGATTTCGATTTTTTAGGTACCTACCATGATTACGTTTTACGATACCAGTACTACCTAAAATATATTCAATGCTACGTACGCTACCATAATCTGGTTTTCAATTTTATTTATGCAATACAGTGTGTATGTTACGATCGAAATTAGCATAGAAAGTAGGAATTGATTTTCCGAAAAATCTATGTATTTATACACTCTAAAAGATAGAAAATAGAGATAGATAAAGTTACTTTATAAGAACATAAATAAGTAGTTCAGTTTAGTTTTATTAAGTTTAGTTTATTTGTGTGCATGCAAACGGCCCAGCAAACATTGCTACTGAGAGCCCGCTTATTGTTAGAAATAAAGAAAGATAAAGAAATGAAAGAAAATAAAAATGGCATGCACGTAGTTTTAGAAAAATAGATAATTAATATATAATATATATACATATTCGCGCGTGCGCGGGTGCATAAGAGAGAGGGATAAATTTTTGTTATAAAAACATTACACGATGGAAATTTAATGCTCGATACAAAGTAGGTATTCTATGTGCCAATACTGAGTTATATGTCGTGCAACTTGACGCATGGCAATAGCGATTACGGCAATTCTAAACGTTTCTATTATTCATAAATTACTTCCAGCAGAACGATATTTGTGCCAACTTCCATCGATTGATCGTTGTTGTTCGCGAGTCCTCGACGTTATCGTACGATCGTTTAATTTTTCAACGGCTGCGGCAATTTGCAATGCTTATGCATATCTTGTTACAAACAAGAGGTGCTCGCATATAATTACCAGATAAATGTCGAAGAATATTGCATATGTATGTCTTTAACTAATGTGACGTGCTCTGGGTGGCGCCAAGGAATCTTAATTGGATTTCTAGCTTTACTGCGTTTTCTCCTAGGATCAATTTATATAGCTGCATCGTGTCTTTTCTAGTCGCGCCTTTTCTCAATGTCATAGATCGCGTATGAAATTTTCAAAATTATCTAAATGTCCAAATTACAAAACTGCAGGTATTAAAATTTTCTGCGGTTAATTTCAACGAGAGATTTCCTGGCATTACATTTGCATGTTTAAAATGATTAATGTTACATATATTTAACATTGAAATATCGAATTTGCATTTTTGCGTTGGAAAAAAATTGCTATTTTATAATCGATCGCTCGTAAGTTTCATATTAGGTTTATAATATGTAGTTTAATTCCACGCGTATTGAATCGATAAAGTATTTTTAAATTGACTGATTTTTATCAAATCTTTTGCTACCAAGTAGAATTTTCTGGGAGTGTCGGATTGTTTTTGCGTGTACCTTCAGTACTAATAAAAATTACCTGACGATCATAAAAGTATCAAATAAATCATAAAATTTCCTAACGACTTTAACGAGCGTCGAATCTATTCGTTGGTGCGATTCCGAGTAAGAGAAGAAAATTAGCTAAACTAATAACACGAAACATAAATTACAGATAGGAATCCTCTTCTCACGCATCCTCTCCGATTTTCCCACGACAATGGCACATGACAAAACGTTTAGTATCACGATTCTCAGAACTCCGTATCAAGAAACAAAGCTGTTTACAAGAAGTCGCGCGTACGAAGAGCCGGCGTACATTCTACGGCTGATGGCGACGTAATGCGCGCGCCTCGTCGAGAACGTGAAAATAGTTTTCCCACGAGATATCAATTCAATCGCAACATTTATGTCTTTCTTAACTCCTCTTAACTCGGCAGAGCGACATAACTCAAAGCGGGACGTACGAACTGCATCGCGCTATGTTAATTTATTTATGCCCCGTTTTGACGACACACCCGCTGATTGTGAAATATTAAAGACTTAGTCGACAGAACGTGTTTATTTTTTATCATAGTAGCACTCCACATTCATAAAGACAAAATGTTAAAGAAAGAAGAGCTAAATTTAGAAGACGCTTACAACTAAATTGATTAAAAATTCTAATGTCCCATTAATAGAATGAAACAGACTATAAAAGATAAAATTAACTGAATGATAAAAGATTCGGATAAAATTGGCGCGTTGTAAAGATCAATGCAATTATTAATAATAATTAGCACATCTTTTATTAAATAAATTGCATATGCGAGTTCGATGCTAAGAGCTTCATAAATACGTTTAATAAGTCGCGAATATTCATGTACTGTATAGGATTAAATCAGCTTTTATCTACTCTAATCTATTCATTTTATTCATAATGGATCTATATTATATTTGGCCGTGTTATTTTTTGCGTTTTAGTAAAATATATAAAGTTAGATACGGACGTTTTGTATGTATCTGATATAACTTTCACAGATACATTATCGTAAATTCAAGTAAAAGACGATTTCTCCTTCACGATATATGAATGGAATTGCAGTACGCGGATCGCGGTCAAGTGTAAATCACAAATGTACCGAAATTACGGTAACGAATAAAATAATAAGTTCAAATAAAACCGTCGCACATGCGAAATAGTTCTCAACGTTTGATTTGGTAATAAAAAAAAAGATACTAAATTACTCACTCCACAGTTGTTGCGTCGCCGTCCTCTTAAGACCTCCTTGTCTTTCGTTCCTTTGTAGCACTGATGTAACTCATTCGGAAAACACAGTTAATGACGCTCGTATCAATCGCCAGGATGTGATAATCGCACGACGCTTGGCACAACACTCCCGAAATTCACTACACATACGATATGCACTTTAGTACATCGCGATTAACGCGGAAGTAGATATAATCGTGCGACTCGAAAACGAACTCGTATCAAGGTAACGGAATTTCGAAGGAGCTGTAACAAATGATCGATATACCGAATTTGTACAGTCGACAAAAAATAAAACCATTACTTATTAATCAAAGAAATCGCGCGACATCGCTTGAATCGAGAAATTCGTCGCTAACTTCGCCTCAACGATGCCGCGACGCGAGTTAAAAGTCCAAGTAATATCGTAAAAGGAACAACCCGCGGAAATTACGATTGAAACTACACTTCCTTATCACTTCGAGTCTCATCTCGAGTATATCTCGGTGAATAGCCGTCGCCAGTGTGCACTCGCGTTAACCGCGCGAATTAATTGATCGTGCGGGAGAAAAGTCACTAATTGTTTGTGGGGAAACGACCGCGTTATCTCTCGGCACGTTGTCGCGATCGCGTTTCGAGGGATAATGATACGACGACACGCGGAGCGGCTCGCGCCGCTACCTGCCTGCTCGAGTCTCGCCGCGCGAATGACAAGGTGACCGGGCGGCGAAGGTGCGCACACAATAGCGCGTTCGCCGCCGAGCCGCGGAGAAAAAAACAACAACCCACCCGAGCTCCGTCGTATTTACGCCTGCCGCCGTTACAAACATTTAACGTACGCGAAATAATAAACGCATTATGAAGAAATATTCTCGCGCTTCGAATGAATGAACTAGCATACTACGGGCTTGTTAAAATCCACCGTTTATTCCAAGAATGAGATTTACCTTATTTTAATCGAAAAAGTACTTGTATAAGTTAATTAATTATTATTGCCTATTGCTAAACTTTTGTGTTTGTTTGAGAAACAGAATTCTATTACAACATAAACGAAAGAAAAATTCAATTATCGTAGAAAATGTGCGATTTTATTTTCTTGACTTATTAAAATTTCACTCCGCCTGGGATGATAAAAAAGCGATAAAAATAAATTATAATTTCCATTTTCCGATTATAAAATAAAAAGAAAAACGGAGGAAAAGCTTAATTTTTTAAAATTTAGTCTTAGCATTAAACTGTTTTTCCAGTAAAGTAATTCATTAATTTTTTAAACTGTTGGAAAAGTATTAAATAATTAACACATAATAATAACAATTAAGAATCGATATTAGTTATTATAATAAATGTACGTACATATATATCACAATTGTAAGAATCAATAATAAATAGATAATAGATAAATTTGTCAATTTCAATTTATGATTCGATCTGATGAGATCATGGCATTTTAATACCGATTTCTGCATCAGGACTTTAAAGATTTGTCAGTTCCGATTTATAATCCGATCTAAATTGATTCGATATCAATTTTTGTATCGGGATTTTCAATTGTAATTAATTTCCAAAATATTAAAGTATCATACGCGATAAGACATTCTATATACTGCCAATATTATTCAATATTTTATACCAAAGTCCATTTTAAGCGGTCTTTAATTCATGTGCCATAATTCAGAATAAAATTCAATTAATAATTTTACATGCTGCGTGATATGAAAAGCACGTGAAAAATTAAAATATTGCATAGCACATGTACAATTGCGTATCATCACAATATCCCGCGCAAAAGATAAAGAGAGTCCTAGTCTGAAATTTGATACGAATTACAAATCATGCAAAATAATAAAACGCCGCAATTTAACGTGTCTGATGTATAAATCAGATTCTCACTCTAAGGTGCCTGATCGTATTTTATCGTATTCGGCTCGTTAATTCAGATCTGTTTATTTCACTCGCAGATCAAGTTCGACGTGTTTGCAAAAACGGCGTAAAAATGCAGCTCGTTTCTTTTAGTGAGTTTCGCTTGTCGATATTCATGAGAGACTCCCCGGGCAGAAAAGTCACTTGAACAAGGGTTGACATAGAGGTACGTCGGCGAGACGTTGCCCTCGATACCGGACGGGTTTGCGACTCTAGACCACACGGCGAGACAAATGAATACTGCACGCCGACAGTTCGGGCGATATAATGCAGCGAGCCTTCGGAAATGAATTATTTTGAGAGCCAGCCGCGTAATTGATTTCGACGTGTTCAATTTCGCACGGGACTGTCTCGGTCGCGACGGCCGCAGGTCAGCCGAGCTATCCGACCGCTGGTCTTAATTGACACGCGAAATCAGCACGCATTAAGATAGGACGGTAATATTCTCGCCGTTGCGCGCGAGGCAATCGATTTTTAAATCGCCAACAGTGTGGGCGGTAAGCGGATTTCAGCCCCTTAGCTATTCGTAATGCATTTTATTTACACAGCGGCTGTAATCCACAGTTGACCAGAACTTGTTTTCGACAAGCGTTAGAGTGTTTTTATTTTAGAAGCATTACTTTAGAAGCAACGTTGACCAAATTGCATTTTAGAATTGTAACTTGCATATTTACAATTAGAAATTGTGCTTTACGTGCGTAAAGCACAATTCCAGGAAGTTGTACCGTTGAATCAAATTGGATTGTGGAATTGCACCGCATTGTATTAAAGCAGAAAATTAACATTAAATCCAAATTAATGTTAATAAAATTCAACTTTTTGGATTTAATTAACATTAAATTCAAAAAATTCAATTGTACAAAATCGTTCCGTCGAGGCGCATCCCTGACAAATTAATCTCCGTGTTATCGGTAGGTGTTTTAGAATCTTAATCTCTCATTCAAAACCCCTTTCCTCGGGGTCTAGGTTTGTTATTGTGTTCGCAGTGAATGCCATTAAGGGGCGCGTATTCAATTCGTTTCACCCTCTGCCTCGGTCCTCCTCCCGTCTTTCTAATCAACGACCAGCGTTTCACGCTGCCTCTGCCTTATATGAGACTTCCGCTTTAAGTGCATCGGCGGATGAGCGTCTGATATAGCCACGGCGTATACACCGACCGCGGAGACGCGGCAGGTACTTTCAGATAACAGACAAGTCCGCGGAATGTGGGATCGCGAAAGCGTTTCGAGCCGAGCGCGTTCACGGCTGACCGGTTTAGAGAAGCTCTGCGCCCGTAAGTAGATTACACCATCGGTTTAAGAGGGACTTAAAGGCGATTGGTATATCGGTAACTGTATCGTCCAGCATCCTCCGCAACGGGAGAGTACTTTCGAGGGGAGGCTATTAATGTCGCTGGAACGGGCACGTTACTCGAAAATCAGATTGCGCATTACATCCAATTCAGTTCAATGTGAGTGAGAGAGAAAGAGGGGGGGGGGGGGGGAAGGGGGGAAACACTATTGTAATGACGTTTGCTAATATTTTGCCCCGTAATTAAATGTAAGTTAGGTATACGATATTTGCCGTACGAATAAATAATTAATGTACCAAAAAAACCTGCCAATTATATTAATCCGTTACATTCGAGTTTCAGATCGATATTTATTATGCATCTTATAATTAGGAGTCTCTATTATCTCTATTATCTTTTAATTAGGAGCAATCTCTATTATCTTTTAATTACGAGTAATCGGGAGAAATCGTACGAATGGCAGTTCATACAACTTAATTTTTCCATGGAAAGTCCTGTTTTAAAAGAATAGCTCGTGCGCCACTTCAGTTCGCTTTGATTCTGTCGTTACACACGATCGTCCAATTTGCTATGTTGAAGGTTCGAAGTATTGTTCGCGTTATTGGCGAGTTAAAAGAGGTTTAAACTTAAATAAGGGGACTAACAATATTCGGGTCACGGTTGTTGCCGGACTCGACCGCGCGTTTAATTCTCGTGTGCGAGAAGAGAATAGCGTGACAAAAGTCGAGGGACGGGGAGCATTTAAAACTTTGCTCCGGGCAAAACGTTTGGGTCCGTGCAAATTGTCTACAATGACCTCTTGTCTTGAGAAAATACAGCATGTATCACGGTCCCTTATTTCATATAATCCAGTTATATTACCATAATAAAATGTACAGTTATTCTCAGCGCCAAGAATGTTTTAAAGCTTCGTTATTTTCGAAGAAGACTCCTATTCCTAAAAAAACCTGTACTTTACAAATATTTGATAAAATATATAAACACACTATTAAATATTGCATACTACTATAGTATGAAAGAACAGCTTTTTTTCTTACAATAAATCAGACACTGATGAATGAAACCTTTCTAATTTTTATATAAATGTTCAGATAAATAGAAGCGTTATGAACAAAATATATCAATGATATAATGATATAAAATATACTGATAACGACATTTCTCATCAAATGGAAGAAGGGAAATTATCTATCTGTATTTACTTAAAAGACGGAAGATCCGAATCATTCTTATGTGTTAATTAGAAACGTTTTATTCATTAAACGTAAGTCAATTAGTTAGATGCGAAAGTTCAATAAAAATGTCGCACAAACAAAAAGCTAGAAATGCGCGTGGAATTTTATTATTGTTATTAATCATACACTTGTCGTTAACAACAAGCAAATGTGAGAAGGCGTGATGCAGAGGCGCGTGTATGTAATTACTTTGGCGGGTGTTTGTAGCATGAATGCGCGCGCGTAGTTACACGTAGGGACGGAGGCAGATAATGACGAGCTACCGCATAGTAATTTCACGGCAGAAAGATTTAAGGTTTCTATGCTGTGTGCTCACGATGAGGTACAGAGAAATGACACAGAATATGAAATGTCAGATGGGCGAAAAAGCATTTTGTGTTGCGACACGAGTTAAAACACTCGATATAGAGTTCGATTACTTCGGCCGACACACAACGACGTTCTCGGTCTTTGATATTTCAAGTTAATATGAGGACCGAACTACTTTCAATAGATATATTTAAAGATTATATAAAGCGGCGGCCAGCCGTTCCCTTTTGGCGGAACACACCGATGTGCGAAGCACCTCGTCTAACATTTATATATCTTCGAATTTCTTCCGATGTTTGGGCCTTCGGATAAGACGTCAAACCGACAGAATACTCTGAGAAAGTTTCCAGCTGTTAAGAAAATTCCTACCTTCCGCCCAGACGACGAGTACTATCCAGAATTCCCTTTTTTGCATCCGTCGCCCTTCCTCTCTCCGTCCACACTTCTTTCGCGCCTTTTTCCATTTTTACCTTATCTTCTTCACCGATATGCACTATGCCACGTGAAGTTATTGATGACACTTCACCAAGAAATATATGTAGATATTTACATGAACGTGTGTCACAATGTTCCCTTGGCGAAATAACGAAATATGAAAATCGTGTTCGTCTAACAAAGTAAGAGTCCTTCGCCGTAAGAACTTGTTTCATTGATTTTGTTTCTCGATTGCGTCATACGAATGTGCACGCAGTACTTAATGTGCTTTAAAAACACACAATTCATAATTCCGTGTGAAGCAGCGATTTGTGGATAGCTTGTAAATTATAAAACGCGAAATACCGAGAGAGTGCGCAAGAATTTACAATATTTGCTCACATTTTTGTTAAATATATCTCATGTCTGATGCATTCTATAATTAGATCTTTTTAATTGTTGCAATAAAAATTTAAATATTATATTTCTGTTTCCACGGTAAATCAATAAAAATATCGATGCATTTTGAAGTGCTTGTTTTACGACAAAAAAAACAACGTTTTGCCTATCGTTTGATTATGTTCCACCGCTGATTTACCTTCTCTCTTGTTCTCAATTTTTAACTACATTATTGTACGGTTCGTTTCTGCAACAGAACGCATAATGGTCATCAATGTGCTACCAACAATGGGAATTAATTGTCTCCCTCGACTATCTTTCGGAAATCGTATCTCGGGAATGATATACCGTGCTAACGCTAACATTCTCCGTGAATTATTCTTACGCGCGAGTATTGATAGATCGCACGGTTCGCTGACGCTAGAAATTACACCTTACCGACACAAGAAAATTCGATATGATATAATTGACAGACTATAATTTTAATGGCGCGTCAACGCAACGTAGCGCGTAGCGATGCAAATTGCAGGTTGTGAAATCCACGCTAATGAACCAGATAATTTTCCAACGAACGGTAGGCGACATTTGATAAAACCGTCAGCTACGGAGATCGACTTGGTTACAGATATTTCTAGAGACATAAATATTGTATAAAACATAAATCAAAACTCCGCAATTCACACACAGCTGTCAGCGCCAAGTTTTACCCAAGCTCGCGCATAAGATATGTAAATATCTCTTCGTAATAGATGTTGCACGGTGCACGGTGTATAGCGCGCGAGTTCGGATTAAGCATTCATAGCGATCTTTAATAGTTCGGGCACGAGGTGAGATTTCAATGCCCGCGTGGACCACCGGCGCGAGATTGCGTAACGAGCCGTCCTGCAAATTTCACGCATTTATAAACGACAGAATATGACAGCCTCGACAATATCACGGGCATATTGATGGAATTCGGTTCGAGAGATATTTATTAGATATAAAGTTCCATCAGCGAGCTATTCAAGATATCAGGCTTCCGCGAGTCGAGAAACAATTCGAGTTTCATTGATCTTACGTTATACCTGCGAACTCAATAGGGTTTCCTGCTAACAGATTTATGACGACAGACCCGTCCATCTTCGCGGACATTGAAACGAGGTTATTCGCGTTGTTATTTCGAATTTTCCGTCAGCAATATAAAATCGATAACTCATTGATTAATTAAACGAAAATGACATTAATAATAGAAATAAGATTTTAATTATGTCAAATAATATTTAATAGATTGTAACAGTTCGTAAGCTACTACTAGAAATTGTAGACGGGAATATTGAAGTGCAAGGAAAGCCTCGTAATATAGTTTCAATATACATTCGAGTGATTCATTCCACTCGAGTAAATATCCCTCGTAAATTATTTTGCATACAATTCTTCTTACAAACAACAAATGCCAATACAGATTAACTATAATATATCGCAGTCAATTCTTTGATATCTTACATCAGTGTTTCACATACATATTAGCGTTTCCTAATGCAAGAGATACGAGAAAGATAAACTGCGATATGTATCGCCACATAATTCATTACACTATTGCATTTATTTAATCAATTAATTACCGTCGTATTGCAAACAGTTATGCATTACTTCTAGTATTTATACGAAATCTCTGAAGACGGGATTATTTGATAAAACGTGTTATTCTGTTGCCCGAATTTTAAGAATATAAGCAAGCGATTGGAAAAGAACATATCATCCGTATATTCTTTTGACATGTATTAAAACGATAATCCAAAAAAGATAGAAAATTGGAATTCGATTTTTGGTCAAGTCATTTTCGCCCCACGTTCATCAATTACACAATCTTACATTATAATTTATATTTATTACAATTTAGGGGTAAGCTAATCTCAGAGTGCTATGCCTTCCAAAAATTTAGAGTCAGACAAAAATAGGCAACGCGAAATATATTTATGTTTCCGCTGTCGTTAATTGTTGTTTGTGTTTTTAATACGAGAAATTATTTCTAACTCAATCTAAAATATTAACGTTCATACAATCATCAGGGAATTGCAATTGAACGTAACGAATGTGTTGTTCAGCTGACTAAACGTAACCGAACGAAGTGTTCATCCATATGCACCGCAAAATTGCGTAGATAAGAGAAAAGCCCAAGAAATAAAGAACCCAAGTTCACCATCCTAGTTACGTTCGATGATAATTTATGTTTCTTTTAATTTATTGGTGGGACAAGCTGGTATCACCAGGTTCCACTTTCCAAAAATTTACCCATTTGCTATGAAACAAGTAAGTGACGACGATGATGACTCACACACGTTGTTCTTATTTACATTCTCTTCCTCTATTATAACCAATTGTGTGAATTTTGTATACAAGAAATTGTTCATGTCTGTCTCCATCTAAGGAGCGAAGATGACACAACCAGGGAAACACGACTGTTGAATGCGACGTATGTATTGTTTCGCCAACAGAACTCTACGTATATAAATGTAGCCGAACGGAAAAGTGCCCATCCATTAGGTGCTACGAAAAGTTACGTGATCAAGAAAAAAGAAACCAGGAAAATGGAGAATTCCAATCGCCAATAGTTACTTTCGCTCGATGATAATTTAGGGTTCTTTTAATTTATTGGAAGACGGTGAGTTGGAAATGCAAAGCCTCACATTTCAAAAATTACTACACACATGTACATTTATCGTATATACATACAGTTAAATTCAGTTCACTATGTAACATCTGATAGTAATAACGCGTATATATCACTATCGTAATCAAATCAGGTATACCTGATATATACATATTTGTTCGTACAAATCATCAAATATCTTTGTACGAATTTTTTTGTACAAACTTTGTACGAACAAATTCGTTCAATAATTACCATCTAGCCGAAATTGTCTGTAATCATTTTTAATCCCTGGAAGCACGTGTGCCTTCCAGGAAAGTGAGGGAGGGGGGGTGAGGAAACGTGCGCGGCTAAAACGCTGAATCACGGTTTAGCCGAAAAGTCTGCTGCCGAGTGACGAACTTGCATTGCAAGCTTTACAATGCGTACGGCGCGTCATGTAAGCTGATGTAGACTGATGTAAGCCGGCCGGTGGTGCATGCCACGTCGGTGCGGCAAGGGCATGACGGGTCACGCGAGGGCCTCCAAGACGTCCAAGTAGTCGGCATCAACGTGACGCGAGAATGGCGTGTAATTTTCAAATGAACCATTCAAAACGCATATAGATGAGTCTACCATAAATCACGTCGCGCAGCAGAATGCGTCACATCCGGCACGATCCCTGCACTTTTCATGGAGAGGCAAGAGCGCTCCGATTTCTTTTCTCTTTCTTTTTTTTGGAGGGGGGAGAGCTTTATTTGAGCAATATATCAAGGAGATGAAAGAGAAAGGGCCAACAGTAACTAATCCTTTTGTATTTTATATTAGAAGTCAAATATGCTCGGCTATATAGATGCTGCGAAAAACCCCCAAGTTTCGTACTGTTTCTCTCGACTAGCGCCGATTTTTATATCAATTAGCAGGTTCTCTAATTCACAAACGTACTCAATTTTATTTTTAAATAATATGTGTGCTTAATGTAATATGTAAAGTGATAATATCCACATGAAATACCAGAATCATTCAAGAATACTTCGTTACTCAATACAATAATCTAATCACCCCCTTAAAGATATGAGATTAACACCATCGTTAGCCTAGTTGAACCACGCGATTTCACTTTCGGACAAAAAATACTGGAAACAAAATATCGATCTAGTTAAGAAAATCTTAATTAACAACTCCTTTCCCAATAAAACTATAAATAAACACTTAAACATTAGACTCAACGAACTAAAGAGAAGAGATATTCCGAGTGACTGCGCGACTCCTAGTAGAAAAAGTTTTGACCCTAAAAAAAAGTATCATCCTCTCTTATATTAAAGGATTAACGGGAAAAAATTAGCACGAATTTTCAAGAAATAGGCTTAAACATTATCTATAGCAACCACAGTGCTCACATGTACACGCATTTTATAATTTGACTCTGTCTTATGTGACGATGATGACTCACTTAGGTACGTTTCTTAACTTCCATTCGTTTTACTTATTAACTTACAAAATTTTCTAATTGCGGTTGTTGTTGATTTGTAGTACTCGATAAAAACCCAAGATATTGGGTCGAAACGTCGTATTAAACTAATTAAGTAACAAGCCAGTTGGGTTGACTATATACGTTTCCTGTTTTAATAATCAATAAAATAAATTAAGAGACATTCTGGCGATCGTCACACAAAACGCGTGTGATACAGCGCGAGTGGAATCGCTCGCTTATTAGTTTTCCTCGCGATACTCGCCGTCGCATCGGTACACGAGTCACTGTTTCCAGAGAGTTGTAATATAGCATCCCTCTATCCGGCACACCGTCGTCCCTTCGTTTCCCGTCCCACACCGAATCAATCGTACATCGAGGTCCGCTGCGCATCGTTCGGCACTCGATGAAGCGGCGAGGATACAACGATTGATAAATGGTCAATCGACGTACATCGTAGTCTCCGCTGTCCGCGACCGTCACAAACAGCTGACCAACGTTTTGGTAACATATGGTCGGACAATATTCCCTCGTCCTTACTGCACAGGCTGGACATTAACCCCCTCTGTGATTTCCCTCGGACCAGGATGCGCGACGACTGGTTCGATGAACATTGCTCTCACACAATGGTGAATGTGCCAGGAAGGGTGGCGGCTCGGAGCCGAAGGAGGATATGCACGGAAAGGCAGAGATGCTCCATCGCTCGTTACATCGTATAATCTGATTTCGTGTACACAAGCAGAACACAAATGTCCTCTCTTTCTCTTTATATTAATTAACCTTCTATTATTACCGATCAAGATAAAATCCATATTAATTTTATGTAAAAGAGAAAGCTTTATTTAATACTCGACTATAAACGTCTGTGCAGCTAGCCTCTCTCCCGTCATGCGAGAATGAAAAACGACCGGCTTATTTTATAAGCTATTGATGAACTTTGAAGTTACGTAAATTAAAACTGATCTCATCAGTGTGCAGAGAAATTTAATTCTTTCCTCATTTAAAATGAAACAGACAGGATTTTGTGGTAGACAAACTGCTAACTAAAATAGCTATTTGCGAGCGTTTAAATCGATATAATTTCAATTTCGAGCTTCATTCCTGAGAGAAGTTGAATGAACATTCACCTCTGCCCTTATAGAGAAAATTAAATTCCTGTCCACAGTAACGAGATCAAAATGTTTAATTAACGGAATTTGAAAGTTCATAAATAACTCATACAATTTTGAGATGTATGTTTTTCCACATTCATTCACAGAGTCCAATTACACAAGGATATAATGTGACATCATTGCATCAAGAGGTGTGCAATACACGTATATATTTATATGGCAGGATGAAAAACGTTTCTCGAGTCTCTATCTTGAACGGCCACAGGTCAATTTCTAGCAGATGTATGTTTCAAGATTACTTGAATGTATCATTGTTATCTAAGTATACATCAAACCTGACAGTCCGAGCTGTAACGGTGCACCAGAACGTCGATCTCTCGATACCATTGCTTAATTCATCACAACTAATGTTAGCATTAGATATGAACATTACTTCCGCAATAAGTCGTAGATCGATCTCGACAATATGCGATTACAGATGCAAGATTAAACTTTCAGCACACAATACGGCCGAGGGATGTATCGAGTGAAATGCTACTTTGTCATCGGCGATCTTTAATCAGTTTTTCGTAAATGCGATACTTCCGTGATTCCCGAAATAAATTTACAAGCGAGCTTAAACTCGATATTGTAGAGTATTTCCAGATTCAGAACTTAAGCCGGGTTATTTATAAATCCTTCGTATGAAACCGTTTCGTGCCGTTATAATGCTTGAAAGGCTATTTTCGGTATAAAGCGTGAGTGCGCTCGTAAAAAGGCGGTATTTTACGGCAAGGATATCCTGACCCTGCAGTTTCTGGAGCGAGACGTGGCATAAAGTGCGAGCCGACAAAAAATTGCGTTTACCGATAATTGAATGTTTATACTTCGTACACAGATACAGCGCGCCTGTTGGATACATAGGTGCGTATGATGTGCATACATGTTAGAAAATACCGGAACGGTAATAGCAAAACGCCGGTCGTTTTAGCAACAACTTCTTCATCCGTCATTAAGTTTTATACGTACGTTCGTCAAGTCACGACGGTCAAAATTGATTAGTGACAATTCTTAATAACAACGAAACGAAAAGTCCGCTAACTTCCGGTGCGCGGACCGTCCTTTCCAAACAATATTTTATATTTTGTCAAGTTGCATAGATAGAACATTCTTGTTAAGATAAAAACGCTTTTTTTTTAATAAAAGATGTCCAAATAATAAAATTATATAATTCTGGATTGGATGATGCTTATACTTGGCGTCTTTTTTTCAACCTTTTTTATTAAAAAAAGGTAATTTTTTAAGGTGTGCAGCTAATGAGAGTCAGGTAAATTGTATTAAATTATAAAATTCGTTCTAAATTATTAATGAAATGATTAATAAAAATGTGGCTCGTAACTTCGAGCTACAAAAATCGAACTGTACAAGCATCAAATTCACATAATTAATGATCTTTTCTGTATTAACGCTGGTGTGCTGAACCAGTACATGAAAACGACGGATAGAAACTCGATAAACGCGCGTGATTTCTGCACGGGCACTCACGTTAAGTAACATCGGTGCTAAAGGTATAATGATCACGTCGTTGAAACGGTGTTAAATCTATTTCAGCGGCGGGATCATTAGATCTTAACTTGAAGCTGCACGGTCACCATGGTCAATGCATGAGAAGAAAATTGGACGATTGCCCAAAGACAGTGTTCCGAACGGCACTGTCAACATTTATAACGTCAAGTTAAACGTCTGGTACTCCAGTGCATTTCTCCAATAAAATATAGCTTCTATTAGTTACGCGTATATGTTTATATTCCTCACGAAACAGAATTTCATTTCAGTGAGTGTGTCCCTTGAACGTATTTCGCGAGGAAAATGCGGCAGACGCGATCGAGATTCGCGACACAGGATTTATACGCAGGTGTAGCAACTATAATATCTTGATCCGATCAGTTCACGAGCGCGATTTACTACGTATTACCGTGTAATAAAAGCGGTATTACCAGCGGTATCCGTTTTCGTTCTGAATGATTTCGTTTCACTTAACATTTATCAAATTCCGTATAAATCACGACGACGTGTCTAACGTTCCGTATTAAAACGGTCAGATGCAAGCTTCAGAAAGATCCAGGCGACAGTTAGATAAAGTGATTTTACGAAAGCTTATCGTAGGAAGCAATCTGACTGTCCACGTGCGCAAATGTGCAGAAGTATGCAAAATAAAGCAAGAGAAAGAAGAAAGGCGCAATCACTGTGCATGCGTTTTATCGGCAGCATTGACTAGACAGTCATTTAAATTCTGTTTCTCCGATTTACTTTTTCTTGATCCCGTAACTTCGTGTGGCACCTACAGATGAATACTTTTCCGTTCGGCTATATTCATATGCTTACAGTTCCATCGGCCAAACAATACATTCGTCGCGTTCAATAGTTTCTCTGATTGTATCATTTTTACTCCCTAGATGGAGTCAGGCATAAACAGTTTCTCGTGTACAAAAATACACAGTGGTTATAAAAGAGACAGACGTTCGATATAACGCTTATATATATAAAAGGAATTATTAGGAATAAATTTTTGGAAGGTAGGACTTGGCAACACCAGCAGCTTGGCACCTAAGGATGGGCACTTTTTCGTTCCGCTACATTTATATGTTTACAGTGCTGTCCGAGGTGCTGTCGGTCAAACAACACATTCGTCGTATTCAACAGTCGTGTTTCCCTGATCGTCGTGTTTCACTCCCTAGATGGAGTTAGGCACAAATCATTTCTCGTATATGAAAATGCACACAATTGGTTATAACAGACAGAATGTCTATTAATAATTATGTGAGATTTGATACATTATCAGAGTTTTTGGAAGGTAGAACAGTCTTAGCAATCCAAGCTTATTCCACCAATAAACTAGAATAAATATAAGCTATCTTCGAGCGGAAGTAACAGTGAACTCGGATTTTCCGCTCCTCTCGTCGTTGAGCTCTAATGCGTTAATAAATAGTTTGCGCATTGATTACATAGATAACTACTGGAAACACATTTCTTCAATAAGTACGGAAGCGAACTCGATGTATGTCGCGAATGTCTTAAAAAACAGCAGGCTCGACAGTAGTTCGATTACTTGCAATATCGGTATACGTTTAGTAAAAAATAATTCAATTCGTTTTTTACGCGACGGCGTGATTCCTATGGATTTGTGCACTGAGAAAAACTTCCATCGGATAAACCAATTGGTTCCGATGGTTAATTTTTCCGATTAAATTACATCCAATAATATTTATCCGATAAGATACAGTTACCGATGAAATTTGATTGAAAATCCGATCATATTTTTCATCGGATATATCCGTTTGTTATTATGTAGTAGGATTTATCCGATTGTATTTAATCGGACATTTTTCCCAATGTGTGAATTAGACTCCAGATTAATTAATTTTGTTATCTCTCCAGGAATATTTCGATCCGCTTTTGTAATTGTGCGCCTAGTTCTTTCTCCTTCACCCGCGTTTTAAAGTCTCGGGTGATATATGATTGCAGGTAGCAATGCACGAGCGAATCGTAGCATTTGTGCATACAACAATTAGGTATGCAGAAAAGCTACTTTAGGCCGCGCGTGCCCGGCACGACAAGTAGCGATATCCTTTCCTTCTCCCGGACTTTCAGCAATAAATCTGTATTAACAAGGCACGCTGCGATAACGCGCCATTATGTACGTTAACTGTACGCATACATCATACACTGCGGCGGAGCACGAATCAAAATATCGAGGAAGCTTTCATCACGTTAATCATTTAACTATATATTAATAATGTAATCTACATGGAAATACAAAATTAACGAACGTAATGCGAATCCGGTTAAAGAGAAAAAGGGGAAGAGAGAGAGAGAGAGAGGAAGAGAGAGAAACGTCGCTAAAATTAACTGGTACGAATTGGTAATGAAGCTGATGAATCCAAGAACAATCCATGATATCATCGTACTCACATTTGGCCTCCCGCGCGTAGAATTTCATTTGCATCTCATCTAACGATTTACGCGTCGATCTGAAAACGGCGCTCTTTACAAATATCGCGAGTAAACAAGACGTCAGTCGAGCAAGGCATAAAAAAATGTGATCTCGAAACGATGAAACGACGTCACAGCGAGTTCGTCGTTTAATTCATCAGCAGAGAGAAGTGTCATTAAATATAGACAGCATTGCGTCGTAACGAGAGTAAAGTGTTCTCGGCCTTAGAATACCATAGAGACTTGAATGTCGCGAATATTCTGAGTCATGCGTGATACATCTAACGTTTCTATGCCTAATGTACCGCCTGATCCTTGCTCCAAGAAGAAATATATGACTATGGAGTCCTAAATAGATATACTTTTACTCGGTACGTCGATATAAATCTGTCTCTCGTGCACACAAGTGTGTTATATTCGCATATTTTCATACGACGGGCATATTCCGCGTGTTAACTCGTGCGCTACAAACGCCGTGTTATTGCGCGTATCGGGGACAAAAAGATTCTCTATTTAACCACATTATTAACATAATGTAATAAGGTAATTTCTATGGGAATTGCCGAACGTAACTTAAATCCGGTTTTTCTTCATAGGAAAGAGAAGAAGAAATTATTTACATTACGGGATCGCGTTGACGATTATGTTACTCGTACTCGTTTTATTTATAAGATGCACGTTTATTTGCAGCAAAAAGTTCAAGAAGCCTTAGACACAGGGGATACTTCGCATATCGTGTAGATAAACGGCTGTGATTGTGCGCTCGATATGTGCAAAGACGTCATTAATTGCTAATTTTGCGTCGTGCGACGTTTGCAGCATTTGCGTGAAAAAAAGGTGCGCTAGGGAAAAACAAATGTTTCGTTCGACTGATTGAAATGCAAACTCGCAAATAGACAAGCGGCAAAAGTGTCGTTACAAAAGTTTTGCATAACTGGGTCGTTATATGCAGAACAGCAGCGTGAAAAGTAAAGAGCCCAAATTCGATTTCCGGTTCAATCACCTTCGCCTGACGTTCGTCACGCTGCAGTTATACAATTTATGGTTGTTTCAATTTGGGAGAAGCTGGGCAAAGTTCGGCGCTTCCAAAACTGTGAACAGGATAATAAGTAGACGCGGTGTCGAAAGTAATGATCAAATCGAATTAGTTATCGAGTTTCGATCGCCGCACGGTGACGTCGCACATATTAGAGTTGCACAAAGAAATATGCGTATCATTGCTACGAAAGAATTGCGATAGTCATTCGTTATAAAATTTGATAATTGGTTTCTTCGTACTTTTAGGAAAAGTGGGGACTCCACTTTGTATCCCTATTTGCATTCCAATCATTCAAAAATGCGATTGAGTCTTTATCTGACCGAATACTTTCACGAAAAAGTTATTTCGACTAGTACACGGTCGGGTAAATCTCTTGGAAAACTCTCCGGGTCATCTTTCCTTCGAAACTAATACGTGACAAGTTTGCCGAGTAAAGGTGGAATAACTTTTACCTTCTAGAAGTTCGTACTTGCCAAAGATTTTATTCTTAGCGATATTTTTATAATCGCGTTACTCTATTTTTCCGAACTTTGAACTTGTATTCCTGTTACGTCTACTACAAAATAAATACCCGTCCCACATTAATTAGAGTTAGGTTTACTCTGTTTCTGAAACTTAATAAATGACAACAAATATTTATCAGCATTATTTAATATTGCAATTTAGAAAAATAAAATATTTTAATTGAAATTTAAAAATCAAATGTAGATTTACGTAAATTTTTTAATTTGATGTTTCATTAAATTTTAATTGTTTACAATTGCCATTGATTGCTAATTTGCCATCATTTTCAATTTCGTTACGAACATAAATATGTAACAAAGACAACTGTACATGAAAGCGACGGGAAACTATATGAAATCCATCAAGATATTTTTGTCTTATCCGATAATAAACAATTTCATCATAATTCTACCGGAGATAGATAATATTTGTAATGAAATTTATAACAAAGCGTGAAATAGGTAAATGTCAAATATTCAAAGTGGATTTTTATATAGCCATTATTATTATTTAAATTGTTCTGGAGATGTGCCCGATAAATCAATGGACAAATTAAATTATGGACATCAAAACTAAAATAGTATCTAATGGAAAACGTTCAAGGACGCGTTTAAGATGCCAACAACTAAACGACTCGTCCTATATTTGCACACAATCGAGACACGCGGCATCGAAGTCGTGCCAAATATTAATGTTGAATCAAGCGCGATACCTTAGACCGCAAAATGTCGCGCGTGTGACCCCGATTTTACGAATTTATTCTACATTCGGATTACCCTACCCCCTCCTCTCGCGATTAATATCGAGTCGATGTAGCACCAATGAGTTCCAGTCCAGCTGGAGATTAATATCAGAGATATTCAATGGAAAATGGAATGTAAATTCACTGCCCGGTGCGGCGTATGATAAATCTGTAGCCTTTCATATCACACCAATTTCGGAAGCAGTGAGATTCGCGCTTTGACCGCGAACCTCCATTCTCGCCTAAATCGAGACAAATGCATCGCGCGCTTTTCCACATGTTACTATCAGATTTGGAAATTGATAAATGGATACACAAGAAATCGTTTACTTATAACCCGAGAAAGCTCGAGATGCAGGGCGAACAATAGCACGTCGGTAATATCGATAACATATTGTAGAACGTATTAAAGAATACAAGATATAAAGTAAGAAAACATTGCACATTGTTGTACAGAGGAACATTTTTATTTCCTGTTCTACTTAGCTCTTCCTTCCATTAAGAAAGATAAAGTAGTCTAAAACAGTTTTTATTGTCTTATTTACGTCCGTAATGTACTGGAGAGTTTCGTTTAATTAAGACTAATGCGCGATGATACTTTTGGAGTAATATCTCATTATACGTTTCCTTTCACAATAAAAGGTATATTTTTATGTAAAAATTGTTTTACTTATATTAACTTTCGCATACAGAATATCATTAATTTTACTATCTCTTGCACAATGGAAAGAAATTTGCACAATGAAAATAGATTCGCGAGCGCCAAACAAAAATCTTTAAGGCATATTCTTCCGAAATGAAGGACCAACCTGCGATACTTGTGAGACTGAAACTATACGTTGAACCCAAATCGATAGATTGCCAGCAAACATACCGTAGTTCTTTTTCCGTTTCTCTCTCTCTCTCTCTCTCTCTCTCTCTCTCTCTCTCTCTCTCGCGTGCTCATTAATACGAGTTCTAGTGCGTTGCGACCGTAACAATGGCCCGAAAACCATCGCGGTTTCCTCAAAATAGTTGGCCGGAAAACCGCGCACAGACAGCGGCTGGCTGCGTTTATTCGCCCGATACATCCGCGGATCCTCGAGACAGGTCCCGCGATGAATAGCGGATGGGAAAAGCGCTCGCGCGGTGATTTATACAGTCCTTTGTGCTCGCGTGCCTTCCGTCACGGATCTATTTTTGGTCCTTTCAAATGATACGCGAAATAATTTTCCACCCCGGCTTCCTCGCGTCGCGGCCGGAAATAGAAGAGCGAAGGGTTATTTCTCGGACACGCGCGCGAGCGAGCGAAACAAGCCGCGAGAGATTCGCGAGCTCGTTCCCGTTGTCGAAAGAAGCTCTCGCCGAGTCCGAATCCGAGACATGTGGAAAAGCGCATCTCCCCCATCGATATCAGCTCAGCGGCGAAGCTTTTACGTTTCCGTTTCGGAGAGAGACGTAATATTTCAATTTCAATTCGCGTCCGTTCGGCGAAAAAAAATCGGGGTCGTGTCTTTTCCAACTCTGGGGAAAAAAAGAGACAGTTAGCAACCCATTTCGGGGCCCACAATTAGTAATCGAATTATTTGGATTGTTCGTAATTCTACTCTGGAAAAATTTTTGACCGTTCTTTTTTTTATAGTTAAGCAACTTTACATTTCGGTTAGTGCCTTTTAAGTGAAAATTATCTTTGCGTTACTGAATACCGACAGAACTAATTGAGAGAATTGATTAGTATTACTTAAAAATCTCGGATATAGATAGAATAACTAATTGTGATTTTTAGTTACGCGGAGTACAATTCGTAAAAGATTAGAGTGTTACGAACAATCCAAATAATTCGTTTACTAACTGTGGGCCCGGAAATGGGTTGCTAACTTTTTTTTCCCCCCCAGAGAAGCCAAAATCTCTTAGGAGGAAAGTATTACGGGCTACGTAATTGCGCGAATTGTTCACACACCGAGAGAATGCATCAGCGAGAATGTATCAGTCGCGTGAGATCTCCGCGAATCACATTCCATAAAGTGTTCAGGTCTTGCGATTACTAATTTCACTCTTTCCACTCACGCGTGAAATAGAAGTCATTGTAAGCTGTGAGAAATCTATGCTAACGCGAACAGTGAATTCCGTGTTGGTTTATATGGGTGTCCGGGAAAAAAGTAAAAAAAAAAGAAGAGAGAACCGTTTGTGATAAATAACCTTGTTGTATGAATGCACAATGAGTCGTTAATCATGCCATCGAAGTCTTAGGTGCGAAACGCGGGTGTCGGCGATACATAGATCGGTACACATTCGCACAAATAATCGTTGTAACTTTTTATTCGTTCTCCGTTTCTCTCGGTCGAATAATTTATCGATTCCACGCGCGAATTGTGTCTTATTAGCGTCCACTTCGCGACGTTCGATACCGCGCGAGCAATTATTAATGCCGAAGCACCCCGCGAACATTGCCGCGAAATTGTAAAAGGGCAGCACAGATTTAGACGCGCCCTCCGGATTTCACGGGTTATATTTAATCTTTAAAACACGACGCCACTCTGGATAACGCGAAACGTATTTCGATTCATTACACATCAATTATACAATAATTACGCGGCTAAAGTGACGGAGAGATCGTCAATAAGCAATTAAGTTCGCGAATATATCACGCGCGCGCGAATATCTACCCGAGTCGAAATTTTGGTACTATTTTGACACTTTCAAGGATAATTTAAACCTACTTAGCTGATCCACACACCTACATAGACCAGTAATAGCCTACTTTGATGACATTATATTTTTTACTCCTTCCTTGAATCTTTAATTCTGAAAATTTACTTTAGTTCCTACTTAAGAGGACCCGCTTTAATGCTAAATTGGCAAAAGTAGAAATTTCCAACACTATCAGTTTTAAAGTAGGAGTAAATTTTGTACTTGCAGTTCGACCTCTTTTACTATATCTTAGGTCCTACTATATGTATAATAGAATTGAAGGTTCAACATAGGGCCAAAATTTCGACTCGGGTAGCGGCTTAAAAAATGTAGACTTATATTTGGCATTTTTTTACCGATACCGGAAAGCTTTGCATTCTTACTTCGTTCATCCACGCGTTTCATTACCGAGCAATCATCGGGTGCTTCAAACCATGTACGTACTTTCAATTACGCTATTGTACGCAAAAATCGTATTACTACAATTACACCATTGTGCGTTCGCTCCCGACGAGTTTCACGCATGCAGGCCGCGCTTACACAAACTTCGAGAGGCAACAACGGGACTGTTTAAACATCTCCGACCAAAAGATAAAAAGATAGCCGTAGAACTTTTTCGCGGCAAGTTCAACGTAGTCTTAAATTCCTGGGGAATCACGATACGATCACGATATGACAAAAGGAACAAATCGACTCGATTGAACACGTATCGATTGGAGGGGCGAAAGCGTTTCGTCTCAAAGCGGCGTAAATCTTTTCGCTCGCTCGTGCGACTCCGTGAGACAATTTGACTGGTGTCGCCTTTTCTTATTTCATTTCATTTATTTAAGTTTGCCGAAACTTGAAATCGTTGTCCCCACGGCACCATGGCATCGCCAAATAAAAAAGTCTACGCACGTTTATACGGTATTTATAGATATTCTATGGTGAAAACCGAAATTAAAGTGATCGAGGTCTTCCGTTCGGCGTCCAAGAAAATAAAAGAAAAATGGGAATGCTGGAGTGATTCTGCATCTTTTGTACTTTTCGCCTCTAGAACTGTCAATTCATGTAATATATAATATAAATTATGTGGCTTTTGTGTACAGACCGACAGTGTTCGGACTAAGGTCCGGTTTTCAGCCACGTTGTCTAACTTTAAATTTAGCTTAATTTGTTCTTTGTCCCTTTTCAACTGTTACTTTAGAAAGAGACAAGTACACTGAAAAAAATTTCTGGTTGAATATGGACGAATCAGATAATTCCTTTAGGATTTACCAGAATTTCTGTAGGATTACAGGAATTCTGGTAAATCCTAAAGGAATTCTGGTAAATCCTAAAGGAATTATCTGATTCGTCCATATTCAACCAGAAATTTTTTTCAGTGTATGAATTAAACTAAGATTGAAGTTAGGCGACGTTTGGTGAAACCGGGCCTAAATCAGAGAACAGCGTGGTATCATTGAAATTAAGTTTAGAAGCCCAACAAAAGCTTCTAAACTTCATTTCAACGATACTATGCTGTTCCCTAACTTATTGCTAGTCCGAATAGCGGAACACTGTCTGTCTGCACACAAAAGCCACATAATGTATATATTACACAAATGTTTTCACGAATTGACAGTTTTAGGAGCAAAAGGTACAAAAAGTGCAGAATTATTCCAGCAACCCCTTAAGATTTCCGCGATTGCGTTGCAACTTCGCACGTGGCTAGTCCAAGTTCCCCTTCGGTGAAAAGACGCTTTTGAAAAGTGTCCGAAGGTTTCCGGGGAACATGACCCTCGTACGGCGCTCCTCGGCGGTAACGTCTATTTGTGCCTATTGACATGTGTCGGCGCCGCTTTTTTGTGACCGCTACGATGGTATTTACAAACGAATACTACGAATCCGCCCCGGGCGATTCATTCCAGGACGAGAGTAAAGGGAGACAATTGTGCGCGTGAAAGAATTTAGGTAGGATCCAAGTCTCGACAGTTCCTGCGATTCGACCGCACAAGTTAGTGGAGCAGAAGAAACATCCGCCCTAGCTGTGAAATATCAAAGGGGGGAAAAAAAAGATTAGCCGAAGTCACGTTAATGAGCAGCTGTTTAACACCGGAACAACTCGAGTCCGACGGATTTTACATTTCTTGTTTTAAATTGTAGAAATGATTAAGGTGCTTTCGTCGGGGAATTCGTGTTAACTTTTGCCGACACAAAAAGAATGATTACTTCTGTCGATCTATTTTTCCTCGATTATTTTAATTTTGTATATGCCATAGGCGTGCGCAGGCTTTTTTATTTGCTGGTGCCATAGGAATAGCGGTCTTTCGACAAAAAATGAATGAAATTTAATTTTAATAAATTTAAATTTTTAACGAAAAACTTTAAATAAAAGAAGTAAAATAAGAAGAGACGACGCCAATCAAATTGTCTCATTGCTGCTCACAAACAGCCCGTGACTTCGCTGGGTGTACGAAAATTTTCCGTTTGTGGAAAGAATGGAAAAATGTGGTATTTGGTGGTGCAACGGCATCCCCGGTGGGGCACGCTTGATACATATCGAAATAATGCTGGTCTAGTGCTAACAATGCTATTAACCTCTCCCTTCATATCGTGTGGCGCGATCGTGGCAACGCGAGCCCACGAGTCGCCTTATGTTAAGATCAGTGTTCACGATGCTAGAACTTGGTCCAAGTTCTGGGGCTCGATCATGAATCTTTCTTTATTTATTATTTATATTAACGAATATTGAATTCTTCACTGAAATTTTTCACTTTTTACGAGTTCACGCTAAAGGAAAAGATTCACGATCGAGCCTCTAGTTTCGAGAAATGTGTAGCTAGTTCTATAAAAGCTGCAAGTTGATTGGCTTCACATTTCTCGGAACTGGAACTTGGACCAAATTCCAGCATCGCGGACGCAGGCCTTTAGAAACGGTTGATAGTTGCAGGGGTAACGCATCGAAATAAAGGAAATTCTAACAAGTGACCGATACACAGTTGAAAAATTTGTGTTAAATTTAACAGATATCACATGTCCCAAACGGTTCACACTAATTTTTGTGTTAATTTAACGTACTATGGATATGTTAAGTAATCACACTAATAATCCGTTAATATTTTAACACAAAATAAATACAAATCTCAAAATAATTTGAAATAAATTTTGTGTAAAATTAACATATTTTTAATGACAAAATGAATTTAAAAAATGTAATTTTTACACTTTACAATATTTTATTCTGTAAATTTTAACAGATAAATTTCGTTACTAATAATATCGAACATATGTATTGTATCAGTTTAAAAATAAGTACACATTGTGTTGTTTCAACAGTTTTTTTCAGTTATTTTAATAATTTTACATTTGAGGTCAATTAACACAAGAGCAATATGTTAAATTAACACATAAACGTGTTAAACATTTAACACAAAAATTTTAACCGCCATTTTTTTAACAAGAAAGCACAAATTTTCCAACTGTGCAACAATAACACGATGTCATTAAAAATATGTTAATTTTACACAAAATTTATTTCAAATTATTTTGAGATTTGCATTTATTTTGTGTTAAAATATTAACAGAGTATTAGTGTCATCATTTAACATATTCGTATTATGTTAAATTAACACACAAATTTGTGTGAACCGTTTGGGACATGTGATATCTGTTAAGTTTAATACAAATTTTTCAACTGTGCGCTCATAAAAAAAATGTCCGGATCCAACGTTATTACACCTCAATGTATCATAAAATATGATCGACATAGCGTCAATTTATCATATTATAGAGAAAGAAATATTTTAATTTTAAATGAAAAATTCTAAAATCTAGAATAAAATGGTAGCCTTTTGTCGAATATCGTGGTGCCAACTTGTAAACGCATTACATTTATATGTTAAGTTACTCTTATCTCAATGTAGTAAGTCAATCTTATTTTATTCGATACAGGAGAATATAAAGAATTGCTGATTTTATTTTGATATTGTCTTATTTTTATACTAAATGAGGTTGTGAGATAAATGCGTCAAGAATATTGTTTCTCGGTAACAGAAATCCTTTCCGAGGGTGCGTTCTTCTGTTGTTTGAATTTTTGCGAAAATTGTTATCGGAAGGTTACGCGTGGAAAAGATGTATACGCTAGATCGTGGATGCCTCAACTTATGAATTTGCATACGTCGAAGCATATTTAGGGCATATTTGAATATTCACGTATCATAGCTGTGATATCTGTTAAATTTAACACAAATTTTTCAACTGCGTGTAATTATTAAACGAGAAGATTGGAACAAGTTCACGGTGATACACAAGTTTATACGTAAAATTGACAAAATAGTGTAATAAATAAGAGATATCACAGAACACTAGAACACTTCGATAACTCCGAATAGCGGAATTCGGTTACTTGCACTAGTGAGCACTGAGTGCACACTAAGGCTTGTTTGTAGTCAGCTCTTATATTTAACACTGCCTTAAATACATGTTCAAAGAGTATTTAGTCAAAAAATGATGCGCGTAAACGTTGTACAGACCATATTTCTGGATAAGAAATGTTGCAAGGGGCATTTAAGACGATCTTTACACAAAAGAATTGACTGGAAACAGGGTGCACTCAGTGCGCACTAGTGCAACCAACCGAATTCGCTGCAAGTCTACGGCGCTCGTGATTGAATAACAAAGAAAAGTCAACTCGGATTTGGCTGGCGGTGGAGATGCTCGCGAAATTGCGGCGGATTTAAAACGCCGCGTCTACCCGAGTGACGTATATCAATGTCCGAACGCCGGCGGTCCTTGCAACGTTACCCTCGTCAATGATAAACACACAGAGAATTTCGTGTAACAATCGCTGCGCGCCGGGAACCGGGCTGGGCTCGGTTGAACCGCGAGGCGAAAACGTGAGTAACAAAAAGAAAAGGAAACGAAAGAAAGAAAAAAGGAAAAAGAGGAAGACTTACTTATACGCAGAGAAGATCCAGCCAGCGATCTCGGACTTTCATCGGCAACGCTGCTGTCCCCCCGACGGCGAGCTCGTACTCGGCGCCGGGCTCTCCTCTCGCCCTCGACACGCGGAACTCGATCCGGCGGCCGCGCCGGAAATTCAGACGCGCCGATCGGCCAAGAGAAGGAACCGGGATGAGGCGCGCGGATGCACGTGGCGGCCACGAATCGACTCGGCAGCGGACGATACAACCTCACCGCGCGACGGTCGCAACCAGACTGAAGTTCGCCGCTGGTCCGCCCGTCCGCCGCCGCCGCTGCTCCGTTCAGCCTGGAAACAGCTGCTCCTCCTCTCCTACTCCTCACCTTCGCGCCGGAAAAGTGCGCGCCGATCTCGGCCGCCCCGCCGGGGTCCTTACGGCGTCCGTCGCGCAAAGTGCATCTTCCCGCGAGAACTGACGCCTCCCCTTCTTCACCCGCGAAAGCGGCCGTCCCGGCGGGTGGCCCGGGAACGTCTCTCTTGATTTATCGGGAGGGAAATCGGCCGCGCGAACCGACTCGGGGATTTCGCGATAAACGGAAACTTTTCCTCACCCGATCGCTTTTCAGGGTGTCTGCCGCGCGGACCCGGAGACGCGGATAGATCGCCCCGGGTATCCGGGATACCCGGGATCGAGAACGACTTACGTGTACGTCGATCCTGTTCTCTCCGCGCGTCGTTCGAGACTGGTATTGCATTTGTCGCGCGACGCATGTTTCAAGCGCGCTGATTGGCCGCGGAGCAGAAAGTTTCTAGAGACTCGCGAACTTTTCTATCCCGCAGCCAATCAAGACGCAGGATAGAAATAATCCTCGGGTATCTAGAAACTTTTTGTCCTGCAGCCAATCAACGTGCTTAAAACAATTATCGTACAAATGTAACTCTGAGAACGATATCCCAGTGAGAAATGATTTGTCGATCGACGTCGAAATGATGTCGAATCTACGTCAATTCGACGGTGTCGATGTCGATTCGACGTCGTTTCGACGAATCATTTCTCACTGGGTATTCACAGTCTGATCTGCCAAGATCGTCTTGAGACTATCTTTGGATTCACCTCGGCCAATAAAATGTTATATACAGCATATTAAACTTAGGACGGGTGGTAAATATAACACCTGACTATGAATACCGAGAGTGATTGACGCGTGATCGTCGCCTGAAGATAGTCGCGGCGAGATTCGCTCGCGTGACTCTCGAAACTCTCGGCACTCTCGATATTCAATGGCTGCCGTTCAGCGGAAAAGGCTACATTGCAACAGTTATAAAATTCGTAGATTCGATTGGAGTACGCTCTTAGCTTCTGCCACAATTAAAGGCATACGCCAATCAGATTCAAGATTTTACGACAGCTGGAAAGCAACCTTTTCCGCCGAACGCCGGCCAATGAGAGAACGCGGTATCTGAAAACTTCTGGGAAACCAGTTTCCCTTTTTATAGCGAATTCGATTGCCTGCACTAGTGCGCACTGACGTTGAGTGCGCGCTAACGCTTGTTTACAGTCGATTCTGATATGTAAAGATTGTCTTGAATACCTCTTGAAAGACTTTCCAGCCTTTTTAATTAAATCCGTGCGTTATGTTTTTCATATTTGAACATGCACCCTCAGAGACTTCTGTTACCGAGACAAAAATATTCTCGACGTATTACATTTCTCACAACCTCATTTAGTATAAAATTAAGACAATATCAGAAGAAGATCGATAATTCTTATTCTTCTCTATCGAATTAAAAAAGATTAACTTACTATAATGAGACAAGAGTAACTTTATACATTCTTGCGTTTAGAATAAATTTTCCCTCCATCAACAACAAGTTGGTACCGCGATATTCGACAAAAGACTATCATTTTATTCTAGATTTTAGAATTTTTCATTTAAGATTAAAATATCCCTTTCTCTATAATAAATACGATTGGCGCTGCATCGGTCCTGTTTTGTCATACATTGAAGTGTAATAGCATTGGATCCAGTAATTTTTCTGTGGGTGTGTATTTAAGACGACCTTCAATATAAAAATTAATTGTGAGCAAGCCTTAGTATGCACTCAGTGCGCACTAGTGGAAGCAACTGAATTTGCTATTAGACATCGAATGCGTCGGAGTTGCTCGTTAAAAAAACGAGCGTCTCGACTGTTTTCACGCCAATCGTGCGTAATATCTACATAAATCAGGCAAGATGTAGATAATTTCAAAGAGATTGTACGCAGGTGGCATGTGTACGTAAATGTGACGTCAAGTGTTGGATTGATTTGAACTTTGAAATAAAAATTACGCAAAAAGAATACGAGAATCATCGTGGAGATGAAACAAGATGGAGAATCGCGACGTTCGCTGTCCACCGACAACTTGCGCGTTCGATAATTCAAACGATTCAGTTCTTCAATTGGATTCCTTCGTTCTATTCTTAGAGCTCGCTCTCGTCGTAACAGCGTTAGAACTGATACGATTCGCGGCTTTATTATTCCGCACCGATCCGGGAATCGCGCGGTGTCGAACGGCGTCGCTCGCTTCGAAGAGAATCGGCGGCGACGCGGATGCGACCGGATATTCTTATAGATCGCGAGTACGCGATCGGCGACGAGGGGAGCGAATCGCGTTCACCGAGGGAATGCGAATGCAAGGATCCCGCGAGGATCCCCAATGCGAATGTTTCCGGGAACGCGCTAATAATCGTAAAGCGCGACGGCGCGCGGAATATCCCCCGTAAATTTCCGCCTTACGCAAAATAATAATGGCGAGCGTGTCAAAGTCACGAGCGCGGCCGTAAAGCTTTTAGCGGGAATTAGTATCGAAAACGGCGCGCATATACAGCGGCACGAGGCGGTAAAATATCCCCTTCCCGTGTATATTCCGACGCGCCGGGTGTTTCGATCGCGCGGCGAAGGGCACGCGGGCGAGGGCGAGGAGAGCTTTTATTGCCCCCGGCTTTTATTAACTGACGGCGCTACGTGTCTTGGCTATTACTTACGCCCGTCGCGCCGTAACCCACCTGCTCCGTGACGCGCCGCGTTTCGAGGCCCCCGAGATATCGCTGGGTCACGGACGCGCTTTAACCCTTTCCCCCCCCCCCCCCTTAACCCTTCGCCTTGTTAAACGGGACCTTTATCGCGCGCGTTCACGGAACTGGCCCGAGAGGCTCCCCGCGCGTAAACCGTGGCGTGACGCGACCGCCGGTGAGTCGGTCAGAAATTCGCGTTCGCCCTCGCGGCTTGACCCCGGGGTCTTCCGGTGCCCCCGACATTTCGGGCTCGGCGATAAGCCGGAAATTTCAGGGGAAACGCCCCCGCGCGCGATGCTCGAATATCGGCCTTCGTGACACGCCGGAGGCACGGCTCGAGGAATGCCGGCGGGGTCGCCGTGGCTTCGTGAGACCGCGATAATACCGCGATGGCATTCCGACGTGCGCGCGACATCGTAAAAAGCGACCCTCACGCGTGAATTTGCGCGCGTACCGCGGCATAGTTGGGCCGCGTGCCTCGCATCTGAATATTCCCAACTACTAGTTATTTCGTAGTAATTTACTTATTAATTCCCTAATAATATTGCAGTAACATAATACACGGAGAGAATTTTCTCTTCAAATTTATCCTGAAAAGCGTGCAGTCGTTGGACAGTGCGGCATTTCGAAGAATATTATGAGTTTTTGTGAAATTTTACCGTACATTTTACTAGTAATTATACTAAGTACACATTTTACTGGTAAACTGCATGGTAAAATTTCAAAATACTCTCATAAAGTTCTTCAGAATGCCATGTTGTCTCGCGATACATGATTTTCAGAGTAAGCTTTAAGAGAAATTTCTCTCCGCGTAGTAAAATATAATAACAGTAACAGCATATGCGACATATAACAGTACGTTTTATGACACATTGCAACGAGTTATTATACAATAATTTACCAACGGCTATACATGAATATTCAAATATGCCCTAAATATACTTCGACATATGCAAATTCATAAGTTGAGGCATCCACGATCTAGCGTATACATCTTTTCACCGCGTAACCTTCCGATAACAATTTTCGCAAAAATTCAAACGACAGAAGAACGCACCCTCGGAAAGGATTTCTGTTACCGAGACAAGCAATATTCTTGACGCATTTATATTTCTCACAACCTCATTTAGTATAAAAATAAGGCAATATCAAAATAAAATTAGTAATTCTTATTCTCCTCTATCGAATTAAACAAGATTGACTTACTACATTGAGACAAGAGTAACTTATATAAATGTAATGCGTTTAGAATAAATTTTTCCTCCATCTTACACGAAGTTGGCATCACGATATTCGACAAAAGACTATCATTTTATTCTAGATTTTAGAATTTTTCATTTAAAATTAAAATATTTCTTTCTCTATAATAAATATGATAAATTGGCGCTATGTCGATCCTATTTTATGATACATTAAGGTGTAATAACGTTGGATCCAGTTGAAAAATTTGTATTAAATTTCAAAGAATTTAAAGGACTCAGAGCCGTGACAGGATGGTAGTGTCTAAATATTCTATTCTAAATTTATTGCGAAAAAATATCACCTCGGCCAGGGTTTGAACCTGGACCTCCCTCTCGCTAGGCGGGCGTCTCAACCAATTCGACCAATAAATTTAGAATAGAATATTTAGACACTACCATCCTGTCACGGCTCTGAGTCCTTTAAATTCTTTGAAATTTGTGTTTAACACATACGAGCCTTACTAATTTATTTGTATTAAACTTAACAGATATCACATGTCCCAAACGGTTCACACAAATTTTTGCGTTAATTTAATATAATATGGATATATGTTCCATGATCACATTAAAACCCTGTTAATATTTTAACACAAAATAAATGCAAATCTCAAAATAATTTAAAATAAATTTTGTGTAAAATTAACATATTTTAATGACAAGATGAATTTAAAAAATGTAATTTTTACATTTTACAGATGTAATGAGTCAAATGATGGCTCGAAATCACTCTCACTTATGTTATATAGAATAAAATTAACACTTTTTCTGTAAATTTTAACAGATAAATTTTATTACTAATCATATACTTAGAACATATGTATTGTGAAAGATTAAAAATAAGTATACCTTGTGTTGTTTTAACATTTCTTTTCAAGCATTTTAATAATTTTACATTTGAGGTCAATTAACACAAGAGCAATATGTTAAATTAACACATGAATGTGTTAAACATTTAACACAAAAATTTTAACTGGCATGTTCTTTAACAAGAAAAGACAAATTTTCCAACTGTGTGCGGCCCCGATAATTTTCTCACTTAAAAGTGCAGACTCCTGAAAAAACACCAACGTCGCATCCCCCCCAGTAGCACAGTGCATTGACCAAACATTGTTTAAACATTGGCCCAATATGTGGTTGAATTGGGCCAATGTTTAGCCAATGCACTGTGCTACTAGGGCCAGCGAAATCGATCGTTTCCCATTTATTAATAAATACGCCGATTAACGTACAATCGCGGCGCGAATCTCGCTCGTCAATGCCCGTCGAATATCCGGCAAGTCGTTGATCCGTCTTATGTAACGCGTTGCAGATAAATTAACCTTTACAGGTGTATACCAGGGGCGTTTTTATCGGCGCGGCATTTATTTTATCGAGCTGAAATCAATGAAATGTCAAGAGCGCGCGCGCCAGCGTTCATCCGTCCGTCGTTGTTTCTCCCCCGGTCGCGTCCGTGAGACGTAAATTGCAGTTTCATAGTTCATACGCGGATACGCAACTCGTTGTCTGTATACCTGCAACAACGCGTATCGCGTGTCTGTCACGAGAAAGTTACGCACGTGAACTTTGCTATTTACGCATGAAAGTACTTGGAGGCACGTGCCAGTCTCGTTAATCCTACATTATAGTTTTTTTTTAACGTAATTACGTCGGGGGTGTATTTTGCGTTTATATAATAGTAGCACAGTGCATTGGGGTAAAACTTGACTGAATATTGGTCCAATGTTAGTTATATTAGAAATGCATTGGCCAATATTGGCTTTCTGTTAGACAATATTGGCCAATGCATTGCAATAAATGTAAATATTGCACGATAATAATTACGTAATATTAGATTTATATTGAAAGTGCGCTGGCCAATATTTAACAATGTAATAACAATATTGGTCTAACATTGATGCAATATTAGACAATGTATGTACGAAAAACAGAGATCAAACGTCACACGATCACAAATATATAACAAGCTCCTTCAGTATTACCGAATTTTCTAACCAAATGTAAAAAGGAATCATTAATATTTAATTTCTCGTAATCAATCTCATATCAAATGTGTACTTACGTTTCGTGGCATGATTGACCAAGCCTCGTGGGATGATTGAGACTTCGTGGCACTTTGCACAACACCTCAGTATTAATCACACGCGACGGGAAAGGAAACACGAAAAGTATACGATTGCACCAAGCTACTATTTGCACTCGGTATTCCTTGTGAATTTATCCGATGGTACGAATTTTTATGAACAGAAATCGCCGATGTATCAATTTGAACTATCGATGAGTAAATAGTACAATATAAATTAACCACGGATAAGATTGATATTTAATTCTTCAATTAAACGTATCGCGATGGAATTCGACTCAAAGTTCTGTATTCTGACCAGCATTTGTATAATTCCGTTAATAAAAGGAAAATTTCGAGATCATACATTTCCGTTAATAAACGAAAAACTTGAAGTTTATAGATTTTAACATCGACATCGTATAATAAACGCAACTGAGTTAACAATTTATCGAGACACAATCGTCCGAAAATAATTAAAAATTCAATGTCGCGCATGTATTTTCATTTATCCATTCCGTAAAAACTACATAAACTACTAGTATTAATAAATCACCGATAAATTTTAGTTAAAGCACTCGATTCAGTGTTTCGTGTATTATTTCGCGTTTTCAACTTGTTAGAGACAGCCAACAAATTATACTCGAAGCGACGAGAGACTCAATGCGATGATACGAGATGTGTCCAAATACGATGCATCGTTTCGAAGAAGCAATCGTCGCAATGAAAACGTAATTTCACTCTCGGTAACCGAGGCATCGATGGCAAATCGCGAGGATTCAGCGATCACGCGACGATATCGTTCGCTAATTATTCGCGGAGAACGATGGCGGTTTCTTCCCGTACTTGTCGCGAACGCGCAAAAAGTAATACTAAATGCGGAGCGGCGCGGGCCACTAGCTCGTTCAACTGTCGCCGCGTAAACAATTCTGCGTACGGCGTGACTTTGTTTTTCCGAGCGCCGTAGACCGAGCGTCGGATTCCAAGAAATGACGTGGCAACGTAAACAATTCGGTCCCGCGCACCGGTTCCAATGACGTAGCGCCGTGAACACTTCGGTTGAAAACAGTCTATCGTGTCGAACATTCGGCGCGAGTCAGTCGAGCGAGGCGCTTATTCCGCGTGTCGTCGCGTCGCCCCACGTGGCGCGTTATTTTCTACGAGAATCTCGATCAACTTCTGCGCAACGCGATCGTCTCGTACGAGAGATATTAATATTTGTCAATCGCATTTAAGTAGTTGTCGCGATCCGTAATCATATCGTTGATTTCTACGGTGATTTGTCGAGGTGAATATCGCGCGATAAGGGACTTGCATATGCATATAAATTATTAGTTTCGATACATCCGCGAGCGATAATACCTTTTGTAACAATCGAACTCGGATGAATCTCTCTCACGTCGGGTAAAATGATAACGAAAAATTATAAGATACCGATCGCTCGCCAAGAAATAAACTCTCCAACATTTATACATACAAAAGTGCGCGTATAACATAAAGTTTCCATTTTCGTCGCGTTCGGGAGTGCCGTTTAAATAATCGAAGTAAAGACTTTTCGAAGCCCGTTTGAAACAAGTATTCGTTAAACGTCCATTCCTGTCGACGGCCACACTTCCGAGATTCGGCAGTTTTTCGGGTATAATACTAGTCGACTCGAAGTGGAGGCGAACTTGACGGAACAAAATACATACTTTCACGTGGGCTTCGAAAACGGGAGTGTGTATAAATCGCGCGAACGATCTTTGTGTTTTCGCGAGTGTGCCGGAGGACAATCTGCAAGTGGAGGAGACCTAGAAAAGGCATCTGGCGCAGGAGCAACAAAAGGTATGTCCAAACTGGCCCAACGAAGCAAAACTGGATACGACGAGTGGTCAATATTAACCACTCCGATGGAGTATGTAAGGTGATGTGATAAAATAACTTGACTTCTTTTATTTGTCAAAATTTGGGTGGCAGTATAAGTTTCGTGATAAGAGCATACATACTCAACGTAGACATCTGCGGGATGCGAAATAAAGAACAGTGGTTTTTTGCTCGTGCCGCTACGTCGATTTCTCGCCGTTATAGAGTTTTAAAAATCCGGCGTGCGCGCACCGTAAAGAAGGCCGAGTTTTTGGTTGTCGAAGGTGCGCTAGTCCTCCTTAATCCCAAATCACTGGTGTGAAAACACGTGTTTTTAAGATTTTAAGTACCACGAAAGGAGTCAACGCGAGCTGTCTTTTTGTATGCAATTTGCAGGCGCGATAATCCCCAAAAAACTGGCATAAAAACTCGAGAGGCGCACGTGTTCGGTAGTAAAACATGGCCGCGCGAAACGACGCATATACGCGCCGTATGCTGCTTCTGTCCTAGGTTGAGATCGCGAATCGCCATATTATCATCAATATCTTTGCACAGAAAAATCGTAGTAAGATGTTCTTGGGATCCTTGGAAAGCTAAGATTCCAGTGCTTTTTACGAAATGAGAATCGCTTGTCTCGGATCGTTAGTTTGTGAGATATCATTGATTAATTCCGAAAATAAAGTGATTTTGTCCCGAGATCGAGATTGTGAATTAGTCTTCCAGCTGGAATCGGCGGGGGTGGTTAGTTTGTTTTAATCGGATGACATTAAGTTAAATCTAAAAAGAGGCATCATTTTATTTATAAAAAAAAATACAAAGTTCATTTTTACGCATTATTAATGCGATCGTAATGATTTCTTTAAACGGAGCAATCTTGTACAAAAGTATACAAGGTACGCACGCCTGTTATATTACATTTGCATTGATGTTATGTAATTGTTACTTTGGTGTTTGCTGGGAATGTTTCGTTGAGGGAAGGTTAAATTAGGAACAATATAGCAACGCAATTGTAATATAAGAATTTGTTGCTAATTTGTTACTTTCGAAAAATATTAAGTAGAATCTCCGCTCGCTTTGTCGCTCTGCGAGTCTCTTTAAAAAATATATAACGTTCCGCTAAAGGTCAATGTGAGATCCTCTTAATCGTGAAGCAATTTGTGCATCGTACGATCGATAAAAAGTCGTGCTCCGTGAATTTAGTGGATAATTTCTCAGGCTGGGGTGCATTTTACACCCCGAGCGGGTAACGTGGGGTCGACACGTGTCTCTCTAATGATACACGAGAGAATGGACACCGGTGTGATACGGCCGTTGTTATTTAAAATTTATTTCCAAGTCGCACGGAAAATCGCGGCTGAGACAAATAGCTCCGGATTGATTCATTTGTTCTTTTTTTTTTAAGCTCATGCGCGTCGCTCACGACGAGCTCCTCGCGTTTCGACACGGACAAACGCCTTTGCAACGATTACATCATCGTCGTCATCGTCACCCTGCGGCGCTCTCGTTTGCGCCAACCGAGTCGCCGTATATCCCGGACGCGATCATTATTAACAATAATCGGGCCTAGCTTCTCCGTCTTCCTCTTTTCCATTTACTTCTCCTTTCACCTTCCGTTCGTCTTTCCCGAAGAGATACAACGACCGACCACGCGCGCCCTGTCATGGCCCACGTTCATTGCGACTAATCGGCCCTTCAAATAGTCGCTCTGAGCGTCACGGACAATTCTCCCATTTGGAATTCCATCCGTCTTGGAATGCGTCGCTTCGCACATGACTTTTCATATTATACACAACGAGATGACACCGTCTAGTCGCTCGAGAAAAATGAGGGATTCGACGGGAAACGGAGAAACGGCTTAATTTCATTTCGAAAATTATGAACTTGCGCAATTTAGGAAAGTATATATTGAATTAAATTTAATGGAATTAATCTCAAATGGATTTCCAGCCTGAATTCGTTAACGTTTGATACCCTTTTTATCTTTTATGCACGCAACAAAACGATCGCGATAATTACGTTTTAGTGAGAAAAGAGGAGAAAGAAAGGTGCGAGAGAAAACTAACGCTATACTAAAATAAAGATTAAACCTAAATATAGAGACTTTTAATTATACATATTAAAGTGTACTCGTTTCAGCATACATATCGTTATATTTTTCGTAATTTGCATTTTGATACAAAGAGATTTTCATATACACTTGCTTAATTATTTACATAATATTTCACATATCATTTTTATTTTCATGTTGGTAGGAAAGAAATTTGCCGCGATAAACTGATATTTCATAATTCTCGTTAGCGACAACGTACGAATTAATCACATTATACCAGTTACGTTGTAAAGAGTACATTATCATAAAGGTGATTTCCGCTACACTTATATATAAAATATAAAATTACTTTCTCGCTTATACGTCGTTTGTTCTTACACAGTCTCACAGTTTATGATCATACTATATCTATTTTATGTATCGTATAACTATAGTATAAATTACAAATACTACTTTGTCATTGGATACCATCAGTTTCAATTGCATTGTACAAGAGCGTCCACAATTTTTCATTACTGCTATAATTGAATAACTTAATAACATAAATATCCTTTAGAGTTTTATTGCAATATGTCTTCAATAATATCACTATTACGACTATAATAAATGAGTCGAAAGCAAATTTCCTAACTACATGTATGTATCTAAGCGAAACTACTTCATGCTATACGATCGACAATATATAAAGAAGGAAAACAATATCTTCTTATACCACCAGCACCATTTCTCAGTTCTGTGTCTAGGAAAATTAGATATACAAGTACATAGAAAAATATGAGATAAAAGAAAGGAAATATTTGCCTATCTAAAATTGGTGTACAGATTTGACAAATAGATCAATAGACAACGTCACTTTCATGTCGGAGTGATAAAAGAGAGAAAAATAAATAGTATAAATTACATTTATGTAGTATTAGTATATTTTAAAATATATATTTGGAATTGAAAGTGTAATGAAAAGGAAGAGAGCTATGGAGAGGGAGTCATGGAAAAAGAAAAGTAGTTTTAAATTATTGTTTCTTGAAAACATGCGACACATGCACCTAATCGGAAGAAATTCGAGAGATTGCTCGCATATTGTATATGTGTATATACAGGGTGTCGGATTCGTTTTTGACCATTCCAAAGATTATAGTAGATTGGGTCAAACTGAGAAGAAAAGTTATATACCATTTTACAAAATCCGTAATAATTATCGCGTAATTAAGAAAAATCCGAGAGCGAGAGCTATCCGCGCGTCAATCGCCGTTGGCTGCTCTCCGCTCCACGCCGTCCTCATCGATTGATGCACGACTCCACCTCTCACTATCGGATCCTAAGACATGTCAACAAATACACCATTTTGCATGTCTGCCGAGTCCGGCCTTCCGCTCCTCCGTGCGCTTATTCGCTCAGACGTTTTTCTTAATTACACGAGAATTATTATGAATTTTGCAAAATGGTATATAACTTTTCTTCTCAGCTCGATCTAATCTACTATAATTTTTGGAATGATCACAAAAGAATTTGACACCCTGTATGTATATGTCTGTTGATTGCTACATAAATTATCTAAAATTCAAATTGGACGGGGATTTTTTGGCACATACTGGTCCATAGCTTAATGGCACTTTCACGCCACTTCTGAAAGTGGATACATAAACGTATCGTTACACTTGAATTTCTAGAGTTGTTCTACAATATCGTGATCGTTTTTGTAAGAAGACTGTTTGAAACTGCTCTTTTGAGAATGCCTTGTCCGTTGCAATTCCTTCGCGAAATACACTATGGTTTTCTTCAGGCCTTCGGCTAAAGGAACCTTGGGCTCCCAGTTTAAATATTTTTTGGCTCTGCTAATGTCCGGTCTTCTTCTCTGCGGGTCATCCTCGACCGCCGCGAGTTCAACTATCTCACTGGTAGCACCCACTAAGTCCTTTATTATACGCGCGAATTCTGAGACAAATTAGAATATTAAACTTTAATAAACGCTGGCAAACAAATATCGGGAGAAACGTGATTAGGATAATAGGTGGCTCTTACTTTCGATCGTATGCTCCACAGGATTTCCAATGTTCACAGGTAGGGTGTAATTAGACGCCATTAGTGCGATCAACCCGTCCACCAGATCGGAAACGTATTGAAACGATCGTGTTTGTTTTCCACTGCCGTAAATCGTGATCGAATCATTTTGTAAAGCCTGGAGGATGAAGTTGGACACAACGCGGCCGTCGTTTATGTGCATTCTGGGGCCGAAGGTGTTGAAAATTCGTGCGACCCGCACCGAAACGCCTTCCTGTCTCATGTAAGCGTAGCTCAACGTCTCGGCGACCCGTTTTCCCTCGTCATAGCACGCTCGCGGACCTACGTGCCAACAGTACGCCGATCATCCAAGTGCCTACCGCTTAGCGATTTAAAGGAGAATTAAAGGAAAAGGAAAATTCTAACATTTATACACGGAGAGAATTTTCCCTTAAAACTTGTACTGAAAATCATGTAATCGTAGGACAACGTGGCATTTTAAAGAACTTTATGAGAGTTTTCTGAAATTTTACCATACATTTTATTAGTAAAATTCTCATAAAGTTGTTGAAAATGCCATGTTGTCCCACGGTTTCCAAGGTAAATTTTAAGAGAAACTTCTTTTTCCCCGTGCATCGCACAGAATCTTACCGATGGGATTCACGTGACCCCAGTAAGTCTCTGCCTGCGGATGTTCGTTGGGATCCCCGTACACTTCCGACGTGCTCGCGATTAGCACTCGTGCGCCGACTCGTTTGGCGAGTCCTGAAATACCGTCGACAGATTACACAACGTTACACCTCGAGGCGTCTCCATTTTCATATCGTCAGCTCCGCCAGCGTGCTGAACTCACCGAGCATATTTATAGTGCCCAGGGTATTGGTCTTGATCGTTTTCACGGGATTCAGCATATAGTGCGGCGGGCTGGCCGGGCTGGCGAGGTGATAGATCTCGTCGACCTCCAGGTACAGCGGCCTCACGATGTCGTGATGCACCAGCTCGAAGTTCTCGTGGCCGACCCAGTGCTCGACGTTCCGCTTTCTGCCGGTGAAGAAATTGTCGACGACTATCACCTCGTGGCCGGCGAGCATCAGACGATCCACCAGATGGGAGCCGACAAAACCCGCGCCGCCAGTCACCAGTATACGCTTCCGGTTCTTGTAGTTGAGGAACTTGACCGTCGGGAAGTCCTTCGCCACGCCATTCTTAATCGCCGCCTCCAGATGCTGCAGCTTGCCCTCCAGCTCGCGGATCCGGACCCTCGCCTCCTCGATGTTTCTGATGTCCCCGTCTGACGGCTCGTCCTCGGCATCGCGGGTCTTGTGCGTCGCGACCTCGGCGAGGTCGTTCTTGTCGCCTAAGCTAGCTTTGTTCCCGCCGAGTACGGCGCGGTGTCGACCACGATTAAAAGATCGCTCCTCCTCCGTGGTCACCAGAGTCTTGTAAAAGCCCAGAACTGTTGCAAGCATAGAAAACGATATTACGAATCTGAGATTGTGCAGACCTGGCGCTCGATTCTTGAATTCATTCGAAGGAGAAACGTAAATGCGAAATTCCTGCTCTCGCAGAAAAGTTGAAAGTCGAATGGCTAAAAACCATGCGAATAGCCAATCGACTTGCATCTTTTCTGTAAGAGCACCATTTTCGCACAAGTCTCTCCTTCGAATGAATTCAAGAATCAAGCCCCTGTTTCTGCACGTACTGCGTTTTCAACGGCGACACGATAATTCACATGACATCGTAAGAATAATCGAAATGTAAATTTTATATGCGCAAGAGGCGAATAGAGGGAAGTCCCCTATTATGAGAAAGGCTCTAATATGAGACAGCAGGTTTTCAACATCCAAAATCACAAATCCTTTTTCGCAACGATTACACAATCCAACAATGAATTTTTCACTAAACAGATTTTACTTCAAGACCATAAATTCATGGCGGAACCGACAGATGATGCTTAAGTTAATGTAATAGAAACCCCGTTGTCTCTTATGCCCGTCTCATAACAGGGGACTTTCCTCTCTCTATATCCTGCAACTGGACTCGTGTCTGTTTCTACCAATGCAGATTATATCTTTTTCTCGGTTAAAAAGTAGGAAGAGGATAAAAACAAACCGAGAACCGCGGAAGACTCGCACAGAAATTAAACTCGCATTGTTCATCGAGGTATTTGCAATTGAATAGATTCTAACAGATGTCCTAACACCCCAGCGAAACCTTTGGACTGATGAAGCGGTAAACCTTTTGCTTTTCGCTTTAAGTCTTTCATTTATATCGTTATGACAGTCTACTTTAAGATGGACCACAGGCAACCGCAGCGGCTAATGCCCAAAAGACTCGCCCGCCCCACCGCTACAATTGTCTTGTTCTCCGACTCTCGCCCGGCATTCAGTGGTGCTCAGCGCAAACAGCCAAATGTTACATAATTACTTGAAGCACATACCGCGTATAATCGCACTTTGAGGAAGCTCCCCGATCTAAGTTTGAATACGAGCATTAGTCGGTTTACTTGTTTTTTCGTAATATTAATATCAGTTATATTCAGGGTTGGGAAGGGACTCGTTATTTGTAACGAAGTTACAGTTGCTTTTTTTGGGTATTTAACTCAATGACATTTTTTCGATAACTAGTAACTAATTTAATAGTTACATAATATGTATTTTAAACCTCCACAGATCGCATTAGGCCTTGCGTATAAACGCCTTTGTCGGCACTTTACAATTCAAATGCAGGTTTGATATTTTTTTAAGTAACTGTAACGCGTTACTTTTCAGAATTGGTAACTTGTAACTGTAACTAGTTACATCTTTAGGGAAAAAACTGTAATCTGGGAAAAAAAAGACAGTTAGCAACCTATTTTGGGGCCCACAATTAGTAATCGAGTTATTTGGATTGTCCGTAACTCTAATCTTTTGCGAAATTTTACCCCGCGTAACTATAAAAATCGCAATTAGCTGTTCTATCAATATCCAAGATTTGAAAGTAATACTAATCCATTCTCTCAATTAGTTCCGTCGATATTCAGTAGCGCAAAGATAATTTTCACTTAGGAAGCACTAACCGAAGTCGATATTCAGTAACGCAAAGATAATTTTCACTCAAGTGGCACTAACCGAAATGAAGTTGCTTAACTACAAAAGCAAAACGGTCAAAATTTTTCCCAGAGTGGACTTACGAACAATCCAAATAATTCGACTACTAATTGTGGGCCCCAAAATGGGTTGCTGTCTTTTTTCCCCCCAGAGTAACTAGATACTTTTACAAAGTAACTTTCTCAACCCTGGTTACAGTATTTATTTGTATTCACAATACTATTAACATTAGTTAACCGTTCTAACATTAATTCTCGTTGTTTTACGAAAAACAAAGGAACGGAAGAGTTTTATTATTCGCGCTCCAGTTATTGCACTTTCGTCTATACATTATGTACCGAAATAATCGGGACAGCACTTGTCAATATCGAGGCAAAAAGACACTCGGTTTGTCTTCTTTTCGTAAGGAATTTGACTGAGACGAAACGTTCGGTTATCGATAAAATTACGTAGATCGTATCTCGATAATGCCGCGATCGCGACGCGTAATCTGATTAACCGGTGGTTAATTAGGACAGTGATTCGAGCTGTCGGCGCCGTTTATCGACGCTTCGGGACCCACGCGGGAGCAAAAAGAAAGAAAAAAAGAATATCGAGAAATTAATTTCAAACTATTCGCCCCTCCTTCTATCTAGAGAATTATCCCCGCAACTCTCAGGGACTCTTCGATCGGACGTTTCGTTTTATCGCAGTTAGAGTCGACCTTTATCGACTTCCACGCGAGCAGTATGTATGCATATACAATACGCGAGAGATAAACACGCGAGTGGCTAAAAAACACTGCTATTTTTACAACGTAACAACGCACCAGGCAGCTAAGCATTTTACAGCGACAGCGAAGCGCTAGCGGAACCGTATAATAATTACCGTTACGCAAACGTAACGCGTCGATTAAAAAACAATCGCGGCATCGATAAATCGCGGGCGATAAATTGAGCGGGGAAGCGGACGAGGATCGGGAGGATTCGGGGTGTCCGCGCGAGCTGTCGCGCGGCGGCAACGAGGCGCGCGACGAGACCCGCGATCGTCCGGGACGGTCGCGCGTTTCCGACCGCGCGACGCGCCGAAGCTCGCGAGGGGCAACGGGGAAAACGGGCCTCGAGCCGACCCTCCGTCACGGGCGTCCTAACCTATTCGCGGACTCACCCAGCAGCGCGCAAACTGCGAAGATCGCGACCTGCTTCATCTTGCGTTGCGTGACGACCATGCTTTAAATTCGCACATGACTCGCCTCACTCGGTCCCCGCGCTTACGTCACCCCCCGCCGCGGCTCGGCTCGGCTCGCGCGAGCACACGGGAAACGCGCGTACGGACGGTCGAGCCAGTTCGGCCGCGGATTTTTCAAAATACACACACCAGGGGCCAGGAGACATAACCTAACCTCCGCGGGCGCACGTCACCGACCGAACGTGCGCGCGCTCGGCCGCACCGCGAGACGCAACCTGCACACGCGCGCGCGCGCTTATTGACGCGCCGCGGTCGGCGATACGGGCGTCTCCATCTGGCGGTGACGTCGGGAGCTCGTGAGACTCGCACCTGCTCGCACCCCCGTCGCGTGTGTAGCGTTCGATTCGCGATACTTTACTTGGTCGCGCGCGTTTATCTTATTTATTTGTCAGCTTCGATACATTATCTTGAGCCGCAGGTATATCGAATATCGTAGATAATATTCGAGCTGTGAAATTGCGCTCCCTTCATTCTCATCACCCGCGGTTACCCGTGCAATGAGAACCGCGAAAGAAAGCGTAGCCGTACAGCGATACACGTGATATACCGCCGGCGGAGCGGAGAGTCGCGCGGTTTATTCACCAAAGTGCTCGCGCAACGAGCAAAAAAACGCGGCGCGTAAACCCTCGGCCGTCGGGGCCGCGCGCATGTACCGTCCGCCGTTAACCTAACCTCAAAAACTCTGGTGTGGCATCTCCGCGAGACTCACTCCGGACTCCGGCGCGCACGCAGGCGCAGAGGCTACGCTCTCGGATTGATATATAAGGCTCGCGGCAGTACAAAGGAAACATCTCGGGTGGTTTTTCCTGCAGTCACGGTGGCAGTGGCACTCGAAACATGGCAGACATCATCGATTGTAACTTTCCTGTTTGGGGCCTGCTGCCTAAGAAAGAGACGGGTGTCACTCAGTTTCTCACCAAGTATCCCGAGTACGATGGCCGGGGTGTCGTCATTGCGATCCTCGACTCGGGGGTGGACCCCGGGGCCCCGGGTATGCAGGTGAGCCGAGCCGAAGGGTGGAAGGCGCGAGCATTGGTTAGTCGTTCGACACGCCTCCCGCTTTGCTTCCCTTCGCCCGCAGGACTGGCCCTTTTTTCCCCCTTTTCCCCTCCCCGCCCCGCGACGCCCAGTGGCGAGGTCTCGGGACTCCCGGGGGCGATGCTCGCGTCTCGACGATGAATAACCGTTTTTTTCCCCCCCGGGCTCCTTCCTCGTTCCCTGTTTGCACTCCTCCCTCGCCCCCGCCCCCCCGCACCCCTCCCCCTCCTGCGTCGCGCCGACTATCTTCGTTGGAAGATAAAAGTCATGCCCGTTCGTCTGTCCCTTGCCCCCGATACGACGGTCCCCCGTTGTCACGTTGCGAGAAGGTCCTGTCGACTGTCGCAGAGACGCTATCTCGCGACTGAGATTTGTCACGATAATTTCAAATTTATAGCCGCTCTCGCGTTATGCCCACGGTCTTTGTCAACGCGCACAGTGTATATCTGTTGAATTTGCAAATTCCAAGGTTGTATAATTATCAGCGGTTACATTTGCGCCTTTGATTCTTGTTGAAAAGTTCCCTTTTTGTACGTAACTACAATAAGTCGGAAGGAAGAAACGTTGTTACCTTGTAAATACATTATGCCCTGTGTGGGATTCAGGTGACTTCAGACGGAAAACCAAAAATTATTGAGAGATTTGACTGCAGCGGAGCAGGGGATGTAGATACTAGCAAAGTTGTTCAAGCACCAGACGGATATATAGCTGGCCTGACCGGCCGTAAATTAAAGGTACGTCTATAAAACGCGTTCCGTTACTTAGGTGTATTTCGCTGCTGTGCGAAAAGTCGGCGTATCGTTTGATTTCTAAAATTTGAAACTAGAAAAACTTTTGCCAGTTGGAAGCAGACGTAAAATCCATTAAACTGGCAAAATGTGAAGTTATATATTAGGAATAAAACTTCTTGCTGATCTAACTGGCAATATATTAGTCAGGTGATTACATTAGTTGCGACGTTTCGACCCAAGTATCAGGTCCTTCTCAAGCAGTCGCGCTGCAAACCAACATGTCACAGTTTAAAATGAATAAATATTAGTGAAAATACAAATAATAAGTCGAGGTGTATAGGTGTGAAGTTACTTCCTGTATAAGTGTTGGAAAAACCAACAACACAATAAACCTACAAACTGACACAGAAAATCTAAACGTATTATATGACAGTGTCATCAGTTGTCATCATCTGTTGTTCCCTAATTTTTACCTAGGCTTCAGTTTAACTCCGAACATTATAACACGCGAATGTGCTCGCTTAGCATGAAGAATTTTCTGACAACTTGCATCGACAACGACCTGAGAGTCTGCTGGAATTTATGCTCCAAGAACACTTATACACCTCGACTTGTAATTTGTATTTTCACTAATATTTATTCATTTTAAACTGTGACATGTTGGTTTGCACTGCGATTGCTTGATAAGGACCTGATACTTGGGTCGAAACGTCGTAACTAATGTAATCACCTGACTAATACATTGCCAGTTAGATCAACAAGAAGTTTTATTCCTAATGTATTTATCACTGGTGACTTTAAGCATACTCCTCTACTACCTAAAGTTATATATTTATTATAATAACACATACGTTATATACAAATTGTACTATCCGATGTTTAGGTTCCGACTAATTGGAACAACCCTAGTGGAGAGTATCATATTGGTTTAACGAATTTGTACTCGTTATATCCTACTAAACTAAAGGAAAGAGTGGTGGCAGAACGCAAGAAGCGTCTTTGGGATGAGGGACATAAAGCAGCTCTTGCGGAAGCTTTCAGACAATTACAGGTATAATATTTTTTAATGCAATACATTAATACTTTTAATTTATTGTTTTCAAAATGGGTTACAATGTACCTCGCTCTTTTGTTCATAATCCTTAAAACTCTCCAAACAACTTCGCGTAAATTGAGACATGGGATCAGCATTGGGACCGGTTGATTGAGTCGATCGTCGCTCAGACATGGAACGTCATTCTTAAGCTAAATCCCTTTGCTATTAATTACCCATCTCATTGTTTGATATCTCAAGATTTATCTATTAGAAATTTTCGATGCTTTGCGATGTCAAATTGCTATTTTTCCTTGATGTTGATATAATCATAATATTATTGACATGTCGCAATAATGACTGAAAATTAGTAGCAATATCTCTGATTGGCATTATAATTAGAATTTTAGACCATGTGATCCAAAGATAGGAGTGTCAAACCATGCAATTAAATGAGGCCGCTGTTTCACAACACGTCACCGTGATCCGTATCTAATGCTATATTTGTATTTGGCAGATTGATCTATTGTAAAGGCATTGATTCCATTATATAATATCTACTTAAGCCTGTTATATGGCAGTTACATATAATGTAGCATTATTAGTAGCTAGTATTATTTTTATAGTACATGATTTAAATATTAATTTCTAAGTATACGACAGCATGCAAAAGTTGTCAGAAGTTGGAGATACAAAAAGTATATATTAGCCTCAGTGTAGAAAAATTTTTTAGAATTGCAAATGTGTGTTATGTTGAACTAAATTATTAGCGAAAGTTTTGCGTGTCATTATTAAGATGTTTATTATTCTGTTTAAGTATTGTTTATTTACAAAATAAGCTTATTTCAATACAGCATTAAGTTTTCATTGATACTTGGCTAATTATTAATGATAAATATATAATGTGTAGGAATTTGAGAGCAAAAATCCACAATTATCGACTCTGGAAGAAAGACTGCAAAAGGAAGAATTTGAGGCACGAATTGAAGTATTGAACCATATTGAAAAGAAGTATTGTGATGTAGGACCTACTTACGATTGCGTTGTTTTCTACGATGGTAACATTTGGAGGTAATCATCCGAGTATGTGATAAGTCTAAATATGTACATACCTATTTGTTTAAAATGTAAGATATTTTCGTTATATTTACTTGTTTAATTTGACGCCCATCTTTTTCATGACAGGGCGTGTATTGATACTTCTGAAGTAGGTAATCTGGAAACTGGCATTTTTCTTGGTGAATATTCTCTTACGAGAGATTATGCTTCTCTTACTCAAGAAGACCAGTTAAACATTAGTATTAATGTCCATGATGAAGGCAATACATTAGAAATCGTTAGTTTATGCTGTAAGTATGATAAAAAATCGTATTGAAGTTTTCTTTACAAAATTAAATGTCGATTTTTCTATTAGGGCTTTTAATTAAATTCTATTATAGCGAGTCATGGGACACATGTGGCATCAATCGCGGCTGCATATTTCCCTGATAATCCAGAATTGAATGGAGTGGCGCCAGGAGCTCAGATTATTTCGCTAACTGTCGGCGATGGACGTATTGGCACAATGGAAACTGGAACCTCTGTAGTACGAGCGATGATTCATATAATGCAACGTAAAGAGAAGGTTCATGTCATAAACATGAGCTACGGAGAACATGCTCATTGGTCAAATACAGGTAGAATAGGAGAATTAATGAACGAAGTTATCGACGAATATGGCGTAACTTGGGTTGCATCCGCTGGCAATCTTGGACCAGCTTTGTGTACCATTGGTAAATAGAATTTTATTATTCTCTCTTTCGTATACGCTCTCTGTTGTATCAGCTTCGTAAAATCCATTTTATTGCTTTAATGCGTTCTGTGTCTTATATCCAAATACTTTGAAAAAAATATAGGCACTCCTCCAGACATCAATTCAAACAGTATTATTAGCGTTGGTGCTTACGTATCACCTGATATGATGGTAGCTGAATATTCTTTAAGAGAAAAGATGCCAGGCATGCCATATACTTGGTCCTCCCGTGGTCCAATGATAGATGGAGGTGCTGGTGTAACAGTATGTGCACCAGGAGGTGCCATCACCAGCGTTCCAAATTTTACTCTTAGGAAAAGCCAACTTATGAATGGTACAAGTATGGCGAGTCCACATGTCACTGGGGCAGTTGGTGTGTATTAAAATGTCTATGTGATGTATTAAAGATGATTGTACAAGTATTCTTATTTCAAACTTTTACGTTTTAGCGGTTCTTATATCGGGTCTCCTTGCCAAGGGTTGTTTATACTCGCCTTATAATATGAAGAGGGCTCTTGAAAATACCGCTCTTTACGTACCCAATTTAGATCCATTTGCACAAGGCTCTGGCCTATTGCAAGTCGAACGTGCATTTGATAATCTCATCTCGTGTTGTGAGGCTCCCGAAAGAGACATACGTTTTGCCATCAACTGCGGCGTTAATAATTCTAAAGGCATTCATATGAGAACAGGTGTCATTGATCGTCCAAAAGATTATGCAATTACGGTTGAACCAGTATTTATGAATAGCGACAATATAGGTAACGTTGAGATAACGGTGTTTTTTTCTTTTATTATCATGATGTTAACTCTCTTTAGAATACATAAAACAATACTTTTTATTCAAGTAAATTTTTGTCGTTTTGTAGATCCAGCACGCAAAATTGATTTTAATTTGAAATTAACACTTGTATGTGATGCTTCCTGGGTCCAATTTCCGACACATTTGGATTTGATGCATATGCCTCGTGCTTTTGCTATTAGAGTCGACGCTTCTAATTTACCAGAAGGTGTTCATGCCACTAGGTAAAAAGATACTTTTCCTTATGTTAAACATTTAAAAATGATTGCTACAGTTTGTATTTATAACTTTCAGTGTACGAGCATATGACGTAACTAACATCGCAAAAGGACCGGTATTCCACATTCCGGTAACTGTTGTTCAACCAATGACAATACCGAAGACTGCACTTCTTCCAGACTTAACATACACGAATGTTTTATTTAAACCTAATACAATTCAACGTCATTTTATTCTTGTTCCAGAAGATGCTACCTGGGCAGGTAGGATATCATATATGAAAAGACTATCTTATCATATATAATTATTTAATATAATTTAAATATTCCATGATGTTTTTGTTTGAATTAGTTCTCAGATTGAAGAGCACAGAAAAGGATAAAACTGGTAGATTTGTGATGCACACTGTTCAGTTAAAACCTCGTTTAGCTTGTAAAACTCTTGAAGTTAACAAAATGATCAGCGTTACATCTCAATCGGAAGCTGTTCAACCATTTGCTGTTCAGGTACAAAAATTTATATACATACATATACATTTTTAAAAAATCAATTTGTATTTCTTTAGTTAACATGTTTTTATATGTTAATCTCATGTCTTAATTTTTTTCAGGGTGGATTAATTTTAGAAGTTGTTATCGCGAAATATTGGGCAAATCTGGGCAATATATTTATTGATTATTCTATAGAATTTCATGGAATTCATATGATAAACGGTAATCTTACAATGCTGTCTGGAGATGGAATAAATCGCCTTGAATTACGTAGCTCTCTTCGGAGCGAAGAAGTTGTACCCAACATTTCTCTAAAAACATCTGTTCAAGTCTTAAAGTATGTCTTATTTAAGATTTGCATCATATTATTACTTTTACACAAATAAGTACGAAATACATTTTGCCATGCAACATTGTAGGGCTAACGAATCGAAAATTGCTCCTTTACGAACACGTGATGTTATTCCACCATCACGACAAATATATGAATTGCAATTAACATACACATTCCACTCGGCAAAATCAACTGAGGTCACACCAAATGCTGCATTGCTTAGTGATTTGTTGTATGAAAGCGAGTATGAAAGCCAAATGTGGATGATTTACGATTGCAACAAACAATTAATAAGCTGTGGAGATGCATATCCATCTAAAGTGAGTTATTTAAATTGCATTAAATATTTAATTAAAATATGTGATATAAAATTGCATGTTATTGAAAAATTGCAACTTTTAAAAAATATATAATTAATATATGTAATATATAATATTTCTGTAACAAAGAAATATGTATTTAAGGTTGTGTATTTTTTTACAAGACTATAACAATTCCACGATTTAAGTATAGAACTTGGCTTAGTAATTTTAATTAATGTGTGAAAATATTAATCTGTTGCAGTATACAATTCACAAATTAGAAAAGGGAGACTACACCTTGAAAATGCATGTACGTCATGAGAAAAAGGATTTATTAGAAAGATTAACAGATATGCCGTTACTTTTGAGTCAGAAGCTTAGTACACCAATTAATTTGGATATTTATGCCAATCAATCGCAAGCTACTATTGGTGGGAAAAAAATGGTTACTGCAGCTATTCCACCTGGTCATATTCTTCCTTTATACATTGCTCCATTGTCTAACGAAAGCAAGTAAGTGTCTACATTTATATTTGTATATACAATAAGCCTTTTTCTTAATATTTCCTATTGTAGATACAAATTAGTTTGATTTTTCTAAATTTGTTGCCGATTATAATAATAGATATAGTTGAATATTTAAGTTATTATTTTTGTGTAAAACTAATCTGCAACTCTGAAAGTTATTTATAAAGAAAATTTTATAATTTGAACTGATAACTTCCATTATATTTATTTAAAATTTCTGAATGCAACATTTTATTAATATGAAAAAACTACTAATATACTAATGTAGATCATTAAAATTGATTATTTTGTATAGCACAGTTTCAACTTAAATGTATAAACTTTATCTTTTTCAGACACTTTATATACACGTTATGTATCATGTTCACCATTGCATATAATTTACGTATATTAAAATATATTAGAAATATATCACTTATTGATCATTTTATTATTAAATAATCTTTATTGCACATTTATTTTATACATTGATAAAATGTACGCTTAAAATATTCTACACAAAATTTTGTATTTTTTACACAATACTTTGTATATAAACTCTTAATTTTATGAATTGAAAATTAATATTGCACTATGGTAGTATGTTTGGTTGAATGTAAAATATTGTTTGACTTTTAATTAGAAATTTTCATGTTTTTACTTGTTTGTCAAGCTAAATATATTTGAACAATAATATTCATATAAACGTTTCTTTATGAAAAAAATATATATGTATACATTATACATTTTATGCATATGTATATGTGTATATGCACAAAGAAACACTTATGAATATTATATTTTCAATATTTTATATGTATGTGTAAAATGTCATCTAAATTGATGTCATAAAATTTACGTACTTTTTTTACCAATTTGAAATCAAATTTTTCTTAGTAAAAATGTGTTGGAAATTCTTTTTATGAGTTTTTTATTTTTAACGTTAATCTTTTAATATTGAGAAACTACTTATTAAATAAATATAATAAATAAATTCGTATTAAATTCTTATTGAAATCAAATTTCTTTAAATAACAATTTTATCTATCGATTTTTTAAAAATTTAATTCTTAAAAAGTTTTATTTTCATCTATAAATATCTATGCCTATATATATCTATGAATCAAATTATAAATAAAAACACTTGTGGACACATATACACATATACACATACACATGCACTTTCACTAAGAAAACATCAATGTCAAATTGATTAAGAAAAATACATATATGTAAATTCTGTGACATTCATTTAGAGATATTTGATAAAATAATATGTTATTTAGTGCTAAAGTGCTACTAAGATAACTTTTTTTTCATCTTACATTGCAGCACTGAAAACATGTGAGTTTATAATACAATTTTTATACATACTTTGCATTTGAAAGCTTTGAATAAAATCAAAGACATTTGCTACTCAGTCATATGAATATACTTTAAATGCATGCTAATAATGTCTGCTTAATCAAGATATTGTGTACAAGGTACAATATCAAGATATTGCTTACTGCAGGAAAAAATATATTTAAAGACATAGGCAAGTTTTTGTTCCTTTCTTTATTCTTAGATATCAAGCAGACAGATCATCATACATCACATAAGCCATGTACATGTATTAAAACAAAACACATCGATGAAACTTATACATACAAAAAAAATTTGCCTACGTATTAAAAAATGAACTACTGCTTTCTGCTACTTTCAATTAATTTGACATTATCTGTTTTTCCAAAATGTTATAAATTAAAGAAATTTCTTCATAGATTTATATTTGTATAGCTGTTTTCAACTTTTATTGTCCAATTGCGAATATTGTGAATATTTTATTTTACAGACACACACATATACACATATATGTATATATATATATATATACATATATATGTATATATATGTTACGCTTTTGAATTGTATGTGCTGATGTAACATACTAGTACATTTGAATGAATGGAATGTTTCTCTACGAAAATATTACATTCTGTTGTATATTATAACTACTGTTCTGCTCTTCTTACACTATTCTACTTATTTTTCTGTTCTATTTGGCTTCAGCATGTAATACACACGATTAAAAAAAAAGAAAATTAAGCTACTATGTTTATGATTAAAATATACAATTTTAATCTTAATCTTAATATTTAAATATTTTTCTTTTCTTTTTGCAAAGAGTATCCAAATACGCTACCCCTGGTAGTTATCTTCAAGGTACATTGACTTTCTGTAAAGATGATATTGGAAAGAAGGTGGATAGTTATGTATTTAAATACATCATATCGGAGCCTGCCAAGAAAAATGTCAGCCCTCCTCCTAAATCTGAGAAAGAGAAAACTACAAAGTGGGATGAATACCAGGAAGCAATAAGAGATATAAAATGCAATTACCTTGCCAAATTTGGTAATTTAATATTTAGATATGTAAATGTTTAGCTGTACAATAGATATAATAGATCGTTAGTATAATTTATTATTAGTATTATCTCATATATATATTTTTTATCTTTTTTTCCGGTTTACATTCTACCAATAGCACCATCTATAAGTAAGTTGGGTTGAATTTAAGATGTGAACATTTCTGTATCCATGTCCTTTTTTTGTTACCATACAAGATACATGTGTACCTTTGGGCATGTAATTGCAATTGTTGCATTTATCTAACTATCTACAGATATTTATATGTCAAATATGTATCCACGATTACAGTTTTTATCCTTTTACTATATTTGATAAACAGACCGTTTACATTAACAGCATACATAATTTATTTGAGAACTTTGACATTTGTTACCATATAATATAACAAATCTAACATGAATACCTACATATATGCAATTATATATGAAATATATATTAATATATATGACATTAATTTTTATACATTATACTTTAATTGAAAGTTTACTTTTATGAATTAATACTAATGAATTCTGTTCTTGTTCATAACAGAACCCGGTGATCATACCAATTCGCTATATGGAGAATTGAAAGGCGCCTTCTCAGATCATTTACCCGTCCATACTGCCATGTTGACATCTCTAGATTCTTCTGAGGCACGGCGACATTTACCGCAGAATGATCTCTCAGAAAACGCTGTTGTGTTTGCTAATCAAATAATAACAGTTGCCGACTCTGTGATCACAAATATTGATCAAGATAAGTTATTAGCATATTATGGATTGAAAAACGATCAGCGTTCTGATGCGGCTAAAATCAAAGTAACTATGGAAAAGCAAAAGAACAGTTTGATCGAGGGATTAGTGAAGAAAGGTTGTGCATTGGCACGGTTATACGTACATGGGACAAAGACTGGGGAGGGAGATGGATCTTTTGAACATTTGCTTGAAAGCGTTACACATCACTGGCAAGAAGTGCAGAAATTCGCTGAACCCACTGATAATAAGGTAATATCATTATGTTTAAAGCCATCTTTTAAAGTGGACAAAAGTGTAACATGTATGAACATATGTATATATGTTCACATGTCTACACACTCGAATAAACGTTAAATAATGAACAAGTATATAAAATAACAAATCAGATTTATTTCTATTTCTTCTTTAGGTTATTATTTTATCTATGTGGCATGCACACATTAATAATCACTACGGACGTTATTTGAAATTACTGACACGCTATTTTGAGGAAAAACCACTGAGAGAAATCGATGAAAAGTGTATTGAAATTGCAAAGCTTCTGGGATGGGAACATTGGTCACGTTTCCTTACCTCAAGTATACCAACACGGTATCCAATTGCATATAGATCATTTTGATCATTGGTGGGTATTGTTTAATTTATTCCAAAATTTCAAAAATACATGCCAATAAATATTTATTACAATAAATAGTTTTTTTTATCTCAATCCAGTCTTTACAGTAACATCTATATGAATATCTATTTGATTAAAATTCGATGAAAGTTAATTGGATAACTAATTACTGCATACTGTTATATTTTGTATGATACAAAAATCTGTTTATTTTCAGATTTTACGAAACCAGTGTGAAAGTATGATATAGAAGATTTATGAGGACAATTTCCAACACATCTTTGTAATAACAGTGACAAACAAAAGTCAGGTGTAATATACGTTTAGAAAAATATAAATTTATTCGTAATAAACTAATGACTTAGAAGACTAACTGCAGTGCTAAACTGTCTTAATCATATTCGTATCTAATTTGCTTAATAAAAATTGAAAATAGGAAAAATCCTATAAAAAATTTTACAAGAGATAAGTATAAGCGAATGATAAAATAGACGAATAAAGTATTTTCTTTGTGAAGACTAATCCACTCAATACAATGAAAGAACTGCCAAGATTTTAATTTGAGTGAGTACTTAATTGAAAACTGAACTTTTTAATATTGTATTTTATGAAGAACGCTATCAATATCAATTTAGAAATGAATTTTGAATTTTTCACAAATAACATTGTGTTATGAAATATCACCTATTACAACACAATGTATCTCATTTAACTTTTATCGTATTTCTATTTTTACAGTAAATTATATGTAAATATATAAATATGTCTTTTGTTTTTATATCCACGAAATATATTTCCACTATTTTATGTTATCTCGGGCATATACAACATAACTGTTTATAGAACAAAAACCTAATCTTCAAAATAGACTATTAATTTTATAATTGTAAAGTGATATATTATTTACACGTCTAACACAGATACTTTTATATCTTATCTAATAAAAAATATATTATCAAGAAATATATACAAGTTTGCACGGGCGTACATATTGGAAACTGAATTTCATACATTTACATATTGCTTTTAAATGCTAAAAAAATAATTCATAGAAATGTTTTTTTATAAAAGAGTATAATGATAAAATTTATACTCCTTTTAAAAAAAATTATTGTGTTTTATCAATCAGTCAATATATATGTCACTGCAATTAAGTAAGAACGTCACTATAAAGAAAAATTTATTTAATAAAATGTGTTTTATTATAAAGTATAATAAATATTAAATAACAAGTTTCTCTTTCATTTATTCTCTCAGAATTAGGCAAGATGGAACTTATATTTTTTGGCTAACAGATCGTAAAATAGTATATGGTAAGAAAATTATATTGTTTTTCTCACAGTTGCTCAATTACTTACGTAACCAGATCATTAAAGAAATTGTTTTTACATGTCGCTTATTATTTGAGAACATTTTATAAGTTATATTTTTCTCGATCGATTTAATTGCTTGATAAACGTTCAACTTGCATCTACTGAATGCAGCTATTTTTCATCACCACAATTGTTTTTCTTTATTACATACAATCATAACCCAAACTAGCGTACAAAATTTTGGCATCCAAAATGTCTTGACACATATTTATATCGAACCTTTTGGAAGGGACGTAAATATGAATCACAGAGATGCATTTGGTAACAAAATTAATAAGTAATGAGAGATACACGGAATAAGAGATACTTTTGTAATTATGACTTTACCACTATTTAGCTACCACTTCCCGTCATATGTGAAAGACAGTTTTAATAATGAAGTAAATATATTGTGGTATCACCCTGAATTTACGCAAAGCCGTTACCCACCAGGACAGAAAAGTATTTGTACTTTGCTGCGGTATCGCGAGTATCTTGTGTACATCAGCTATCAATAATACTTCTTGTTTGACATACTGAATTATCCTCAGTAAGTGAAGCCTGTACACTCATATGTTTGCTTGTGGCTGTACGAATATCAAGAGGAAATCTATCGATTTATGATATAGAAAATTGCCCGAAGTTAAATATTATTATGGCAGAGGCAATGATAGAGGGTAATGCAACTCATGCGTGGCTTGTTAAGAAGAGACTTGTCTCACATCCATACTTGAATACCGAAGATGCTTTAAAACATGGGGGCAAGAGTTTAAACATATTGAAAGAATGGGTACGGTAGGAATATTTTCAATCATTCAGTTATATTTTAATATAATATAAAATTTTATATGCGTGTGCGTTTATTAATATTTACAGTTGAAATGATTCTTATTGATTTTCCATTTAGCTGCATTTCTACCTGTACAAATAGACTCTTTTGAGTATATATATATATATTTTTTTTACACTCAAATAACATGCATATAATACTTTTGTCACAGAAATTCAATATCTTTCACGAGGAGATAGAAACAAGCCTTTACAAAAATATAAACACATTTCTATACGAGTGGTATAAAGCTCCGAAATCTCATACTTTATTTATGCTGCTTATCACTTGCGGACGTACTATATTATTTATATTTCAAGAGAATACCAGTAAGGTAAGCAATTAATTACATAAGTTGATCTTTTATTATATGTGCTCGCATACTTCTGATTACTTAAATAAATCATCGTATATAGCAAGTTTTTTTATTTTTAATTCTAAGTTTACTTTCTAAATTATTGACTTCGGATTAATAATCACTCGGTATAAATAAGAGTAAGACCCAAGTTTTATCCATAGGTCACTGTGTTCGATTCGCATAGTCATACCACTATTAATCATTCAAATCATGGATTAGTCATAGCTCAGGTAAATTTAAGATTTATTGCCTTGATGAATACTAAATGACAAAATGAATACAAATAAACATAAACATTACCTTTCTTCTAATAACTGAAAAAATATATGATGCAGACGACTATTGATAGATTGGAATCGTTATGCAACTGGTATATTCAGGACGTATTAAAGAATTGTTACAATATACAAGCTAATAAATACGAATTAGCTTTCTTATATTCCTACGGTGCACAATGCAGTGGCCCTAATGGAGTTTCATGCGAATGTAAAAAATCTCATAAATTGTAATCACATTTTTGTAACTAAACACTAACGTATTTTATTAATTATACTTCTTGCCGACTATAAACTCACCAAATAAAGTAATTACTTCTCTACCTTACATGTAAGTAATACACAAAATATAATTGTACACTTTTAGCAGAACTTTTTATTTAAACACATATGTAGAGATAATATACACGAAATGTGGTGTATATTTAGCAGTTTGTTTAAACAGACGAACTAAATAGATTGAGATTGATATATTTATTTACAGTATGTACAATTTACTTTCCGTTTCTCCTAAGGCTGGTAAAACAATTTATTGTCTACACAATGCTGAAACTATTAAGGAAATAATTCATATGCAAAAATGATCAATTTTGAACGATGGTACGTTCCTCTTTGAATGAGTTTAGCATTGCGCAAACATACATCCCTGGGCGATATGTAACTACATATTGTAAGTTTATACCTGTCATAAGTTTTATATTTGTTGAGATTGTTTTGCCATCGTCTATTTCACATTATGTTTATAAAACATAATCGAAAACGCATGGACGAGACAATATTATCGAAAGTTTTCGCTTTATAGCTTTATAATATTTTATATTATATTATATATATATGTGTATATATATATATAATATATATATATAGCTACAATATTTTGATTTCCTAACAATCTTTTCAATTCGTGATAGTACACAATTTTTTACATTATGATATCTTTATAATCTTGACATATTTTGTGTAGGTAAAAATCTAAATATATTGCTGCTAAATTTTTATAGAATGTAGTTACAAGGGATAATGTCTAACATACAAAATATGACGAACTTGTTAAGAGAATAAAATCTGTAAAGAATATATTCACAAGTAACTCTTTTTATGTTACAATTTGAATAAATAAAATTATGTTGTACAATTAAAATTAAAATGATTACATTATGTTTATAAAAAAATTTATATTTTTGCCTCTCTAGAACAATGTTTATATAATGTTTCACAAATAGATTATATATAATTTTTTTTCTAATATATAAGAAATAAATTTCTCTTTTTCTTTTCATTATTACAACTGTATAACCTGATTGAATATAAAAAAAATAAATGGAACAATGCCGAAATAGTATAATGTCTAAAATACAGATTTCTTTCTCTTTATATTTTTATATACAATACATTCTAAGTGTCGTGTAATAGAGTATCGTAGAATTTATTCAATAACAATTTTCAACAACGCAATTTCTAGAAATTACTATCTACAGGAACGTATAGACTAATTTCTCTTTCAATTTTGCTTCAAATATTTATATTACTTAAAAGATCATTGAAAAGTATTCTTTCTTTTCTTTCAATTGCTTGCAAATACTACCGATGGTAGTTGAGCAACGATCTGTTATTCGGACATGTAAATAAACGTTTCACGTATCATTATTTTGTACAATATGATCAATTTCAAGGCAATAATGATTTTCTCCTCAAAGGTAAATGAAAAGTTGCAATTAAATTATTTTATAGTATAATTTCGTATACTCTACATGGTTAGTAAATTTCACACAAGTTGAACTTAATAACATAATAAATAAGTAAATAACTCTGTTATCGTTTTTTTTAAGCACACTCAAAAGACAGTTCTCTTTGCGTATTTTAGCAAATGAAATCGTATCTACTGAAGCGATATATTGTAAATTGTTGAGAATGCATATTACAGGACGCTATATAAGTTTATACTACGATTCATTATATTAGGTGCATTAATTTGTCTACGACGAGTTTCAAAATCAAAAGAACAATGTTATGACATTTTAGAGAAAAGATGATTCCAAAGAAAATTCAAAAATATACCCTTTATAAATGAATAAATAATGTTATCACGTACGAGAATGTTACAAAGGAAAGAAAATCGTTAGAGAGACTGGCGAACTCGTGGTTGTGCCCATTCTACAAAATCGTCAATTAACACAGGCCAGGCACCTTCCTCATCATAATTACTCATGTCCGAATTGATCATAAGTGCAAAGTCTAATAGTAAGTTCCACGTGTCTTTTGGAATTGATCTTTTGTGATGTTCCTAGAATGCATCAGTTTATTTTTTAAGTAACTCGCCAGAGATATTGTCGTAAAAAAAAGTATCCAAAGTTTGCTTACCTGTAAGAATTGACACCATAATTGAAGAAATTTAAATTTATCATCTAATACAATGTTCCAATATGCGATCGCCATGTCCAAATCTAAGCCTTTTTGCCCGGCATTTTTCGCATAATTAAATGTGAAATGATAGAAATCCTTGAACTTTAGTGGATCCCTTAAGTCATTTTCTAAACTACCTAATCTCGCTTTTAGCTTATCTATACTATCCACACTGAAAATAACAATTATGAAAATAGTATTTTACACCCGTTTTGTAATTCAAAATGTAAGACACGCACACGCGTGATTTAATAGATTGATTAATCTCTCGCGTAGATGTATCGAAGAGATTTATATTTACCCCAAGTCCATCATTCCATTCATAAACTCCTCCTTGGTGAATTCGCATTGCGTCTCGGCGCGAAATTTCCATGCAATAATTAAAACTAATTTGCTCTCAGGACTTAGATTCAAGTCATCGAGAAACTTCATGATGCCATCCGCCGTAATTTTATTGGGTTCACTTGGATCTACGATATAATGATTGCAAGTTATTCTTCACATCACCTGACACGAATAACACGTGCCGATCGTGCATCACAACTGACACTGGTATCGCGCCGATCTTACCTTGGTATTTGCTATACAATATCTCCAGTTTCTTCTTGTCGACGGAATTTTTCGGTTCTTTGTAATAAGCTTCTGGATTCTGGAAGTAGTTGTCACTCGCGAGATCCAGCTTCCAATCATTTTGGGCTAAACAATATATCGCGGTTTGCTCCCCAGTTTGTGTAAACGTTATAAATTTTTTCACTTTGTCCCTTTGTGAAAATTTTAACTTATGCTGCAACATAAACAAAGTTGTCATGCACGTAACGCTGTATCTCGCAGAGGCTTTCTCAATCGTAGGAGCAAGAGATAAAAGTGTAAGTGACACCAATGTACGAGCCTGGGTCTCGCCGTTTTAATTAAATGTACCAACGGCGTGTCACGGAACGTTAATTCAAAAATTATCCCGGCTGCCCAAGAGCCATTGCACGCGCAAAAACTCGAGCTCGTATCGTTCAAAAGGACGCGTCGGCGGTTCTCGTTGCGCCAGGCGACGTCTCGATGGCAATCGTGTCTTGAACACCGGGGAACGAGCGGGGAGAAGCGAGGTGTCGCGTCGCCCCGTCGTCCCGGACGACGAGGCCGACGTGCGAGGGTAAAAAAACACCGCCAACGTTGTGGCGCGGAGATAGGTTATTCCGACAAGCTCCGAGCGCCGAAGGTGCGAGACCGCTCGGGCGAGGGGACGAGCCCGGTTGACCGGCGACGCGGCACCAGCGTGCGACCCCGTCGGCGTGCAATCGCGCCTTTCGCTCGAATGCTTACCATTTTCCGGCTAATTTTAGGCCCCCGAAAGCCAAAATATTATTCCCCTCGCACTACGCTTGACATGAACATGCGCATGTTCGGCGAAGGCCGCGGGCGACGCGGACACATCACGCGGATGCGCAACCGCGCTGTGTCGCGACGTGCCACCAAACGTCGCCGGGGCAAAGCAGGGGGCGCAGGGGCGCCGCGCGCGACGACGAGCGGGTCATTCGAATCCCGCGATCGACGTCATCGACGGCGCGCGGTATCTGGACCGCGGCCGGACGCGGAGGAGCGGTGCCGCGAGATAGGCGAGAGAGAGAGAGAGACGGCTGTCGCGCCAGGACGCAGTTTGCCACGTTGTCCCGACGGTTCCGGGCGTGCGCGGATATCTCGCGGGAAGCGCCGGCAGGCGTGGGTGGATGAGAGCGGGGGGGTATCGGCTGTACACG
>NW_011967209.1:1597272-1610638 GCF_000949405.1 Vollenhovia emeryi | reverse complement strand
GTGTACACGTCGGTGCTGCGCTGCTGCGAGACGCGTCTCGGCGCTAACCTCGACGCGCGACCGCGACCGCGACACTGCGAGAGCGACGACGTGGGATGCGACCGCCCCCGCCGCGGACAGTGCTTGCCGCCGATCGCCGCTCCGGCCACGCGTGATGCCGCTTTCGAGCTGTCGGCCGACGGAGAAACGGAGGAGGCCACGAGGTCGCGCGGCCCGCGACGCGACGATGACACGCTCTGACCGAGTCGCACCCGGGTCTCGTCTCGACGTCGGTTTCACGCGCGGCAGGTACTGTTCTTGGGACACGTTTTATCGTCCTTTCTGGCCCTCGTCCTTCGGATTAAGAGAGCGAACACCTGGCGAGGAACGTCGGATGAGAAACTTGTTTTTGTCGTACGCAGAATGAGGCGAGACTCGTTTCGTGTAATTACTCTAGGGCCAGGTCGACAATGAGTCGTTAGTCAGAAGTCGGAACTACGTGTCGGTCCACATTTCTTCCAGCCAGAGAGGAAAAGGATCAACGTGCGGTTTCGACTTCTGACCAACGACTAACAACTCGTCGTTTGAGACCAGGCCTAATGTTTGTGCAATGTCGCTCGCAGAAATCCGAGAAAGTGCTAGATGGAAGTATCCAGTTTTCGCCAGACAGATACGTAGCAATTCCGTGAACATGGTGGGGAATACTTACGAGGTACTTCCGTTGTACAACGGAACTGGAAGGGAGATGTGCCAGTGGTTGGCACACATCAAGTTGTCACGGATAATCATTTTGACGTCTACGGTCTTGTTTATCGTGCCATTATTCACGCATTACTATTTGTCCAAGGTAACGGCTGAAGAGGAGAGTGAATACGAGCCTTTGAAATTACCGCTCCAGGATGCGTTGCGCTAACTCTGAGTTTACTTGCAGGTAGAATCTGACACGCCAGATAGGGATATGTACAGAACGTTCTCGACCCTGGAGGCTTTTGAGGATTTCACATCCATGAAGGCGTCGCAGCTGAAGATGAGGATAGAGGAGATGTTCCGCATAAAAATCTCAGTGAGCAACGAACTGAGAGACCTGAGCGCCAAGAGGCAGAGACTTCAGGGCGAGGTCAACAGCTTGACCCAGAAGATAGACGAGCTGAAGCAGGAGTTACTGCATCAGCAAACGGATCTTGACAGGCTGAAGATAAGTGTGGAGCAGGCGCAGGTGGCGCAGAAGGAGGCGGTGGAAAGAAACACGCCTGAGTTGGCACCGCCTAAGAGAATACTGATTAATAGCCTGCCAGTTGTACTGCCCAGCACAGATCCGCGATCGTGTAGAATGCACAATTGTTTCGATCACAGCCGGTGTGCATTGACAAGCGGTTTTCCCGTATACCTGTACGATCCCGACAAATTCTCGGTAGTCGATCCAGGATGGGATGTAGAGGGTTTCTTAAAGACTACTATTAAACAGACACTAGGTACGTAGTAAAGATGTATAAGTAAACTGTATATTATTACATAAAATAAGCGAGACCTTGTACTTTAAGAGACATTTTTCCGTGACAATTTGTTATATACAAGACACTGATTGTAGGATACAATCCGCATCTTACTAGGAATCCAGCGGAGGCATGCGTTTACATAGTCTTAGTTGGTGAAGCGTTGAACCCACGTCAAAAGAATGATCAACGTTACAGCAAACCTTTAGATATAAAGAAATTACACGCACTGCCCTATTGGGGCGGAGACGGTAGAAATCACATACTGTTAAATCTCGCACGTAGAGATTTGTCTGCGGATTCTGGAAATATCTTCAGCAATCTGGATATTGGCAGAGCAATAGTAGTACAGTCCACGTTTTATAGAAATCAATTTCGGGACGGCTTCGACTTGATTATTCCGCCAATACTGGGAACACCTGGCGGGGACGTTTGGCAAGAATGCGCACAAATGTTACCCGCGAGGAGGAAATATTTGCTGTCGTTCCAAGGAGAGATGAAAACTTTTGTAGGCACGCCGATGACATATCAAATTGACGACGCCGATATGGATATGGAAAAATTGATAATCGACGATAACAATATAGACGCATTCATTATCCAACATCTTAAAGATATGAGCGGCGGAATAACCTTGGACAAATTTTTCATTCAGTTTGAATGTATACCAGCCTCGGTGGAGAACAAGCCTGTGGAAACTCTCGATTGGTCACTCTGCGGAACTGATTCGTCCAGAAGAGCCATATTAAAGGAATCGACATTTGCGTTAATCTTAGCGCCCAGTAACGCCACATTATTGACTACTTCGTTCATGCAAGCAAGATTGTACGAAGCATTGCGAGCTGGGTCAATACCCGTTATTCTCGGTGGTGATCAGATTTTGCTTAACTATAACGAAGTTGTTACTTGGAGGAGAGCAGTTATTTTCTTACCCAAGGTAATGTTTAATAGTAACGTATTACCACATTTGTCTTTGATTATTGAAATGGAGCTGACAATGTAACTGTAGGCCAGAGTGACTGAGATGCACTTTTTATTGCGTGCCGTTCCTGACAACGATCTTTTGACTATGCGGAGACAAGGTAGATTAATATGGGAGCGTTATATGAGTACTGCTCAAAGTGTAGTAGATACAATTGTAGCAGTAGTAAGAGACAGACTTGGTATACCTCCGTTGCCAGCGCCTCAAACATCCAGTCCTAGTGTTTTTAATGAAAGCTTTGTGGTACGTATTTAATGCGATTTAACGTGTTTAATATGTTTTAAAATATGTGATATATATTTAAAAGTGAAAAGTAAATTTGATTTTATAACTTATTGTTACCTTTTATTTTATAAAAGCCTTTAAAATCGGACACCATCATTGCTGAACCTGAAGCTGAAGAAAGTTTGGGACCTCTAGAACCGTCGTATCCATCTCCTGCTTTTAAGAGAAATTATACAACGCTATTAATCCAAGGTCATGAAATTTGGAACGATTGGATGGATCCATTTTATTTATATCCACAGTTACCTTTTGATACTGTTCTGCCAAGCGATGCTAAGTTTCTTGGTAAAGTCTTCAGAGTTTATTGTTACATGAGAATTACGTTATTTTTAATTCAATGTTTTATTCTGTTATAGGCTCAGAAGTTGGCTTTCGACCGATTGGTAAAGGTGCTGGGGGTGCTGGAAAAGAGTTTAGCGAGTCATTAGGAGGAAACTATCCAAGAGAACAATTTACAATTGTCATATTAACTTACGAGAGGGAACAGGTTCTTATAAATTCATTGGCGCGCCTTTATGGCTTGCCTTATCTAAACAAGGTACTTGTAGTATGGAATAGTCCGAAACCGCCCGTGGATGATCTCAAGTGGCCTGATATTGGCGTTCCTATACATGTAATTTTCATTTATTATCCTCTAAAATCTCCATCCATTTTTCAACATTACATTAAAATATATTTTCCAAATATATCTGGGCAGGTTATAAAAGCTCCAAAAAATAGTTTGAATAATCGATTCCTTCCATTTGACGCAATCGAGACAGAGGCTGTTCTTTCTATTGATGATGACGCCCATTTAAGACATGACGAAATCATGTTTGGTTTCAGGTAAGCTGATTTTTCACATTCTTTTCATTCATTAATAACTTTTGTTATTTATTATATATTACTTTAGAGTGTGGAGAGAACATCGAGATCGTGTGGTTGGATTCCCTGGTCGCTTTCATGCATGGGACCAGAATTACCATAACGCTTGGAATTACAATTCTAATTACTCTTGCGAGCTATCCATGGTTTTAACCGGGGCTGCTTTTATCCACAAACATTATACATATCTGTATACGCATTGGTTGCCACAGGCAATAAGGGATAAAGTTGATGAGTACATGAACTGTGAGGACATTGCAATGAACTTTCTAATATCCCATCTTACAAGAAAACCACCAGTGAAAGTAAGACATATATTCTAATAAAGAAGATAATCATTTAACATTACTTTATCTTATTCATAAGTTTAAGAAATTTTTAGTTTCTTGATTTAGGCTTTATAAGAATTTTGCAATTATGTAACATTTCTGTCTGTATTCTAATTATATGATATTAAACTAAACTGTGAAAATTTATGTTAATATTTTGGGATTCAATTATATTAATCTCAAATGTATGATTCAATTACATTAAAACACTTATTTGTATATTAGGTAACATCACGTTGGACATTTAGATGTCCAGGTTGTCCAGTTTCACTGTCAGAGGATGATACTCATTTTCAGGAGAGACATAAATGCATTAATTTCTTTTCGCAGGTAAAAGAATTGAATTGCTTTTATATTTTGCATTACATTTTTCTAAATGATTATTATTATTATTCTTTAAGTAAATTCATCAATTGTACTTGATATAATCATTGGTTTCAGGTTTTCGGTTATATGCCTCTATTGAATACTCAGTATCGAGCTGATTCAATATTATTCAAGACAAGAATACCACATGATAAACAAAAATGTTTCAAGTTTATATGAAAAGGAAGTACATTTTAACTTTTTGTATAGATATTATAGGGTAAGATTTGTACGACTTTGATACAATTTTATGCAGTTCATAACTTAAGAATAATCAGGTAGGATATTTTACAGAATATACATGTACAGAAAAGGTAAGAAATGTAATTAAAACGAGTCAAAATGTGTAATTAAATTCTTAAAGTACATCAATGATTAAGAAAAGTAGATCAACGTTAGATGTTACTAATCTTTCTTTTAGTCTTTTTACGGCATTTAACGAGATAATAAGAAATTATCAAGATCATTCTATATAATATAATTTATTAGGTAAAGTGAATATGTAATTTTGTAAAAATGATTTTGCTTCAAATTTTTTTACCAAAATTGGTATTTAACAAAACATTTAACGTTCTAAGAAGATGGATATTTTGTAAATAGAATAATATTAGTATACTATACATATGTGGATATGTATGGTATATTATACATATGTACATTATCTCGTAAGTGCACTAAACTATAATTTACTTTAATATACTATATCCGTAATGTAGTATATCAATGAATTACTGCCTATTAGAATTACAATAATGTACATATCTGAGATAAAATTGATATAATTTTTAAACAAAGAACAAATTATATTTAATGTTTTTATAATTGAATTGAGTACAATGATTATTTATCATTATATTAAAATAGGTTAGCTTTATGTAATTCAAAGTTATAATTGAATTTTATTAATCAACGGATGAAGAAAACAAATATAATAACGTGCAACATTTGTTATTAAAGTATTATATTGATTTTCTTGGTTAATATCAATTTTTATTAAAAATATTAAAGACAAAGTTGATTTATTTACATATTTGAGTGGTTACATCCAAATTTCAATTTAAATTATGCAAAGATCACTTGCACATTTTTACGAATCTCTACATTTCTTTATAAAAACTTATGAATCTCTCTTCTTCAATAATCGACTGCTTTACAATGATAACATCACATTACAGATATTTGTTTGTATAATGTAATTACAGATAATATGTAATTATTTTTATTTTGTACATAACTATTTTTTAATTTACTTATACTTTTGGCCTTTTTCTTTTTCATTTTCCATTTCCAAAATACTAATATGTAAATTGTAAAATGGAAAACTATAGATCCGTTTTATATCTAGCATATAAAAGATAATATAATAATTTTTTATATATTATAATTTATTAGGACTCGATTACATTTTTTATACTTAAAAAACGATTGTGTGTAAAAATTGAATTGGTTAGAACAAAAAGGGTACACGTGACAATCATATATTTGAGAGAAACAAAAATTGTTTTGTAAGCATAATATGAATTTCGATAAGTTTTACACTATTGTGATTTGAAGAAAAGACCTCTTAAAGTAAGTTTTCATTTAAAAAACTTTTTAACCATATTGGTTTTATGCAAAGATCCATTGTTAACTCAATTTCGGTCAAAGTGTCCCGTTTCTGTTCTCGCTGGTTCAAATTATTTTTAGAATCATTTTAGGCAATTCTAAAGCTACATATGTAATTTGATAAATATTAAATATAGTTTGCTGATAAATATATAATTAAATGCGGTATGCATTTTATAGACTGCATATATATAGTTGATAGCATAAAATTTACCTTATTATCCTGCGAGATTAATAATGATGTTATACTTTGTCAAGAATGTTGCACAGAATATGTAGATAGTAAGCGGCCATATTTTTGGGATTTAAAATTTCGTACATCCTTGATGCATTAACATTGTCAAAATCCTATCTCAGGACTGAATAAAATTCAAGTTGTGGCGACGTGTACTCCTTTTCGTGATAAAAGGAATCAATTTTATAACAATCAAAACTGTTTTTAGGTTTCTATGTACATTCACATCTTTATTATATTCTAGTATATTTTTAGTAGTTCAATTTTTATGTAGTAGTTATATTGATTACACTTATTATTATCATTATATGTATTTTTTATGTAATTGATATGTGCCAAATTTTTAATAATTGTATTTATAATGTAATTAGATAATGTTTTTAGATACTAAAAGCACAAATTTGCAACTATACCTCTGCTATATATCGAATATTTCAAAGAAATTTATTAATTATTGTATAACTTCGTCAACGAATAGGACATTCAGTAATTGCTAAGTGACGAATTCTGTATAGCAAATTTGCGATGTAAAGGATTGTTATGTACATGCTCTGTGTTATTATTTTGTACATTGTGGCGTGCAAATCTATATTGGGTGTATCTTACCTATTCGCGCGTGATACGAATATCTGGTTAGGTGTTTTACGAGTAAAGGAATATGTCATTTATTCGACAGGTAAATTAATGATGAAAAAAGTATAAATTAAGGAGGAAACAACACAAAAGGTTGGTAAAAATAAACAATCAAAATACGTCTCATCTGGTGGGATTTATTTTATTTGAATTGTGCTTCGACATTCGCTGTTTCATTTTCTTAGAATATATTTTACACGAAAAATAATTATTTTCTAGTTTCCGCTCTTCTCCATCGTTTTCTTACAGGAAAGAACGTACTCTTGTTCCCCAAGTAGTAAGCGTCAACCTTATGCAGACGTTGTCTGACGCACAGTAGTAAATGTTTGCAGTAGTGGCCGCGTATGTATAGTCAGACGTGCGCTAGTGGTAGTATCGCGTTGCGCACGGCCAAATGTAGCGCATCGCGAACTTATATCGAACGACTACGTGAAATCGCATTAGCATACCGATCAACGATGACTCCAACATTACGTTATATATTTATAATCCACGCGCATGCAGCGAATTCGTAATTATAACGAATCGCGCATTAATTACGCATTGCGGATAAAGCGAGCGTACAATATCGGTCACGATGACACGCCAAAAAGGGGTCAGTCTTCCCCGCTTATTCGGCTTTGTTTTCCGAAATTTAGATAGATGTGTGCCATTAAGAATATTCTAGTTGAAAAACGAGTCTATTAAATGCCACGCAATTTTCTAATTTTAGTCAGCAATTTTCAAATTTTGTAACATAACAAGCGCGTTCGCAGCTAGCACCCTGGTAGCACAGTGCATTGACCAAACATTGGTTAAACATTGGCCCAACATTTGGTTGTGTCGGGCCAATGTTCGGCCGATGCGCTGTGCTACTAGCGTAGTTTCTTCGCGACACTTTGCTCGCACAAGGTTCGCTCGTATTGGCGTTTCATCGAAGTAGAAGAAAAAGGAGTTTTCGACGTAGATGTGTTGCAGAGACATACAGGGTAGCATGACGGATTTCCTATTCCTGCAGGCGCGCGTCTCATCAGAATTTGATTAATTTTCTGTCAAAATATAACTTTTGATAATCATTGTGATGTCAGTTTTACTTTATCGTGACTTCATGCTCCGCTCGGACAAATTTACTGATGTTACTTTTGCGCCGAAGCCTATGCAGTTGTAAACGGCCATGCGCGCCTGTACGAGTACGCAATACCCGTCATACTGCCCTGTACGTCTCTGCAACACCCTGTACGTCGAAAAAATGACCCGGCCGGTTGCCCGATGACGCGCTTCCGGCCATCAAAAGTCGCATCCCCGAACACGGTTTCCGGAAGATGATTTACCGGGGATTCCGCATAGAATCGTACGAGCGACCGCAATAAGCGTCCGTCGCGTGTGCTGCATTTTCCGGCGCTCCATTTTTCGACACGAAAGCGGGGAGTTACGTATATAGCGTTCCTTTGCCAGTTCTTAGATTTTTACGTCATAACGACGAGATTGTGCAGCGATGCGACGCGGAGCCAACGGGAAAACGAAAGGCCGACGTTTCACCGGCGAATCGTAAATCTCCCCGCGGCGAGAAATGACTCGTCGATCGATGTCGAATCGATCGACGAATCATTTTTCATTGGGACGCGACGCGGAGCCTACGGGAAATCGAGGGACCGACGTTTCTCCGGCGAATTGTAAATCTCCCCGGCGAGCAATGCCGAAACGACGTCGATCGGCATCGACGCCATTAAATTGACGTCGACTCGACGAGTCGTTTCTCGCCGGGTTAAGACTTTGCAGTTCGCCGGAGAAACGTCGGTCTTTCGTTTTCTCGTTTCTCACTAGGTCGCTTCCGCGCCCGCCGAGATGAAACTCCGCGGGACGTGCGCGAGCGGCGCGGCGGAGCTGGGAAACGTGTTTCAAAGTTCGAAAGCTTTTTCAATCCCTTCCCACCTTGTCTCTTCCATCTTAATTGTTTGTTTCTTTCTTTTTTTCAAGTGACTTGACGACTCGGCGACGGGGACCGGTTTCAAACGCGGCGCCACGTGGGTCGCGATCAAAGTCGGCGCCGGATTGGCCCGCGCGGCGATCAATACCGCACTTCCCGCGACGTAAGTCGCGTCCGGCGCGCCCATTGGTCAGAGCGTACGCCGCAATCCCATTACTTATTAAGTTCGCGCGAAAGTGCGACATTCGTCAGGCACCATCTGTCACCGGGGCGATCCGCGATCGCGGGACGGCGATTGTGATCGGCGGCGGCGGGGATTTATTACGATTGCATGAAACCGGGCGGGAATCGCCGCGCGCTTCGTGGTGTCTCACCACCGCCCTCCACCTCGCCCCCGGCGAGTTGCTCGTCACATACGCGAGGCCAGTTTGTGCGCGCCGGGTGTATATAGGGCGCCCCAAAGCAGCCCTGTGCCCTCTCCCCATTACGTATTCCTCGGGGAATCCGAGGTTCCAACTTTGACGCAACGAGAATGTCGTTGCGAGCTGGTTGCTTGAGCAGTTTCTCTCCATCTTCGGGATTAAATGTTGAGAAACTTTTTACAGAGTTCCGCGGGGACACGGTCTACCCAACAAGTACGGTAAAAGCGTCAAACTATACGTTACTACGCGCGCAATATGCGCTCCGGGCGCGCAAGAGTTCGCGAGGGGTTCGAGGGGTGAAAATGATCGACGGCGAGAAACGATCGTCATTTCTCCCGGCGCGGTTCTCGATCAACGACTCGAAGGGAGAAAGAGAGAGAGAGCGTGCGCGCGCGCGATTCCTGAGTCACCCTGTATCCGTCTGGCCGAGGGGCAGGGGGGCGGAGGAGCGAAGCTCGGTTCGCGCAACTGCGGTCGCGGACGAGCGCGATAAAGCAACAACCCACCCTGCGGGTAGGTAGAGGTCTCTCGGCGAGCGATACGCGCGACTACCGAGGAACGCGAGCTCGCGCGCCTTACGATGCCGACGTGACGATCCCGACAGGAAGTCGATTCGCGACCGGAAATTAGCCCCGTTCGCGTCCCGCCCATCCCGTGCCGCGGTCGCCGCGCGAGGGAAGGGTCGCGGGGGGCGGTGAGCGCGGATAGCGTGCGAGGCGCGGGAAAAAGAGAAGGAAGAGAGCGCGGGAGGGGCCGGAGAAAGAGCGAGAGGGGGGCGAGCAGTCAGGTGGCGGCGGACGGAGACGGGCGTAAAAGGCGCGAGGGGAAAGAGAGAGAGAGACGGCGAGCGGTGGTACCGCGAACGCTGCCGCGCGCGAGTCGACGTGGCCGCGAGACACCGGCGGAGAGGAAAGGAGAGAAGAGGAGCGAACGCATCGACGAGGGGGTGAAAGGGGCGCGCTTGGAAGCGCAACGTGAAAGTGAACGCCGGCGACGCAGCGCAGCGCAACGCAGCGCGACGCGACGCGACGCGACGGCGGCGACGCGAGGCGGCGGCGACGGCGACGACGGCGGCGGCGGCGGCGGCGAGTGCGCAGGCACCTGGCGCTGGCTCTCCCTCGCTCACCCTGCGTCGACGAGCGTCCGCGACCGTTCTCGCTCGCAAAGTTCCTCGCGGCTCGACGCGGAGCGCACGACGAGAGTGCCGTGCCGTGGCGTGCCGTGTCGTGACGTGCCGTGCCGTGCCGTGCCGGGAGGTGTACGGGGGTGGAATCTTCGTGACGAGGCGCGGGAGGATGCATGTTTAATCCCGCGACGACCGCGCAGCGGCCACATCTACGAGGGCGTTCTCGCATTGACGACGGCGACGGCGGCGGCGGCGGCGACGGCGGCAGCGGCGGCAACGACGAGGACGATGACGAGGACGAGCGCGACGTCAGCGAGGGTACTGCGATAAGAGCCAGAGCGGAGCGCGACCCTCGTCGCGATCGTCAGCTGGGGAAACGGTTACCGTGGGTGTGTAACCGTCCGCTCGGGGACGATCGACTGCGTGGGCGTCGCGGCGGCCGTTAGAGGCGCGCCGAGAAGCGCCATTGTCGCGTCGGCCGCCACGTGAATCGCGGAGTGGACTTGTTCTCCGGGGAGGAGATCGAGGGACCGCGCGTCGCGTCCGTCCGAATGGACGTGCTCCGCCGCTCGTCAGGCACGTCCCCCGCGGGCAGGCCAGGATCCAGTTAACGAAGCGGCGACACACTCCGGCGGTTGGGATGACGCATCGCCTCGTCGCGGTGTCCGCGGGATAACGGGCCGGAAATCTCGATAGACGTCGAGCAGCGGTGGCGGCGGCGGCGGCGGTGGCGGCGGCAGCGGCAGCGGCGGCGAGAATCGAGCCGCGAAAGTGGAGTCCTATTTATCAGCGACGGCAACCCAGTGACCCGTTTTCGTTTTCAATCGATGCGGCACCAAAGAGTTTCCAAGGATCGGAGGGACAGAAGGGCGCAGCCATTATCTAGCAACGGAGTCCAACCGACGTGGCCGAGCAGCCTCGCGCGTGGCTGAAATCGCGATAACGGCGGCCGGAGGGCGAGCGGGCAGTGAGATCGAGGATATCGCCACCGGTGTGATCGTCCGATGGTGCATTCGGGCAGCGCAGCGCGTGAGGCCGGGCTGCAAGAGAGAATGCGAGAGCCTCCTCACAGCCTGTGAACATGATTTGTCATACACATGCGACGGGCGGTAATCGTACGACGAGAGACACCGACGACGACGACGACGACGACGAGGAGGAAGAGGAGGAGGACGACGACGACGACGACGACGACGACGACGACGACGACGACGGTGACGGCGACGGCGACGGCGACGGCGACGAGGACGGCGACGGCGACAAGGACGGCGACGACGACGACAACGAAGACGACAAGGAGGAGGAGGACGACGACACCCGACTCCGCGGCCATGCCACGAGCACGCCGTGCGCTCGCATGAGACCAGCCCGACTACTGCCCGATTGCTCTTCCACGCAACAGCAGCAACAGCAGCAGCAGCAAAGGCTGCAGGGACAGAAACTCGTATCGCGCGAGACATCGACCGGCGCGAAATCTAAGGACGTCTACCGCCTTCCCTTATCGTTGTCCCGTGTAAAGGAGGCCACACGGGCGAAGTCATCGACCACGACGACGGAGGAGGCCCCGCGTCCCGATTGGCGCGACCCGCGAGTGCAACGTACCGCGAGTGCCACCGTGCCGACGACGACGACGACGACAACGACGACGACGACGTCGACGGTGGTACCGTCGCGGCAGCAACGACGACGACGACGACGACGACAAAAACAACAACAACAACAACCACGACAACGTAGCCCCGGTGGTGCGCTCGCGTTCCCGCGTCGGTGCGGTGCGGTGGTGCGGTCAACGGGTGTCGGATGACTTCCCCAGGACGACAGACGTGCTTCGTAGTCGTAGAAGGTTATCGCACATCGTCCCGATCGTTATATCCCGCAGCGCGTGCCGTCGCGGAGGTGGCGCGTCGTCTAGGGTGCAGGCCGAACGGAGCGACAGCGGTAACGGTGTCCCGGCGACGTCGACGTCGTCGGTGGTGCGCCGGCCCGCCTACCCGCGTCATACCCGCGTCGCGTACCCCGTGCACGTCGCGCGTACGCCACCGCCACCGCCGTGATGGCGGAGCTACCTCAGCCTGACATGTCGCACCTCACCCCCGAGGAGAGGCGCATCATAGAGGGTGTTTTAATGCGCCAAAAGGAGGAGGAGGAGCAGGATCATGAGATTATGAGGTAGGCGACCGTGTCTTCACGCTGTACACCCCTCGACGTTCCGCACCGAGGAAACTCGTCGCCGCGGAAGGATCGATTTTCAGCCCTTTGTTTCAACTCAAATCTATTCCCTAGTTATTTCACTATTGCTTCTTTTTTTTTAGTTTTAACAGATACGCTCACTTGGAATATTATAAAAATATTATAAAACAACCACTTGTAGAAGTACAAGCTGATTCCTCTTCTGTATAAACTTGTTAAATGTCAGCTACGTCAGTCGACCTCTCGGGTACGGAATTTTCCCTCGATCACCGCCGCGGACACGTGGAAACTCTTGTCGAGACGGGAGTTAAATGAAAATAGTAAATTAAGTGGGACTTTAGATGATTTACTTTTTATATTTATTTTCGTTCCGGTTTATGCGAGATTTTTTTACGTGCAGAGTACGTTCACTTGGAAAGTAGCATCGAAATTAAACTCGAGTTGTCGTCGCGGTGTGAATAACATTCGAAATATGCGAAATACGTTGAAAACGAAAAAGGGGAAAGCGAGGGGTGAACCGCATCGTGGTGTACAGATTTGGGGCATTACTAGGCACTTTTTGGGCATCAGTTTGGGCACTGTATAAAGATAAGACAAGATGAATGAGATAATAAGATAAAGTAATGCCCACTGGGCATCGTGTATGATTTTGGTCAGCGGTTTACCTCTCGGGAGAAATTAATAAAAGGCCCTGCCGACGAGTTAATTGGCGAGATATAATCTCGCAATATGAAAGAGAAAAATAATACAACGCAGGTTATTTATTTATTCTGTAATATTCCAAAATTTGCACCTAAGACAAAATGCAAGTCCGAGGGAAAAACCGCTGAGGGCATTGTGGCGTACAGATTTGCGGCATTACTGGGCATTAGTTTGGGCATTAGGCCTTGCTGGGGCATTATAAAGATAAAATAAGATAAAATAAGATAATAAGATAAAGCAGTGCCCACT
>NW_011967209.1:1542643-1596474 GCF_000949405.1 Vollenhovia emeryi | reverse complement strand
TGCCTAGTAATGTCGCAAATCTGTACACCACAATACCCTCAGCGGTTTCCCCCTTGTTGTATTATTTATCTAAATATCTACGCTGTTAAATTTGTAGTGTCAAATTTAATTTGTTAGAAAAAAAAACAGTTTTGTCTCCTCTACAAAAGTAATGATATCATTAAATGGCGCCAACTAAAATGGATATTTATACAAACTAGACACTTAATTATTTTTGATATTAAAATGTTATATCCCAACAATCGAGCCGAAAATTTTACCGAAAGAAATAAAGGAGATAATAATATTAATGAGACAAAATTTTAATACTTATTCAATAAAAATACAATCCAAACAATTTAACTCGATGAATAGAGAGAGTCTTCACTGCTTCTACTCAGTATGCCATTAATTTGATTAAACAATGGAGTTAAACGAAAGCATAAAATAGATGCAGTAAAAGATGCAATTTGTTTTTTTAACTGGAATTTGTGCTCGATTGATAAATTTTACCACGCAGGATAGTTAAAAATAACGACGAACTTGACTCATCGAGTCGCTACGAATTTAACAGTGTACGTGAATGGCGAGGTAACAGTAATTAACATCGCTTTTCCCCACTCGTGCCATTTAGCAAAGCGTTAAAATAACGAACTCGAGAATGAACGGTACTAAAAACTCTTCCGTTCGCGCCAATGACGGCCGCGTTTAACGTCGAGTCTTAAAGCACGCTGGGGATTTTTCTATCGTCGTCGCGTAAGCGCGGCTCGCGCGATGGACCGAAACTATCGATGAAGCATTGTTTCGCAAGCGGGACGCGCGAGCTTTCACACGGGTATTTAGGACCCTCTCCGTTGCACCGGATATTGCCCAGGCTGGTCGAATGCCTGTAATAACGTTCACGTGCGGCGCGCTATTGTCCATCGCGCTTTCGGTAATTGTGACCATTTTTATTCCGATGGCCGCAAACGAAACCGTGAAGCTGCGACATCGTCGGGCGAAAATTGTCGAGGGTGTTTCGCTCGACGCTTTAACGCCCCGGTTTTTCATCTTGTTAACCAGAAGTTAGTCGACTCTACATCTTTTTCTATTCCTAGTAGCACAGTGCATTGGCTAAACATTCGTCCAATGTTGATCATATTAGAAATTGGCTGATATTGTCCAACGTAAAGTCAATATCGAGGGGAAAACCGCTGAGGGCATTGTGGTGTACAGATTTGCAGCATTACTGGGCATTACTAGGCATTTTTTGGGCACTAGTTTGGACATTAGGCCTTGCTGGGGCATTATAAAGATAAAATAAGATAATAAGATAACGTAATGCCCACTGGGCATTAGTGGGCATTGGTGTACAAGATTTTGGTCAGCGGTTCCCCCCTCGGCCAATATTGGCCGTGGAATAAATGTAAATATTGCACGATAATAATTATGTAATATTAGATTTATATTGGAAGTGCATTGGCCAATATTTAACAATGTAATAAGAGTATTGGTCTGATATTGATACAATATTAAACCAGTATTGCTAAATAGATATATTTGCTACATAAGAGAAGGCGTACGTCTTACAATATTGGGAATATTAGATTTACATTGTTTCCCAATATTGCGCCAATATATTGTGCCACTAGGGATGTTATGATTTTAGAAGAGACAGAGAATCGACTAACCTCTGGTTAACAATAAACCAGGAAATGAAAAACCGGGCCTTAGGGCCTGAGCAGAATGGCTGCCTTGTGCTCTCAAGACAATGTTTTATGTTTTAAGTCTTTGTCTTAAACGCACGTCCATTCTGCTCAGGCCCTTAGGCAGATGTACGCGAGCATGGCTGGTATTACATTTGTCGTGCGACAAATGTTTCAAGCACGTTGATTGGTTCCAGGATAGTAAAGTTCTCGCGTATCTAGAAATTTTCTATCCTGCAGCAACGTTCGTTAAAAAATGTGCCGTGCGACAAATGTAATACCAGCCTATCTTTGCAATTTCCGGATTATATGCGAGACTTCAACGCGGACCTGGATAATTGGATGGTAAAACATTCGAAAGGTATCTTCGTCAGGCTATCAACATTCGGTAATTTATTCAAATGTATTCAAAGGTTATGCGTTAATAAGGAGGGTAGTAGCTTAACTCGGATTGCGACAACTGCGTCTATTTTAACGCCACCGGCTCAATGATAACCGTCAAGGTCACGTCTTGGCTAAGTTGGAGAGTTATCGGAATTAGGGATAAAAGAGGTATTAATGATCAGGGCGGCCGGCGGGCGGCAAAGGTCAGCGTGGATAGCGAGATGTCGTTCGGTTGGCAGTTTTTCGCCGCGATTGGCAGAACGAAACGACAACCGATCGATCGGACAAAGGTATTTCTTGACCAGCGGCGGCGGGTCCGCTCCGGCTCGTTTCACCTATTTTCCCGGCTCACCTGCTCATTAGTCCTTGACCGCTTTACACCTACATCTTCCATTTATGTATCCACGGCCCCGCACATGCTCCCGATTACCGCGTCGGCTCTCTCATCTCTTTTGTATCAGGCGGTCAGAAATAAAATTCGCTTATAATTGCGTCTTCGACGTCCGCAAATATTCCTCGCCGCCCTTGCGCCACCCTCGCGGCGCGAGGTTTCGCGCCCTCGGGGATGCGCCCCGACTAGGGCCGCGTCTCGGCACGTTTCCGATTGATCGCGATCGGCCCTCGCCGTGGTCGGCGATAAAAAAAAAGTGCGGCCAATTCGCTTATCGCGACAGGACCGGCGTGCGTAATTGCGCCAACGGAGATCGGCGTTCTACCTGTGGTGGCTAACAATAACTGTGAACGAGGAGGAGGAGGAGGAGAAGGAGGAGGAGGAGGAGGAGGAGAGAGGAGGAGTGGAAGAGAGAGGGAGGGGGCAAACCGGGCGTTGCGCAGTGAACAGGTTTTATTGATAGGTCGTCGCGACCGAGCGAAAAACGGGAACGTGAGAACGAAGGGAAAGAGTAATGAGGAAAGCGTGCTGTGCCATACCGATGCGCGCGAGATCATGTAATGTAGACGACAAGTACGTGTAGGGACGCATGTAAAATGCAAGGCGACGAGCCTTGACGTGGCGTAGTAACGAGCTGCTGCTGCTGCTGCAGCTGCAGCTGCACGGGGTATATGCATAGGTGTACGCGACCATGGAACGGGGTGTGAAAGCGCCTGGATTGGCACGGTAAATTCTTGGAGGGTGAAATATATACGCGTCCTACAGATAGGTAGCACACGTATCTGTCGGCGGTGCAAGGGTAGGTGGAGAAGGGGGGGGGGAGAGAGGGAGTGCAAATACCGTTGAGTATAACGAGACTGTCGAGGCTCGAGACGCGAGAACGTTAAGCTGGCAATTATGTCGTTGCGTCGACTTCGCCGGCGTCTCCGATCTCGCAGGAGGTGCGTGTAAATAAAACTTTTTCCGACGGGGGAAGACAAATTAGCCCCGGAGATGCGTGGTCTTCGTGAAAAATAATCGGAAGTTGCCCCTTTCGGTTATCACCGCGTTATCGCGGCGCGTTTCGTTGGTCTTTATTTTATTTTTAAATCCTCGCGGCATGCAGCCCGGAGACACGGTTTTCTTTTGCATCGAATGCTTCCGTAGATCGTTTCGTAGATTAAATTAGAATGCAACATCGTTGCGGATGCCTCGGTGGTCGGATTGGTGAAACGCCCGCCTAGAGTGTAGGGAAGTCCAGGTTCAAATCCTGGCTGAGGTAATATTGTTCGCAGTGAATTTTCTGTATTATTCAAAATGCCAGTTATGGTCAAGAAAACACTGAAATCGTTGAGGGCATTGTAGTGTACAGATTTGACATACATGAGCATCTAAAGTGGCGAAAAATGTATCACACTTTAACAATCGTCCCTTTTGGCAATTTTATCTTTAAAAGTCTCCCTTTGTGTGCTCGGAAATTACATTGATAAGAAAGTTTAATCTTTCGCAGCCCAAGAAAAATTTAATAAACGCACTATTATTATTTTACATATATTTTTCGTGTTATCGACGTCGATACTTGGAACCTACCCAGGCAGCAACCTGGGCTGAAAACCCAATTTCGGGCGACACGCCACGAGCGCGGGAGAATTATACAAAACTACGGGGGATATGTCTGCGACGCTTCGTCTGTGTGGGCTTCTTTCCAGTCCTTTCATGTCGACGGGAGAGCAGTTTCTTGCGTGTCGCGACCTTTCCACGATCGCTCGTAACGCAGAAGTGGGAAAGTCTTGTGCGACTCTTTGTCGAGTGTGATCACCGTTGCGTGCGCGAGTCACTCGATTATCGGTAAAGTAATTAGAGAAATATAGGTATATAGACGCGGTGCAACTACAACCCTCCCCTCCCTCTTACCCCTCGTTGTAACACAAACGCGCCGGCCTTTGTTCCGTCGACAAACTCGGGATTTGGGTTACGGTGTCAAGATGCGTTGACGCGGCTGTCTCCCTTATTTGACAATCGGTCAAGGGTAAGGAGATCCGGTCTACACGTCTTCCTGACCGCAGGACCCACGCTCGCCGCGTCCGATAATCCTGTTCCCGCGCGGCGTTCGGTGAATTTTTTGCGCGTCCGCGGTTTCTGTTACGTTTTCGGGGTGGAGCCGGGCATTGGTGCCAACAACCCCCGGGTCGAAGCTCGGCGGTCCGATTCGCCGTCGCGTACGTGATCCAAGATACAAATCCTAAAAATTACTGGCAACGTGCTCGCTTAAGCCAACGGCAAACGATACTATTTTTCTTGCTGGATCGCTTATGAGAGCCAATCAGAATTTAGCCCTAAGTCACCTAAAATTCTGCATCCTTATCGGTTCTGGTAAGCAATCCAGTAGGAAAAATAGTATCGTGTGCCGTTGACTGTATTCCTACTCGCAGTGACTGACTTGTTTGCCGGACGCGCGTCTCTCACACGGATCTTCCACATAAATCGTATTTAACCGGTACGTTTGAGGACTTGCTGGCGACCAGTTTCGTCTGATTTCGTCGATCTACGAGAAAGGGGGTGACGGCTAAAAAATATTTCTTTTTTATTTTATGAGCAAATCGATTTGAATAAAGTAACGTCGCTTCGGAACAATGTGGTACAAAGTTAGAACAACCTGGAACAACTTAAAAAGGTCATAATATTTAAAAAGTAGGGGGCTAATTTCATGCACTCTCGATCGACGCGCAGGATTTTCTTTGAAACTAATTTCTGTCTTTCATCCGCGAATGTCCAACGGGAAAGTACACGGCTCCATTTTGCACACGTATACTCGTGCGAATTAGATTGTCAAGCATCACGTGAATAAATATATGATAATTTTAATGATCCTATTTTATGGCACAAACGAAAGTCGATAATTAGAGAAGCTCCCTCTCTCTCTCTCTGCCTTTCTACCTGAAAGCGGAATGAATGCGCAAACGGGGGAAAAAGATCGGACTGATTCTCTAATGAATAGAGCACGGTCCTGTTTATTCGACTGCGGTTCGCGATATATTTAAAATATACTGATGTCGCGTCCATTGTACGGGCGATGTTTATTTCATCTCTTCAGGGTCCATTAATTTCACTTGCGTTTGGCGAGAGCTCTTCGCGTAATTAGTCGACGGGAGGGTACATAAAGAACAAAAGATGCGATTACGGTCGGACAGGTATGAAATAAATGTGACCTTAAATGTAGCTTCGTGTTTTTCAAACGGACGATTGCGCCGCAATAACTGTCAACGAGGCTTATTTTCGTCTTCCCTCCCTCCCCTCCGACAACGTGACGCTCGTCCCATTCGAACGGAAAGTTGATAAATAAATGCTCGTATCGCGATTACGTATAAAGTTTATGCGATTGAAAGCCGATAATCGCTTTTAAGCAGTCTGAATTTGACGAGTGTAATTCAGTAATTGGTTTTGAGAAAGAAAAATTGGTTTTCGAGAAAGAAAAGGATCGAATTGCAAAATATTTCTTAATTCAATTAAATGTCGCGGTCAGTGGCTGTCAAATATCTTATCTATCTTAAGTGGGCCTAGTGCCCCAAAAATGTCTAGTAATGCCCAGTAATGCCCCAAATCTGTTCACTCCCCCCCCCCCCGTTTAGTCTAGTAGCTCCCTCTCCTGATTAATTCTGCGCAATAAATAATTTGTTTAATCAAAATCGATAACGTTGATACGATAATCTAAATCTCTGTAAACAATACCGATATCGTTGGCATCGAGCCGCCGGTTTACCCTCGAGCGTGCGGGACGGGGCCCTAAATTTGCTTAATGGACGCGAGTAAGAAACGGGAATAGAGTCGCGGCAACGAGGTGACGAGGGGGACAGGCGGTGACGTCGGCATCGCCACGTCGCATTTTCAGGGGTGAGATTGCGACGCTTCCCAAGGTTCGCGCGATTTACCGAGCGGAAATAAATCTAGGGGCGATCCGTTATCTTGAGGTTTGGTAGAACGTCGGGAGTCCGCAAATGGTAGAATTAGGATTGACAAATTCGGCTGCCGTCCTCGCGGAATGCTGGGCTACCATATCAGAAATAGCCGGTGATTTTCTCAGCTCCACCGATACGAAGTTCGGTCGGGCGCCGAATACGACGGTGGTATAGGTATTGTTAATTTTCCATCGTTTATCCCGTAGACACTGATTGTAATCATCATTCTTCCTATACGAGATCGTCAGAGGTAATTCTACACGGGAACTGAGAAATCGTGAGCCTTGGACTGCTGGACTGTCAGGCTGTTAATTAAACGTTGAATCTGTTTAAAAACTTATTACAGAAGTGACGGAAATAGGATACGTCTTTTTATTTAGCATCTTTTTGCCCCTCCGTACTTAATCACGGTGTCATAAAGATTATCGGTTTCAAATTCTCGACAACTCGCTCGTTCAAGCCTGGAAAAAAAAATCGAAACTGGAACGCGCAAACGAGACGCAATAGATTGTAGACGATACCATTCGACTCTTCGCAGCTTTTTTTTTCTTTTTTGTCTTATTGTTACCTCCTGCGTTTGCAGATGTGCTCTGCAACATGTGCTGTAGTCATAGGACCCCAATGATAGACTCCGCAGTTTTATTGGTATTCACGCGATGCGCAATTTTACACATTGTCGCTTGAAAAGGACCACAACCCGGTACGGTCGAAACGTAGCGAGTTGCAATTTCTAATAATAAATTCACCCCAGTTGGCTCGAAAATGGTCCGCTTATTAATTATCTACCGGCGAAATTAAAAACTCAAGACAGTGAGCTTCTTGCCAATTTGAAATTTCTCACTAGTTTCTTCTTCTTTTTTTTTAATACAGTTGATTATTGATTTGCAGACGAAAGCAGGATGAGGTGCAGGTCCTCGAGGAAACGATACGGATGCGTTCGGAGAAACACAAAAAGGCCGGGGTCGAGCTGAACGCCACGTGTCACATATGCCTGAAAACCAAGTTCGCCGACGGCGTCGGGCACATCTGCAACTACTGCGACATCCGATGCTGCGCACGCTGCGGCGGAAAGGTTACTTTACGGTCAAGCAAGGTAAGAGGGCACGGGGAGAGGAAGGGGCGGAGGGGGCGCGCGCGCGAATAAACGGCCGGAAGAATCGCGGGGCCAGATTGATCGAGTTGCCGCCAGCGTCTGTCCTGACGTGCCACTTTTCTTTCCGCGTGTTACATCCGCCGCACACGGCACACCGCGGAGAAACCTTTCGAAGGCCTCGGCGTAAAAAGATCACACGGGAAATAAAAATAGACGGACACCCATCGGCGTGTAATACGCCCGGCGATCGGGTTGATATTAACGCGTCTGATGTAAATAATGTTACCCTCGTGAAGCGATACTTCTCGAGCTACATTATTTTAACAAAATAACTCGAGGGGGAGGGGGTGGAGAAAAAGACACGTAGATCTCGAAGTGCTGCTTTACGATGCGAACGAGTGTTGTCCGAGAGGCAACATCTGAAGTGTGGAAAAGAAACTCATTAGGCCCGCACTGTTCTTAGAGCGAATTTTTCACGAATGTACAAACGTAGAGACAAAAAAAAAAAGGTATTGTCTTGATTTTATCTCGAACTTTGGCGCGGTACTTTTTGTTTGTTTTTTTCTTCCTTGGCAAGTGAGTGGGTGAATAAATCAACGAGATTATCGAGTTTGTATAGGTCTCGTAATACTAAATTGTTAGCGATCGGTGACGAAGACACCACTCAAGATCGTCTCGATTAAACGCGATGGATTGGAGTAATATTTGCCCTCTGCGTCCAAAAAGATTTGACGCACGCAGCGTATCGTTCTGTCTCGCAGATTAGCCTCGTCGGAAACGTTTTTCGCGGAATCTCTCGCCCGTAATCTCGCAATTGCATCATTACGCGCGCGTATTTCGCGATGGCGGAGATAACGTAGGGTGATAACGCGCGATTTGACGGGGGGGGGGAGGGAGGGAGGGAGGGAAAGGGGGAGGAGAAATTGAGCTCGGACGGCGTTATCGAATCGCGGTGAGAAACGCGAGGGAGACGAAACGTGGAAGCGGACAGTGATACGGGAGTCGGCATTCTGGAAACAATTAAGAGCAGTCGCATTGTAAGAGATAATAATCGGCGTGCGCACCGCGTCCGGGGAGACGCGCTCGCTGTAAAACGCGTTAGAACAATTGACCTTACAGCGGCGCGCCATCATCCCCCCTCGCGCCGGGTAAATCAATTAACCCTTTATCGCGAGTGAATACGGTATCCGTGGGCGTAATACCGCCGTTAAATAGCCGCCACGCGGCCACTCGGTCCCGCCGTTTACGCCGTTTTCCGCTCGCTCCTGCCCGCGCCATTTCGATTCCCCGGACTCTCGTCCGCGGAGATGAGAGATTAAACGCGCGCCCGGCGAGCGCGAGAGCTGGACTCCCTCCAATCTGGCCAACGGACGGCGACTTTTGATTGGTCCTTTCTATTTTCGGCAACTCGCGAAAGAGAGAACGCGACGAGGAAACGGAAAGGGAGGGAACGAGAGAGAAAGAGATAGAAATAACAAGTGTCTCCTTCTTTCTCGGAGAGTCTTGCCAGAACTGACTCGTTGGCCAGACTCCGATTGTAGGGACTGCGCACGGGAAGAAAAGTGTAGCTGCCTAAAAACTGCACGTGGCAACTAAATTTCAGTTGTAAAATATGGACAGCTAATATTCAATGGTGCTGGCTAAATATTTTGCTGCTGTGTCTATTGTGTCAGGTGCGACGGCAAACCAGACAAAGAGATAGAAATAACAAGTGGCTTCTTCCTGCTCGCAGAGTCTTGCCGGAACTGACGCGTTGGCCAGACTGCGATTGTAGGGACTGCGCACGGGAAGAAAAGTGTAGCTGCCGTAGCCTAAAAACTGCACGTGGCAACTAAATTTCAGTTGTAAAATATGGACAGCTAATATTCAGTGGTGCTGGCTAAATATTTTGCTGCTGCGTCTATTGTGTCAGGTGCGACGGCGAACCGTGTGGTTTAGAAATTTAGTTATGGCAGAAAAATATTTCTAGCAAACCGTGATTAGCTACGGTAGCGAAATTTTTTTTTCTCCAGTGCAGAGCTGCGGTCAAGCTGCCGCTACAAACGCTTCGGAGCGTTTCCCTTCTCTTTCTATCTTTATTGAGATAAGGCGGAATACTTGGAAGTATTTGTAGCGACAGCTTGATCGCAGCCTAGGCTGCGCGCGCGCGCGCGCGCGGCGAAACGTCGGCGCGGATGCGCTTTCAAAAGCCGGCTGTTATCCGCGCCGTCGCGCTCGCGGATTTTCGCAAACAGAAACTAACGCCCGTCGAATTTGCACCGTGTACCTTGTTCTACTAACGCGATTATCTACTTGCGCAAATATTATTCTTATCCCCGCATCGGGCCGGTTACTCGCTCCGTCCCCGCGCGCTATCACAATATCGATTTGCCGTATTCAAATCGTGGCCTTTCCGGCGTAATCCTCGTGCTAATAATATATAGAAGCATACGGGAGAAAGATTTTATTGGTTCTCACGTACGGTGTAACCGTATACACTATTTATTATCGCGGCGCGAGGAACGTGCGATACGTGGACATTTAAACGTGCCGCTGGAAATTGCAACTTACAGACGCGAGAGACAGCCGGCGACGTACGTGCGTGTCACGCGCGTGCACGAACGTAAATATAGAAGATTTAAATAAATCGAAATATAATATTAGATCTCTTGCCTATTATTTTTAGCTCGGAACACCGATTTTATCGATCACCCCGTGCCTTTTCGGGCTTTATTTAATGACCCAGTTTCGCGACAGATAAATTGCGGATTTAATACCGAAATAATTACCGAAAGGAAACCTGGAGAATATTTTCCGCGCGCGCGGATCGCACGTACCCGTGTGCGATATTTCGCGCAGGACACCTCTTTACCCGCGGACACGTAATAGCTTTTATCTTTCGCGAGCGCCGCTGCATCTTTCATCTCTTTCAGCGCGCGGAGACAGAGAGCTCCATTTTCCGGATTATTAAAAGTAATCCGGGGCGCTCTCTCTGATCAATGACGCTCACGAGCGCGGCCGCGTAAAATTTAACGGCGCTCGGGCACGGAAATGTCGGACGCGCATAAACGTAGGCGGACACGGGGGTAGGTGGGGTGTTTTGTAGTAAACCCCGTCGCGCCTCCCCCGCCGCGGGTTGCACACGTGCGCGCACGCTACGCACGCACGCCTCCGTCATGGCCGCACGCAAGTACAATGACAAACGTCATCGTGAGCGAGCGTCGTTACATCATCGATCCGCGCCCGCGGAACGACGGGGGCGGCGGGCGGGGACGGGCGGGCACGGCGGGGGTTGAAAAGAGGGTTCTTTCTTCGTTCCAAACGAGCGGGAACTCTCCTCCCCCGCGTTGCGTCGCGTCGCGTCGCGTCGCGTTTCGTCTCGTCTCGCCGCGTCTCGTCGCGTCGCGTCGCATGGTCGCGGTCGACCGTTTAATTGCGCCCCGTTGCGAAAACAACGAAATTACAGAGCTATCTAAATGTCTCGCTCGAGGAGAATCGATACGACCGACCGCTCATTTAGACGCAACCCGTCGCGATCGCGCGTCCAGCCACGTCCGTGCCGTCGTCGTCATCGCCGTCGTCTCGACAGTTTCTTTCTTTCCTTCTCCCCCTGGGGTTCCGTTCTTTTTTCCGTTCTCCGCGGCCTGGACGCTGCGTGGGAGCCTATGAATGGGGCGCGTCCCTGCGTGACGTCACTCGTCGCGCTGGTTCACATTGGAGGGAGTGGGTGCCAGAGTGGGCGGGGGGGGGGGGTTGGAGCGCGAGGGACGTCGGAGGAGTGGGTGGCCGGGTGGACGGTGAGACGTTGGGCGGTACGCGAGGTAGGGAGGGACGGGAGGGTACATGACGCAACATATTGATCTAAGTTTGGTAGGGAGGGTGCGTGGTAGAGAAGCACGGAGGAGCAGGAGGAGGAGGGTGGTCTATAAGGGGAGTGGAAGGAAGGGCGGAATAAAATATACGCTATCCGTCAAATCTACGCTCTTCTGGGATTTCTCGATGCACGCAGTTTTACTCGCGGATTGTTATGTTGTACCCTCGAGTTACGAGCCCCGGCACCGGGAGGCGGCGGGCAGATAAGTTGGCTCTTGCCGTTCGATGCCGCGGCTACGTCGGGGATAATAGTTGCGAAGAGAGCCGAGAAGAATGGGGAAGGAGAACCGAGTGGGACGGCGGAATAACAAGATCTGGGACACTGTGAACAAACGTTGCGCGATCTACAATGGCAATCGCGGCTCGAAGATTGGCATCGAATTGCTAGACGGTAGCAATGTCTCTCGGAGAGACGTGTCGAGCGCTGGATTACTCTTCGAAATAAATTCCTCGAAACGGAGCCGAGAAGCCTTGTTATTGCTCGCGGGTTTTATTTATGGAGTATTAGATCTTATTCGTGAAACGCGCTGTTATATGCAACACGGATAGGTCGTAACTATGCACCGCAAATACACCTAACGTGTTATACGTCTATTTTTATCATCTTTTTATCTGTTTGCCTCGCTTTCGCAATTGAATTAATTTCTTTGAAGACGTCTAATTGTACTTTTCCGCGAACGTTAAACTCTCGTGGGTCAGGAAGATCTCTGAATAAGCGTCTCGCGAACGCGTAGAGGGTAAAAGCGTTCCTGAATGAAGCCAGTGATTTGCAACAATACCTAAATGGCGACTGGTATATGCGGATGTCATAATAAAAATGTCGATGGCTAGAATACGCGACGTTTACGACCCATTCCGCGACCATTTTGTTTATCTACGCCTCGGGTTGCAGCTACTCCGCTGGAAATCGACTATACGTCCGATGATATACCCCGCGATTGAAACTTGCACAAGCTCGCGTCGCGAAATCAGTTCTATCGAATACTTCATTATCGCGAGCACAGACAGTAACGTAGCGGGATATCATCCCCCGAGAGATTTTGCGTTATAAGAAAGCGAGAAAGAGAGAGGGAAGGAGGGAGAGACAGGGAGAGACAGGGAGAGTCAGAGAGAGGCAGGAAGAGACAGGGGGAAGAGAGAGAGAAAGAGAGAGAGAGAGAGGGGGGAGGGAGAGACTCTCGAGGTAGTTTGCAAGATATACGAGAACGCTGCAACGTGTGTAACGTTAAAATACTTGTCGACTTCTCTCCATTTCGTCGTTTTCCATAATCTGTACCATCGATCGCGGGCCATTTTAATTCCGATCGTCTCTATTTTTCATATCGCAGAATCGTGTGCGCTCTCGCGCGGTCCCTTTTCTCCCCCGCGCCTCTGTCGCCGCGTCGACATTGATAACGTCACTTGGCAAATTGCTCCTCTTTCTTGATTAGATGTGACTATGTACTTCCTTATTTTAAGACCGTATCAAGGTAGAGACAGGGAAACCAATGACCGAGATGCTTGGTGGTACTTTCAAAATGTATAATCTTTATGTACAAAAATGCAGTTACAATAGTAAACGATCAATGTCCATCGCGGATGCTAACTTTTAAACAATCGGTAGTGCTTTACGGAATTATTGCGCTGAAAGAGGAGCGTTGAAGCAAACATTTATATAAACTTTAATATCATTTCGAGATATTGTCGGCACTTGCGCTTTCGGCAAATTTCGCTACGTTATTTAAAAGCGCCGATGTTAAAAGTTACCTCGTATACCGTTCTACAGTTTCGACGCGATATCGTTGACGGTTCTCTGCAGTAGCGACTTTCTTTCGCTCGAAGGGATTGGGACAGGTCGTGATATATATTGCAACGATAAATAAATGCTTTGTTTTTCGTTTATTTTTATAGTCTCTCTGTCTCTACCAATTTGCTTCTTTTCCTTTCTTTCTTTCTCTCTTTTACAAAGAAACCTGGCGCATCGACGAAATATTTCCCAGAGAGTGCTTGGAGCCCCCGAACTCTGTGATAAATTTTAAAATAATGATTACAAACTATACTTTAACATTAACAACGAGCGTTAATCTGCAAAAGTTTACGTACGGTACAACGGGTGCCTCTTTACCGGCATATTTCTCGTCGCTGTAGCAATTCGGAGCGGCTGCTCCTCCTCGCATCTCGCACGTCGGCAATCATAAACGAATTACAGGAGTTGTGTGTATGTGTGTCTGTGTATGAGGCGATCATAAACGTATGCGACTTTCGTGGCGACTCAACGTACACCCGCACACGTAGCCACATTCCCAATGGGGTATTAACGATCGAAAGTTCGCTAAGAACCCGGTACTTTGACTTACGGGCAGCATCTGTCGTTTCTCAACTGACGCCCTCCGTGGAGCAGCGACTTGGGAATACGACTCGCCCTCGTCCGCTCATTCTATATGTAGGACACCTGAAAAGTTGGCCGGACAAAGTATAAGCCCTTGACGCTAATATGGATCTATGCTCCTTATCAGAAAGATGCAAAAGTGCAAAGGTCAAAGTCATTAAAAGGGAGCGAGTAGATAAAATTGCGCTTTGTAAACTTGCGAAATCCCCTCGCGATCCTCCGTGGCGCGACGGACTCCGCGAAGAATTCTGCGAGTTCCGTGAACGGGGGGGGGCTGCGCTGCGAATTCCTCGCCGAGACAAATCTTGCCGCTCGTTAAACGTTTTTGCATCCGGCCGCCGTTTCATGCGCGCGGAAAAACGTCGTGAAAACAGCCAGCGTATATTTATCGGCGCTGTTTATTCAGTCCGTTGTTAATTTTGCATTATATCAATTATGCCGTTACGATTCACTGACGATTGATGGCGGCGCGCGTACACAATAATCCGCCGGGGCCGCGCGGTGGTAGTGTCATTTGAAACTCCGCCGAACTCGTGTGTGCAAACTGATTCCTAAAACGAGAGCACTTCGTAATTGCGTCAGCCTGCCTCAAAGGCTTGGCCGTCGTTTACGAAAGCCGGACTTGTGCACGTTCCCCACGTACTTGGTCTGTATTATATGCTCGAGCATGATTCCGGGTTGGTCTTCCGAAGTGCCCTCCCGATACGATGCCTCGCTGGAGCGGAGCTCTACTACGGATCTGAAGGGCGATCTGAGTTGCGGATGTTGTTCTACACGTAGACGGATCGTTGCGCGGCCGAAACCCCTTGGCATCGCAATGTACCTTTCGCTTATCATTCCCTACGTTTCTCTCATCCATCAGGTGGTTGCTGACAATAAAGAAGTCGGCTCTTTTGTTCCGCGACGGTCTCGCGGAACTATTTTCTTTGAAAAACAACGCTTTATTCAAGAAAGCGGAAACTCCTTCAGACAAGACTGCGGGGATTCAGTTGATTTAGTTTCGGCTTCATTCCGAGTGATCAAAGGGAAAGGTCTGAAAGAACAGCGTTGCGATATTGCGAGCGTACGCTGTCTTATCTTAAATCGCATTGCAACAATATAATATATACGTTCATTTTCATTATGAAAAAAATGTTTCTTTCTCTTTTTTCGGACATATATGTAAAGTCAATATGCATAAATTAAATGGGACTCGCGATGTCCAGTTATTGGAATTTGGGAAATATTCTCTTTTCCTCTCTTCTTCGGCCAATGTTATCGGTAGGAGATAATTTGGCATACGCGACAGGGTTTATATATTCAAAGCTGGCATCGATCACACGTTTTCCCAAGTCAAGACGGAATCGCGTTGATTCTCTCGCGAATATTACGTGCCGTATAACGTTGACGTCGTAGTGACTTATCGGATTGACTCGTACGAGCTTGTGTGGTATCGATCGTCCCTCGTGCTCCAAGTATCGGAACGTGGACGTTGATGACGACGCCGGTGTGTCATCGCCGTTGCCATTTCGGCTCGGCTGGCGGTGGGACTGCGTACTTTGGCGTCGTGATAAAGTAATCTGAATTAATTTGTCTCTAATTAACTAACGGCGGATCACCGATGCGGGCCAGTCCGTCGAATCTAACGATCGCTCACGCGGCACCGGACTCTCTCGAATTGTTGCGCAGGCGGGTAGCGAGATAGGGGGACAGGGAGGATCTTCTTCTTCCCCCCTCCCTCTCCCCCCCGTTTCTTTAAGATTGGCAGGCAATTCGCGTGTGTCACACGTACGTACGAAATATTTTTGGCGGACGAAGGACGCCGGCGAACGAAGGGAGGCCGCGGAAAGAGGTTGAACTCTTGACATATTGCTGTCCAGGCAACTCAACCAAGTGCTCTTCAAGTTCGTCCGCATTTATCTTTGCGGCTGCCTCCTCCTCCTCGCTCCTGGCTCCCTTTCCCCGCATCTTCGCTGCTCTCTTCTTCGCTCCTCGCGGATTCTTTTTTGCGGACGGGCTTGTCAGTTTGCACCGTGGTATCGCCGGGTGTCGCGAGGATTTCGCTCGGGCTTACTCGCTTAAAGTATGCGCGATCGTTGTGCGCACGTGCGATTGTGTTCGAATTCATCTGGAAATTCGCCTCGCGATCATTTTGAGGTGACACACTCGAATGCGCACGCACATACGCGACTCGTTTCCTTCCGTCGTTCTCTTCGCGCGTATCTCCCATAGCTTCCGGCTTCGCTCTTGGAATTCTCCTTCCCGATTCTAGAACGCTAAGCTTACCAGCCGCGCTGCGAAATGGCGTCGAAAGTGTTACGATAATTCTTAAAGAAACATTTAACGAAACGCGCGAACCAGAAGAGACATGTCCAAGTGTCTAAACGCCTTCGTATTCCTCTATGAAAATTATAGAGCAGTATCGGATTAAATTCTTGATGGTTGCAGTTGGGTACGTGTGTATGTGTAACGTAATTTCCATTTAGTTGAGAGAGGGGGAGAGACATCGTCTAGCTCGTACGAAGTATACATTTTACGGACACATTTTATTTGACAATTTTATTAAGTGACTCATTTTATTCAACGGTGCTGAGAATTAATGAATATTGCAGAGAGTTATGCACACTTTTGTACGTAGCCAATGAAATAATTTTCTAATGTATATTTCGCGATACTATTTCATTCAGGATTAAATAAATGTAAGAAAAGGCGGACTGTATGTAAAAATGATCGTACGCTACTGCAGCAACGAATTGGGGAGTCATCTGTATTTATTAGAATTGTATATCGCGCAATATTATCTACATGCCGCTGCAACAAAAATTACATGTTCCTTTAAAGGCAGAGTTTGACGTGTGTACAGCGAATTCATGATACCCTGAGTCACGTTCGCTCGGCACGCAGCGTTCGGACGAAGTAGGTTGACAGGCACTTACTTTCTTCGGCTCCCCGACGAATTCGTCATCAAACTAAAATAAAGTTTGCCATGTTTGACGTCGATTTACGTCTGAAATTTGAATTCTCGCAAGAATAATTAAAGTTTCCTGCCTTTTGCGTGCAGCGCTCCCGTTCCCTCCGAGAACAACGAAATCTCAAGTTCTGCATTATTTGGCGGCGCGTCATTGATCCCCATCATGATTTTCTCAATGTAACGCCGGAGTGGGCAGCAAAGTGTTATCGATGAGAGTTTGCATAGGCATTGTTTTGTAGTTTGCTACTAAACGCTCCATCCATCACTCCTCTATCTTGATGAAATATTCTACTAGTTCCCATTCACAGTGCAAACTACTTGATTCGAGCGGTAGTGCGCTAATTGTGAACCCTCATTATATCCGATACACAACAGTTGCGTATAAGAATGCACACTTTCTATAGATAATTCATCGAAACGATTAATCTTATTAAATATGCCCCTGACTTGAGTCGCGCTATTGTTTCTTGCTTTGTTATGCTCACAATAGAATACACTAATACCACAATGGAATATGCAGATTTCATTACGTAATCGTCATTACCTAAGAACTCGTCTCGTACTTGAAGGAACTTGAGATTATTTAAATAACATTAGATACATGTATATTCAATATCCGATACACAAAGGGTAAAAGTGCAGAAGTATCGTAGAAAAAATTATGCCGCATTTATAATGTATTAACATTACGAATGCACGTACATCTGCGTGAAACAAATTCGTAAGTTTGAAAACGGGTAAATTCTACCCCTTTATTTTATATATAATTTTATTCCACTCGCATTTCGGCGAAATGCGAATTAACATTTAAGACAAACTGACGAGCGTTTGCAAAGAAGAAGTTTTTACCAAAATGAAAATGTGGAAAAGAGGTCGTGGGGAAACCGTAACTGTCTTTTAATCGTCTACGTATGCGTTCTGCGAGCAGATTTCTTTTGTTACACTTCTCATCTTTGCGCTCGCATCTGTTCAATTTAATTTAACATTGCTCAGATCCGCGTGGATTTGCATAAGAATACAGCCCAAGGCAATGGCCCGGCCCGACGACGGAAACTTGGAGAGGAATTTACAATTTCTCTCTGTAAAACCAGCGAGATTTCAAACCTCGCGGAGCAGAGCGGATACAATTGTTCTAAATACCGTTGTTTGGTTTAAAGCGCATTTTCGAGATTCCGTTTTATACGGAACGGTTTATCGCAAAAATAACGCGCTCGAGCGGAAACAGCTGTAAAATAAGATACGCTGTCCAGGCGACTCGAGCCCGCGTGTGTCTTTCGCTTTTATAATCAATCTCACGCCGCTTTATACATTCCAATTAGCTTGGTAACCGGCCGACTTCCTATAGGTAATTTCCTATTAATATCCTCGTCACTGGCCGCACGCGGTGACCTGGATCGATAAGTTTCAAGATACTTTCGCGCTTTGGTGAGATAAAATTTTTGCGCGCACATGGCACATTCGTTCCCTGGGCGGTCCTTAATAAAACACCACCACCGTGCCGAGCCCTTTAACAGCACGTGTCCCAAAATGCTACGCCCTCGCGGCACTCTATTTGCACCTCGGGTTGCAAATAGGAGACGCTCGCGCTATATTTATCGCGGTCAACGGGAGAGCGCCACTTTTCTGGTTGCAGGTGATATGGGTGTGTATACTTTGCCGGAAGAAGCAGGAACTTCTTTCGAAGACTGGACAATGGATGACGACGAAGACGGGCCTCGGCGCCGTGGACAGCGCGTTGCTGCGGCAAATGCAGGAGGACTTGCAGGTGGGTGGTCGTCAGGGACTCGCGGACCAAACTCGGGATAAAAGACCGAAACTCGAGAGGGCGCACAGCGCGGCTGAGAAAGAGAATTTGCCGTTATTACAGAGAAGCGGAAACTGTCCTCTCAGGAGACAGTACTCCCAGCAAGAGCAGGTAACGTTCTCCTCGCTCGCCCGATACTTTTAGTCGGGGCGCGCTCTTTTATTTACAAAGGCAGATATACTTTTGCTCACGTAAACGCTCGGATGCTTCTACACTCATAAATATGTAACGTCGCACCGCGATAAGTTGGCAATCGTTCGCACGTTTCATATCTCCGCGATTTTATTTATTTACCAACGGAAGGAGAGACCGTGGCGTTTCCCGTCACGGCCGAAGGATTATCAGCCCGCGGCCCTCGCGACGTATTACATTACGGAGCACTCAGTGTGGCTTCGTTCCTGTGGTTGCAGATCTCGGGTCGCCGGATGTCCACGAGCGACAGTGGGGTGGAAATGTCCGTTTCGCCTCACGCGAGAACTTTACCGACGCCCCACGTGGTTAGTTCTTACCCGGTGCAACAAACTCCGAGGCATCCTGCAGCCTATCCTGACGACGATCCCAATTTATACCGAGGCGAAATCGACGGTCTGATGAGACAACATCCGCCGACTTATCAGAGGCAACGATCTTATCAAGTAAGCCGATAGTTTCGCCAATTGTTATTATGAAAGATAATTCGTTAGTGTCGAGCCGCGTATTAAATTCGACGAGTTAAGTTTTCCCACGTCCCGTCCGAGACTTGTCAATTCAGTTTTCAACCAAGTAATGATAGGTGCAATAAATAAAACGATGTGCCTTTATTTTCATGTATATTTATTTAACAAACAGTGGCAGCATTTCAATTTTTCTACAAACAAAAACGCCACTACGAGCCTTAACTTAATTTTTAATCGAATAACAAATCTCAACAAGTGATTCAACTAACGGCAATTTTTGAAGGTCGATATCACGGTGGCGATTCGTCGAGTGTTGTTAATAACGTATCGATTGTTTAACGCAGGATCCAGGTACCGACCTCGGGATGACGTACGGTCAGACACCGATGGAGACTAGCTCCGTTCGTACCGCAGTGCATCCCTCTCAGCAGCACTCGTTGCACCAGACACAGAGCGGACGTCCCGCTCAATCCGCGTCAACAGTGGGCGTCCCGCAGCAAAGAAGTTTCAGTAGCAGTGAGGAAGAGCGAAGCACACCGGAGTGCGCCAGCGACGAGCCGGACGAATCGGAGAAGGGTAAGCGGAACCTCCAATCTTGACATTTATCGCTAATTATCCAACCCACTGCTCGATATCAATTAACGGGATACTTCGTTTGACCGATACTACTCGCGATACAAATTTTATCCGGGTTCTTTGAGGAAGAGTTTTAGTTTCCGACAAAAACTTGTTAAAGTACACTGTTCTCGAGTTAAAGCTAACTTACGTATCGTAAAGTATGATCTGGATTAATCCAAATTGCGTGGTGCATACGAAACGGTTTATATAATAGCAGTACGCGCTTTGTACAAGCACATTTTTGCAGTCGAGTTCGTTCCTATCTATTTGTATTAATTTTTTAATTAAATGATAAAGAGTAAAACTTTATCGCGATATAGTTTATGTTACATTCGTGATCTTTTTACAAAATATATACTATTGGTAAAATAAAAAATGGTCAAATCGCCGCCGGATTTATTCTAAAATGCAAACGTCAGACGATCGGGAAAATCGCCCTTGCCCTTGAAAGTCAATGCACGAGGAAAGATTAGTCTTTCCGTGTCAATAGATATTTGGTTTACGAAGAACACGCGTATTCACGATACTGTACATAAAACGGTTATGGAAAGTGTAATCGATCCATCCAATGCTCGTGTTTGATTGAAAGACAACACGCGTATGCATAAAATATATCAATCGAAACATTTTGTATTAAATATGACTTAATGCTGTTGAATTAATGTAATACTTACATATCTAGACGCGGGAATACAAAAAATATCCAGTCACATATGTAATTCTTCGCCCCGAGAGTTTTGGTTTCAACTTTATTATTGTAATAAAGTTGTTTTACGCTATTGATAAAAAAAATTAAGAGAATATGCTTTGTCAGTCAATTTTACATATAAATTTAACGTTTCTTGAAAATATAACGAAAGCGCAAGATTCTATCGCGTTCCGATTAGTCTCAGTCTACAACAGATGATTTAAGCCGCAAGTCTGAAGAAATTGACCAGTCACGGTCAAGTACGAGTAGAATACGCGACTGTGATTAGTCAATTTCTTAAGGTCTAGGGTTTAAATCTCTATTGTGGATGGGCACTTACCAGACGCTACAGTGGAGGACTAGATCAGCGGTGCTTTAATTGATTGTCAAAGTAGCTCGTAAACTTCACGCGCGTGTTCCCGATAATATTTTGCCGCGTTCGTTTTCGTGGAGGCCGTTCCGTTCCTAAAACTCGTCGAGGAAGGTGATGGAGCCGTGTGTGCGATGTATGTATGCGATTCACAGTTGATTAAACGCGAGATCGACGAACTGTGAACCGACTCATCCAGGTGCGCACCTGTAGGGTGAAGCCTCTCTCTCTTTTTCTCTCTTTTTCTCTCTCTCTTTCTCTCGCAGAGTACAGAAATAAACTGTATTCTGCGCCCATCTCCGCCGTGCATCACTTTTTCCATATGATCAAGGTCGGGTACGCCGAGTTTCTGCGTCGATCGCACAACAGAGCCCCTCGTGCGAAATTCGTGTCTGAGCATCCCGGATCATCGCATGTGCAAGCACGATAACGTACACAGGTCGATGGCTAAATCGAATCTTGCGCGAAACGCGTCGTAAAATTTTTCTCGGGGTAGAACCCCGGTCGATCCCCGGGTTTAACCGAGACGCGCGCAACCCCTGTTAACCCTCGTGCGAATCTCGCGGACGGCAATCGTGGCCGGGATGGGATCGCGACGCATAACACGGTCGCGTTTTAATAATTTCCACGCGGGAGTCCATCGTGCACGGTAACGCACACGTTGAAATGCCACACGTTATATTGTATAACTCGATGCGCACGTATCGATTTTATAATGGCCAGCGCGCGCTCGATGCCCTTCTGGTCCTCCCAGCGATCCTTCCGCGGAATATTGACCGGACTTGATCGGACGTGTCTCCTCCGATTGGGCGAAGGTAGGGTGGGAGGGGAGGAGGAGGGGTATTTTTAGGGACAACGAGTCGTATCCCTTCTTTTTAAATCCACGATCGGTACGCCGCGATCTTGTTGTCCGCGTCCCGCGTCGCGCCAATGTATCCCGCGGGAATTCTCAGGTTCTGTCCTCCCGGTCTCGCCGTTGCATTGATCCTTGGCATCCCCTCGCCCCTCGCGCGCCCATCCTTCCAACCCTCTCGCGCGCCCCGCTTGCTTCTCTCTCTCTCTCTCTCTCTCTTCCTCCCCCTCCCACCCCCTACCCCCTTCGCCGCGGTCTTCCTATTTTCACCCCGTCCCTCTTCTTCCTTCTTGGTACCTCGCTACGCCCACACGCTGGCGGTGACGTCACGCGGCCAGCACGTGGGCGAATTCAAACATCTGCCCCTTCTTCGTTTCTGAATAGTCTTCGACCTCTAACCGGCCAGGACCTGGCTGGGAAAAAGGCCCGTCGGCTCAAAGGCTCGCCGCACTCCTCGATTCCCGTCGAATGATTATCTTGGAGATCATTTCTCCCTCCGGCGCGCCTGAATTTACGAGTGCACCTCTGACCCTTCGCCTCGTTAGCGCGAGCCGATTTATCACCTACCTCCTCTGATTTCGAAAGACAATTCCCTACGTTTGAAGGCGCATACAATACCGGTGCATAATAAGATTAAACGTTTCCGCAGCTTTGCTTTTCAAGTTAATTCGACCATAACTTTGAGCTCCGCGCGATAAGGCAAATTTATATCTTCTGTTTTTTTACAAAAAAAAAAGTAAAGTAAACCAACGTAGTCGGCGAAACGGGGTTACGAAATGTCATCGGGAGCACAATGAAGATCACGTGAACCCACCCTCCTCGCTACCCCTCCGCGCAGTTCGTTACTTATGAACGGAGGCTGGAGAAACTTTGACATTTTCCCTACCTCTGGGCAATGTGAGGACTGCGTGCCGTGCGATCGCGCTTTTCAAATCGACCGACGGGGACGCCGCGGTGCGCGCTACAGTATTTTTTCCTCCTTCCTTCGCGACGCGCTTTACAGTGGTTCCCCGATGGGAGTTCATGGGCTAATTTGTCCGCGCAACGCGCGCCGACCATTTTCCATGATTGATCGCCCGCGTGACAAACGAGGGAGTACTGTACTCGCGATAACCGTAATTATATTAGCGTTTTATGCACCGCAGTAGTTTTTCCCTCTTTCGCTCTTTTGTTTTTTGTTGTTGTTTTTTTTACGTCCCGTACTCACGCGGTAAAACAGGATCGAATCTTTCTCGAGGGAGGAAGGGATGGAGGCTCCGTATAAATTTACTTCGTATAAATTAATCCGAAGACGTTGCAATTTGACGGTCGGACGAGCAAGGCTTTGGGGCGCCGTATATTAATCTTTTTATTCTCTTTTTTTTTATACCGTGGAGTCCTTGGTCATTCAGAAAAATGGCGCAACGCGCGCATCGAGATTAGCCTTCGCGTCGGAATTTAAGGCGCGTTGCCGAATCCATCGTAGAAGAAATAGATGGTACAACTAGAGAGGAGTAAGATCAATAGCGAATTTGGTTGCGTGCACTAGTGCGCACTGAGTGCACACTGAAGCTTGTTTACAGTCAATTTTTATATTTAACGTGTTCAAAGGGCATTTAGAAAAAAAAAATGATCCGTATAAACGTTATACAGACCATTTTTCTGGATAAGAAATGTCACAAGAGGTATTTAAGAGGCCCTTTAAACGTAAGAAATGACTAGAAACAAGTTTTAGCGTGCACTCACAATCAGTGCGTACTAGCGCGAGCAACCGAATTCGCTACAGTTGGCTGTAACTGCGCATCTCACATTCGCGCTTTAACGATATCGCGCATGTCCCGTGCCATTTAAAACATGTCGAATGCGCGTGAAGCTCGCGTGTCTTTTAATTCAATTAATTTATGGAAAAGCGTACGACTAAAAATATACCCGAGGGGCGGAATTAAGGGCGGAGCGCAAGCCCGTAGCGCTTGCCCGCCGTGGAAAATAAACGAAATTGCCCTCTTGCGAAAGCCGAAGTGAGACTCTTAGCAGCGGCGGCGCGGCGATTTATTATACGGCTAGTTATGGATTCATGTAAATGCACAAACACGTGGGCGCGGAGTGCATACGTATACGTACATACGCGCCTACCGTGTATCCGGCGATGCAAATAGTTAGAGCAACCCCCGTGCTAGATTTTGCAGAGCGCACGGCTTTGATCTCCCCCGTCCTCGCGTTCCCTCCCCTCCTCCTCCCCCTCCCGCGAGATATCTCCGCCTCTTCGCGTTTATTTCTGTCGGCGGAGACACGGAGTAGGCCTACGCCACGTGATATTTCCTCTCGATTGTTACGCGATAGCTCGCTGTGGATAAACGTGGGGGCCGGAATCAGGCGGTCGCTACTCCGCAGAGACTGGCGACTGCAAGCCACGCGTATCGAAGACACGCATCGCGCCGGTGCTGTTGTGACGCACGGTCTCCGCCGGCCTACCTTCAATAAAAATGCCAATAATAGCGGTAATGCGGACCGATAGTCTCGGCGCTTTTTTTCCCTCCCTGTATATATTTTTTTCGACGACGCGTGACAAACTCTGCGGGGACGCGCGAGAGTCTCGATGTCTATATTAATCGCCTCCGTTACGAATATTATTTGAACGAGCCTACAGGATGAGAGAAGGAAAAGGGACACGTGCATTGGATGATCGATCACACGAGATCGACGATTGGTTTCGCATAGCCACGTCGGTTGATCTCAATTTTAATTCAATTGATTGTCTGCCTCTTCGCGGTTTTTCATTCTAAGGCATCAGGACTAAAAGTCAAACCGGCCACGAAGCGTCTGGCCGTGACGAATATTCCAGACGAGACGAGGTCTGGACAAATATCTTTTACAGAAATGTAACAACTGGAAACGAAAAGTAGCACTGAATCACGAGGGACTAGCGGTGTACAGTAATCTCTAACAGTTTCCCCAGTGATTGTTTCGCTTACACTTCTGTAAGGGATGAGTCGTCGGTAGGTCTGACGAACGGAGACGATTGCGCGCGGCAGCGCAATCGTCAATGAAAGCCGAGTAACGACGAGTAATCACATGTGAGAATCGCTTTAAATGCGACGCGCGGGGGAAGCGACGGGCTAGCCCGACGGTGGTGTTGTTGCTCCCATTCGTAGATGCACAATACAATTAGTGAATAGAGAATTAGTTTGTAGAAGCCGAGGTAAGTTGCGTGTTACCCTCCTGTGTTACCCGGGCGATCGCCCGTTTCAACGGGGACCAGCCGGAGAGTCTGGGGGAGGCGCGAGACACGTGTCTCTCCGCGAGGGCCACGAGAGGAAAGGGGGAGGGAAAGAAGGAGAGATGCTCGCAGCGGGCGAATTAATTGCCGGGGGAAAACGTTCGCCGCGCAATCGATGCGGCTAGCGGTAATCGCGCGCCTCTCGTCTAGTCTCTAAGTAATCTCCTCTCCGTACTCTCGGCGCCCCGGAATCAACGCTAATGAAGATCCCCGGTCCGTTTTCAGCAGTCGCGCACCTGCGGCGCGCGTAGCCGCAAATCCCAGACCCCGGAATAATCCGCTTCTGACGCCTGCTGGCTGATAGCCGCGATTCGATCGCGACGACGGTAACGCCGCAATATCTAAAAGTCTCGCTCTCGCCGCTATCGATCACGCCTCGCCGGCGAGATAGCGAGCGGGGGAGGGAAGGGATCGGGGGGGAAGAGTAGGTGCTCGGCATTTCGAGTTTACCCAATTTCGTTATCTCGGTAATGAGTCTTCGTCGGCGCGGTTTTTACCCACCGCTCCTCGCGCGGCCGAACCTGGCGTAGCTCAGCGAAATTTTTTTACGAGGGAGGTAAGGAACGCAAACGAGATACCGTGTCGCCGCCGCTGACGAGGACCTACGGTGCCCCGCGGAAAGTGGGCGCGAGGCGGCGCCGGGAGTGGGGTGGTAAAATCTTGGAGTGATTTATACGCGGTGAGTCGGTGTCATCTAACTTTTAAATTAAGATTCTCTGCACTCTCTTTTTCCCGACGCGTGACTCCGCGCGGTCTCCCTCTTTCCGTTCCGCCGCGCCCGCAACATCTGCTCGGCCGCCCTCGCGCCCTGGAGCGCGCGCACGCTTCTTCTATTTATTACCCGCGCCAGCGGATCCCGCCGGGCGGAAAATGCCATGCTCGCGTCGCCAGGTACCAGCGGATGCGTGACTATTCCGCCTACCTTAAACGCCCATCGACAAGTCGCCCGTCGAGGCCCCCGTCATTTTGCGTGCGCGTTCCCCGAGTACGGCGGGCGGCGCCTTTTATGCGGGTCGTTACTTTGCGACGGAGGATACGCGACACGTTTAAAGGTCCTCTCCTCTTACCTCGGCGCTCTCGGTTACGATTCGCGATAGCGCGCGTGCAAATTAAATTTATGTCCCTGGGAAAAGCGCCGAGCGTGAAATTTTCACAACCGGACGGGCGCCATTGTTACGCGCCTCCCGATCATCAATGGAGCGGCTCTTCCCGCTTTTATCGTCTCTCGTTATGTCGTAATGCTGAGGTCGCATTGACACACGGATATCAAATGCACGCCGTCGCGTGGAACACGGATATGTAGGTGTCGTTGAATGATATAAGGATGCTCTCTCGTGGCGATCGTATTACCAATTTGTTAGTTTTACGAACCGCGAATCTCTACTCTCTCTTTTTTTTTATCGCACACTCGCCGCCTACGTACCGACAATATACACGTACAACCGGGACTTCTTCTTCCCAATGTCCCTCTTTCAAATGTTTTTCGAGCTAAAAACGCCCCTTTACGATCTTTGATATTTAATCATGACAAAATTAATGATGCATTTCTTTCAGCGAGAGAATTATCTGCGAGTAACGACTTGCACGTCGTCCGAGGTCAAAGAATCATTCGCATCTCGTGATATTCCCGTAGCATGGCTGTAAAATACCGTTCGCGGTAAATTCAGAATCGTCGAATTGAATGAGAATATGCTTTCGCAGTTTTATTTTGTGCGATATTTTCTTTTAATTCACAGATGTTCGACAGCTCGTTGTACCCTCGTGTCTATCACCGAGTCTCTCTGCTTGCGTCTTGTGTTTAAACACACCGTGCACGAAATCTTGCACAGACAATCCCGATATCGCATCGGTAACCTGTGTGTGTAAAGATACATGCGCATACACACATGTATGTATGTATGTGTATAACACATGGACAGAGCATTTTCTCTCAAAATTTTGCCCTGAAAATCGTGTAATCGTGGGACAGTACGGCATTTCGAAGAATTTTATAGTTTTTTGAAATTTTTCCATACATTTTACTAGTAATTATACTTAGTTCATATTTTACGCAGTTTGCGGTACTTAATAATTTTATTACATAAAACTACAGAGCAAATCATCTTTCGCTGTACATTAATCGCCCCACATATATCTAATTGTATGTATACTTACATATATACAATACGGCATTTCGAAGAATGTTTATAGTTTTTTGAAATTTTTCCATATATTTCACTAGTGCACTAAGAAAATGTTTCATCGGATAAACCTATTAAATTTAAAACCTATTTCCGACTACGTTTTCCGATTAAATTATGGATACATCCGATGAAATTTATCCGACGAGATTTGATTGAAAAACCGATCATATTTTTCATCGGATATACAATTTAATTGGATATATCCGTTTGTTATTACGTAATTATATTATGCGATTCTATTTAGTCGGACATCTTTCTCAGTGTATAATTATACTTGGTACATATTCAACGAGTAAAATGCATGGTGAAATGTGAAAAATCTCTTATAAAATTGTTCGAAATGTATTGTCCCGCGGTTACCTGATTTTCAGGGTGAATTGGAAGAGCAAATTCTCTCCGTGCACCAGTTGATTTCTGATGCAGAACGAACCGCAGCGGCCAAGCATATTATTTCGATGATTAGCAGTAAGTCAAACCAGTATTGCAATGTGTAGTTAAAGGGAGATCGGCTTTTAGGGCAAAAGCCGCCGCCGCTAGGGATGACTTCCAGGGGTGCGTGGGAGAAGGCGGCAGACAGAATGAATCGGCAGTTCGCGGTACTTAATAATTTTATTACATAAAACTACAAAGCAAATCATCTTTCGCTATATATTAATCGCTACACATATATCTAATTGTATGTATACTTACATATACATATATATAATATGTATATCTGTGCGTATGCGTGTGCATGTGTGTGTACGTATCTGCCGAACGGTCGTGCGTATCGAGTAGGGGATCGATAAGTTATTTCTCCATCTGGTATATCCGTGGGCACTCTCGGTTATCGCGCGCGTTAAGTTATTTTGTGTTTTTTTTTACGCATCCTCCTTTTCCGCGCCTCTCCTTTTTTCGCGCGGGGTTTGATAACTCTTTTAAAATTCTGCCCCGCTGATCCAATTTCGGGATTAAACTTCATTGGGAACATACCGTCCATACTTAATTGTGTTTAGGTTTCCTTTACATTGTCGTGCACTTTGCGAAGAAAATTATCTTTCCGCGCCCTCGGGGACACATTCGTGTTAGCGTTGCCATGAGAATAACGCGGGGATACACATGGTGAGGGGAGGGAAAAAAAAAGGCGCAGCCAAGCTTTCCTACGAGAGGGAACCGTGACTGGCGCGTTGCGTGATGCGACCGATCGGCAGAAAATTGTAATAGACTTTATTTGTTCTACTTTGGACGGCTATGAATCGTGCACAGGTATATTTTTATCTACACTTCACTCAAGAATATATACGCGTACACACATACAATTCCCACAAAATATCTCCACATCTCGGGGCCTCCCGTTCGCTCGCATACACACGTTATCTGGATATCCGCATAGAACCCGTAGGTACTTTCCATTAATCGGAATGATGACGCTGCAGCAACGAAATTGCGCTCCTAAGATTGGAATTGGGACTGTGTTTCGTGTGTCTTACTTTTTCTTGAGTTCCTTTTTTTTCAAACAGTGGTGTCTTTGGCATCCGTACGGTGAGCTGAACCTCCTTTAAAGTCCGAGAGAATTTAACTCGAGGGAAAAATAAAGATGCCAATGTTACTCGACACTGTGCGCGTGTTTTCCAGATATTGATATTAATTGATATTACGAGTACGTCGATTTAATTTTTCGAACACGACTTTACGGAGGCCAAATCTGTGTCTTTCGTCTTTTCACACGATAACTTTTCATGTGTTCTGTGTCTCGCCCAGTTTTTTTTGTTGTGTAACGGACAAAAGTCTGTGATGTGTCTACCGTTATATAATCCTGCCATTCTAAGAGATAGAAAGCGTCTCAGTGCAGAACTTTAGATGGACCTTTCGCCCAGGAAAGATACCGTAATTTATCGTAATTATGCACGTGCGCGCACACGTACACACACAGCCACACGATCCCTGCACAAATTTACGCATATAGTCGTACTGTTTTCTTTTAGCGTCTCTCGCCAATCGCGTGCCAATCGTAGGCAGATCCAGGCGTGCGGTCCTTACTTAACGCTTGATCAGACGCCGTCTGTCGCACATTTATCGCGGGCAAGCTTGCACCGCTGCCTTATCTCGTTTCCGTTAGGTATATCGCCACACACAAAACGCACACACGAGGCTGACACGCGAGTCAAAGAGGGAGAAACACCGGGGGCAGGGCAGGAATGCGAGGCATCGCGGGAAGATGCACTCGGCACGAGATAACGACGGGATAATCCCCCGGGGACACGATAACGCTTTCGTTTTCGGTAGCTGGACGCGATCGAGCCGAAAAACGAGTCGTGTAAGAGTTGAAGAAGGACGCGTGCGCAGAGAGAAGATCTCGATGGAAGAACCGCGAGAGGATACGCTCTTTTCTCCCCGGACAGGCGCGGGAGAGAGAAAGAGAGAAAGAGAGAGAGAGAGAGAGATAGAGAGATAGAGAGTCGTAGCTAGAGTTAAGGGTTCGCGATGCGATGGGGGAAAAAAGGCGAAAATCCGCGCAAGCGCTCGCGGAGGAGAGAAAAGGGAAAGGAAGGAGAAAGAAAAACACGAAACGTTTTGGATCTACTGTAGGGAAGGGGTACTACCACCACGCGGGAGGTCCGAAATCGATGTCCAGTGGTGGGCGTAGGCACAACGGATCCCACAATGGGCACCACGGGCCGGACGCGGGCATGACGGCCGTGGAGCATAACGGCCACCATCCACCGCGAGAGCCGCGAAAGGAAGAGAGCACTCTCGTCAGACGGAGCTTCCGAAGATGCGGCGACGAGTGGCGCGCCGACAGTAGGAGGTGCGTTCCAGGGAGGCTGACGATCTCGCGCGCGCCGCTTTTCCCTCTCACAACACTATCTCCCCGGTTTTACGCGATAAGAACGCGTCACCGGTGGCGCGAACGAGAACGGATAAAACGTTCGGCGGAGTCTCGTCGCGGTGGTCTCCTATCATACAAGTTCGACGTCGCGGCACGTTCGGAGAATACATCGGTTATAATTATTATATACATTTGCTGCACGCGAAAATAATTATTATTACGCCTCACTGGTTTGCTTTATATCGGAACATTGTATGCAAATGTTGAAGTTGAACATAAACGCGTCACTTGTATTATTCAAGTTACGGTGCAACCCCGTATGCTTTGTTCGAGTTTTTTGATGAACGTAAATTGATAGGTGAGCTTCTGTGATCGGGGATTTTTATTGTTACACTTTACGAGATCGTATTAATTGAAATATATCTATCGAAAACAAAAGACAGATATTCGGAACACATATTCGACGCATCGATTTAAACAAGAAATGGATAAAGTAAGAAAAGTTACGTTATTCGAGGAACAATGACGAGGAACGTATTTGTCACATCTTATGAAAAACATGAATCTCTACCGCGTACGTACCTTAATTAAAATGACAACAAATTGAAAACGAGCTCGTTTCGATGGAATAGCTTTTACGCAATCAAAATTTTGTCGGAGAATACATAAAATATTTATCGTGCCATAACTTACTCTTTCATAATTGAACATCAGATTTTTCAAATCACGTTTGCACTTCTATGACACGAGACGCGACCAAATCTGGCTGGATTTGTATCCAAGTTTAATATCGCTTTAATCGAAGTATACGGAAAAATGTCGAAAGCAAGTTCTTGACCAACAGTTCCGAAAGACATTGAACGACGAGCGGTCACTTGAAACCGATGTATACACGGGCCGTGTTGTCAATCGCGGTGGGTCACACTTCGAGCTCGATCACTAAACGGGATCGCGAAATCGGGAATCACGGTGATACGATGGTGGTGATACGACAAGACAGACACACACACACACACACACGCGCGTACATACACACGCGCACACACACAGGCACCAACCACCTATCGTCCTCGTGTTCTGTGTGTATGTGGCGTGTCCATTAGGTTCACGGAGAGAAGGGGGAAAAAGACAGTGCGTTTTGATGGTGGGACCAATGTCGGCGGCCCTCAGGAGGAGGAATGGTCTTGGGAGGCCGATCGACAGGGTAGCCAAGACAGCGCGACCAAAGACTCCGGGATAGACACTTCTAGCACCTTCACGAGCAGTGAAGACAGCAACAGGGGCGATCTGCCCAAGGTACGGGGCCAGGTTACGAGCGAGTAACGTCAACCGGCTCGAAAAAAAAACAAACAAGCAAAAAAAAGAAAATAAAAACGCTAGAGAACGCTTCTCTCGAGTTGTAGCGAGTTGTAGATCGGAGTCGATCGGTGATGTAGAAGGCGGAGTCCCACACACGCGCGAGGATAGACCAAGAGTTTTAGGAACAGTTTCGCCGGTGGATCGAGTAAAAGGGGTTTTTTTTTCCAACAGCGCTTTTTCTTGCGCGATCGCGACCGATCGGGAACGTAGATAAAAAAAAAACTCGGTACTTCATCTTCGGCAATGATCACTCTCTTCCGCGCGCGATCTACTCCAAGCGCCAATCGCGGCGGATCCAAAGTGGAATACGTCGTCCAAAGTGGAATTACGGTTGTTTTCTTTCTCGCTCCTAGCTTCGATAGCGTAGCGAAGAGGTGCATTGAAGAGGTGGCTTGCTAATTGATGTAATTAGCGTGCAGCACTTGTAATTAGTTACTTTCGGATCACAATGTGTACCGTGTGCCAGGAGAGCCGAAGTTTCAGGGAGTGGAGAATTGCGCAGTTGATCGCGCTGAGACCACTGATACCGATCGATGTGCGAACTGAGAGATATATAAATATAAATATATATTTATTTATTTATTTATTACACACGCCGTAATTACGAAATTATGCTTGAACGTTTGATTCTTTTTTTTTCCCTTCTATCTATGCTGACAGGAGAGAGAACCTCTTTTGCTCGATTAACCCTAAACTTCGTGCTTAAAGGCTTGTGTGCTTGTGTTCGTTTTTATATCGAGGTTCGTTTGTATGATTTATGTCGGCTTTTTTTGTACAACTTACAGCGTTGATATAAAATTCAAGCTTATTTGGATTCCCGGCACTGAAATTACGGACTATCGTTCACTTTTGTCTCTTTACTCAGATTAGCGACAGTGCTAACGTTATCGATTATCATTTGTATGACAAACACTGATGGGATTAGTAAAGAAAAAAAAAAGGGAAATTTATTTTATTAATTGCCGTCCACGATACTCCGTGAATTCAGAAATTTTCAGCAGAAAATTGTCTTCTGTACAATTCTCTTGCGTCAGGCTTCTTTCGACTCCAATCCATCGTGCCTCTTTTGCCTAAAATCTGCCGTAATTTTCCTCGAGTTTCGCAATGACATAGATTCAATAGCGACGAAGAAGATTTATGTAGTTTTAAATAATGAATATAATTTCTGATATTCATTTCTCTTTTACGCCACTTCCAAGTTAAAGCACGGCCGCCCAATTAAATTTTCGGAAGTTACATCATATAATGTAAAACGTACAAGAAGTTGCAGGTAATTGATTCAATATTCGGCGTGTAAACTCCTCTGGAAATATCTTTAGAGGGAGAAAATGGCGTTGGTTATTACACAAAATCCTTCTTGCTATTTTCATTCGCCAGTTTAATATAAATGGATGTGTGTGTGTGTTTGATTGCTATTTTGTGAAAATAGAACATATTCTGTATAAACGAATCAATAGACTCGGCGAATAACAAAAGTGGATAATCACGATTTGATTATAGATTATTATATACTTCTTTCTATTACGAAAAGATATAGGATAATTCCACTGATTTCTAACCATAAAACAAAGTTATATTATATAATCGATTACGAATACTTCAATAGGAATGGAGATTTGATATCTATTTAGTCGAAGCCAGCAAAAATGTATAACGTTGATTGATACTTTAAATCCTCCTGACGATATAGCGATATAAAATTTAGTTTCTTCACAATTATGGGCAAATAAAGATCTATAACATTTTTAAAGTGAATTATTCGCGAGAACGTTAAGAAAATTATACAAGTACTAGATATGCTAATTAATGATACATTATCCGGAAAATAGATTTCACGAGGGCGATTTCGGCTGCCGATTTGAGCATTTTCGCAAGGTTTACATTCAAATGGGCAAAATATTGCGTGCACGGCTCATCGTTCGATATACGAAGGAGTTAGGCTGCGGGGGTCGCGGTCCAATTATACGAAGCAAATAACTAAGATTAAATTCCCCGGGTAAACGGTCGGCAATCGGGTAATTTATCTGGCAACGACTTACGTATCTCTTGAAGCAACTCGATCGGGATCAATCTTTTTCACTTCTGTTTTCCAAACAAGTCACGTAAGTCGAGGCTTGCTTCTATTTTCTCGGGGGGTAAAAGTGGAAACTGATTGCGATGCATGAAGGCAAAAACGAGGAAACTAAACACCGTCGAGCGCGATTGATTTCTACCGACTTCGTCGAACAAATCGAAGGAGAAAGGTACGGAACTGGGCGATGTGGGAATTAATTCGCACGATTGCGTCCGATCGATGATCGTGTCGCGTCCCGGCAGGCGCAGCTCTTATCCGATAAAAGTGCATCGCGCTGTTACCCCTTTGTCAACTGTGTATTTTAGTAATTTAAAGAATTTTACGTGATTTTTGCGCGAGGCGAACCACTGGTCCAAAACGATCCAATTAACGGACTGCCGAAGCTGCGAGTTCTCGAAAGAAAAGTGTATCTGTTTCATAATTAATCAAATTGGATCGTGGCCAAAGGGTATCGCAACTGACGAGGCTTGACGACCTCGTTAGTTGTCGTCGATCAGTTCTGAGCAAAGGATTTTTTTAATATCTCTTCAATTGTTACGTTTTCCGAGCGGTTAGTTGTACAAATGAAAGAGGTTCATATCATTCTTTAATCGCGAGTATCTTAATTGCCGTCTGGCATTCAATCCTGCCAGCTCGGCGATTCGATTATATCTGACAGGAAATTCGGACTTTCAACTTGCGTTACAACGCGATTAAAAGCATCGTTATTATAACAACTGAAATTACTTGAAACATTTTACTGGCGTAAAAGTAGAAATGGATCATAAAAACACGCAGTTGAATCCACAGAAATCTGTGGACTTTTGAGAATACATGACCGATTGTGTAGACTGAGCTGTGTAATTTTGCAGCAATGTCCAAGCAGGATTAGTGCTGTCATTAAATCCACTACGGTGAAAAGACACGAATAGTAATAATTTTACGGATAGAAATTGGGACTGAAATTCTGTCCTTCTATGAATCGCGCATTAGATGTTGACAAGTTCAACATACGACAGGACTGAAATCAAAAAGAGGCGACCCCTCTCCCTAAAGTAGATCCACCTGGTGAATCGTGTCGTTCTCAGATAGAGATACATCACGCTCAGGATTTGTACGCAATATTACGCATATTGACCCACGCAGTGTAATATTTGCATGCTTGCAGTACGTGCATGTTTTTCTTACTGAAATTATCGAAAGCCTTCGGATGTCGAAAATTTGACAGGTGCGGGATGCATGCGGTACAGAATGCCTTACGTATTGTAATATTTGCTAGTCACTGCATGCAGCGCATGAAGCACCACTGTTCGCTTTTGTACGTATTACAACTGCGCTCGTTGCTTGTTGCTCTGTAAATTTTCTAGATCGTTGAAAACCATTGAAGACAGCCTTTTTGCGAGGATACCGAAAGACGTCGTGAAAGACGAACATTTTGTTTCAATTAACGTTGTCCCTATTTTCTAATTAATTATGCCATCCTTGGCTCTTTTTGTATCGGTACACTTTGTCTATCCGTATCCTTTCAAATCTTACGCTAATTTAAAAACTACATTTTTACTCAAGTACTCCGCGCGAAGAGAAATGTATTGCTGCAACATGCAAGGCATTTCTCAGTAGTATTTGTAAACTGATGTGTGTTGCGATTGTTTTCTATTAGTTTTGTTCCAATTGACAAATATAAACAATGGAAATACGTCAGAATACTGGAAACCGACAAAATTATACGAATTTCACATAAACGAGTCTCTAGAACGACTTGTGACTAATTTACCTTCACAACAAATCAACTGTACATTTTACAATAAAGTCATATTAGCTTTTAACTTAATGTCGTGTATCATAAAATGTCTCTTAGCTCTTCTCTATTATTCAATCAACCTGTGTAAGCGTATTTCGATTCAGAATTCGGACGTACGTTCCGCATTGTTAACGGTTTATAAAGGCATGTGATCACCCATCATCAGTAAAAGAAATACTATCCGCGCTCCGTAGCATCCATTAACCTGGCAAGTGAGCGAGGACGGTCAGAAGATTATCGGCCACATGGTTTTGCGAAAAACGGCCGGCTCCGGAAGCTCTAGTAGTATACTCGGACTAAAAGTTGTCGGTGGCAAGCTATTGGAAGATGGTTCCATGGGCGCACTGATCGAGAAGGTGAAAGAGGGTAGCACGGCGGACATAGAAGGTGATTTTAGACCTGGTAAGAAGATTACAAAGTTTGGACCAAGCAATTCGAAGAATTTTCGAATTGTCCAAGTCGTGAGCGCCTAATTACGGCAAACGCAAAGTATGAAATTGAACGCGATGATAAACGTTTTACGAGATACACTTTATGTTATAAAATCTTTTTATCGCTATATGCTTTAGAAAGCTCGTAGTCGGAAATTAACCATTGGTTCTCAATCAATCAATATTATTGATTGTTATCGCATTAAGTCAATAAAATTACAAGAAAACTTGCAAAGGCTTATTTTATTCGATGAGAATCAGGGAAGTTAAATTATATGCCGTCAGTTATATATTTGATAACGATGGGTGTAGCAGCGTTCCTAATCGAGTGTATTAATGAAAAATCCGTGCCTCGATTGTTTCACGAACATTTCGACGTGATAATCCGTGCCTTCAGCTTTAACGCCTTGAAAGCGCACGGCTTGTCGACAAAGCTCGTAACAATCGCGAGCAACCGTCCCCGTTCCCACGACCGTTCATAAGAACGAATCGGACGACGTTCGACGATCTCCTGCGGCTGTTTCAGGTGACGAGGTGATCTCGTGGAGTGGGAGGTCCCTTCGAGGCAAGAGCTTCCGGGAGGTTTCCGACATCATCGCCGAGTCGAGGCTGGAGCCGCAGATCGAGCTGGTAGTTGAGAGAAAGTTGTCGTCGACGACGACGGGCATGGCGCCTGCAGGACCGGGCCCATCGACGCCCATGGCGTCCAGGAGAATCGTCGCCCAGAGCCAGTGGAGACAGAAACACGAGACCATCTCCGGGCCTCCGACGCCGCATCACAAAGGTGACTATGCACTGAGCACGTTCCGTTTCCGGCCGTCTTCCTACTTGATCTCGCTTCTGTGTATCACAAATGTCGTGATCTAGATTATCTTATCACTGACTCGTTCCGTTCAAACTCGGAATATATCTTTTTTTGTACAACTCTAAATATACTTACCATCGATTTGATACAACATGGTAGTCGTGCATGGGCTTATAGTGCCGTTATCTTACAATTGATAAATATCATGGACGCTACAAGAAGTAAATCTTATATATTGATGAAAAGGGATGTGAAATAGACCATTTTAGGTAGACCTTCTTCTTTCATTCTTCTCAGGATGTCAGTTTGGGTGTAGCACCGAAGAGTTAGAGAAGAGTGCGTTAGGAAGATGCGTTGCCTTTCAAGCTGAATGCGACTATTAGAGAATCGTATAAAGCGCATAAAAGTTTTTCCTTTAGTTGAAGAAAAATTAACGTAGCTTATTTTATTTGATCCGTAAATCTTTTTGGGTGAGATATAGAAAAGGTGAACGATGTAAGAGAAGCAGCACAAGTTTCAAGCGTAATCGGAAAAAAAAAGTAGCACGCGTAATGTCCGTAATACTTGACTAATTTTTAAAGACGGAAGAGCTGGACATTTATTATTCCGACTGATGAAATATTTATCGATGCCACTTAAATCCCATTAAACGTAAAACGGCGTATTGCGCTTCTCGTTACTATTACTGCGTCACTCACGCATAAGTATACGTATTAAACGTACCAGAAGCAACGCTATTGCCGTCGACTACATAGTCTTTTCGCATTTCAGGTCTTAAGAAATGTTTACTATGGGGTAGGCCTCAGACAGCTTTCTTTAAACCATTTTCGATTGATCGGTGTTTCTTGCCTGCACCATTAGCCCTTTATCTCCGTTATCGACGGCCGTTTCGTGAGATTTCTCAAATCTCAACAAACGGGGCCGGAACCGTGATTTCGATGCCACGGCAAGTCGTACGGCGGAGCAACGAAAGTTGATTTACCGTTTATTCTGCCTTGAGTATATTACCGTCGATGTTTAACGTAGATGTAGATCGTAGTGCCAATGCACCCCTCCTCCTCCCACTGCTAAAAGAGCACAGTTATATAGATATAGTCTTATGGGAGCAACAACTATATTACATGTATATACAGGATATAAAGATGCCGATATATATTTATATAAATCCCTCACACATTGTGCTTCCTCTCTACTTATAACAAATCACGAGTATCTCGTGTAACCCTTATTATGGATAAGTGTAATTTGCTATTTTCGCCACTATCTATTATCTGTACTATATATCGATCTAATATTATTATCGTAAAATCACTCCCCCCCGCCCCGTTCCTTTCGTGGCTCGTTGTCACGGATTTCCGTGATTGTGAGAACCCGTGCATGCGGACTCCACTTCTTCGAAAGACGTGGGTGCTTCCCGAACTGTTCAGAAATAGTTTATCGATTTTGCAACATCCCCGGGGGTTCGATGACGCTGTGAGATAGAACTTGGTTTTCGCATCTATAATTTCGCAACACTCAAGTACCCGATCGACGCAGAGATCTCTCCAACAGACGTTCCCTGATTTTCCGAACGCTACTTTGGACATCTCGAACATTTTCAGTCTTTCTGTCGTTTGAGCATTCATTTAACGTACAAGACGTGAATATTAACATATTCGCTGCCGATCATCATGAGCGGCAATGAATGTGCTAGCGCGATGAAAGCATGAAAGTTCGTCCATTCACTGGATCAACCGAATATATCTTCTTCTTCTACTACTTCTTCATTTACCGTCGTCTTTCACTTCTACTCGTTATTTTGCTCTCGATGAAACTCGCGTACCCTTTCTCGTGAATCGCTGCAAGATCGCAGATACGAAAACAAGTTGTATCCTAGTCGAAGCTGCACGATCACTTGCAGAATTGTACGACGCGAGGCGTGAGAAACCCTCGGTTTTAGTGACGTCGCCGGGCTCGCCGGACCTGCACGCCCAAGGACGCGGTCGACACTCCCGACATCCGACCGGAAATGCGAACGTGGGCGGTAGTATCCAGGTGAAGCTGGGCTTCGATCCCGTGGGACTTCAGCTGATCGTCACGATAATATGCGCCGCGGGGCTCACGCCAAAGAGCAACGGCCAACCCAGAAACCCTTACGCCAAAGTTTTTCTGCTTCCTGACAAAAGGTGAGCGAATTACCCTACGATAATATTTTCGAGCGATTGAAAATTTCGGAAAAATATACGTAAATCTGTAAATGCCTCGATATTTATTTCAACTCGAATACGCCTGAAATATATATATCGTTTGATATATACATATATCAATATTGGTTTTGTTTTCTAATCCCCTGACGACGACTAATCGGTTCGCAGATCATTTTAGTCTAACGTAATTGCGGACTAATCTTCCAGATGTATTTAGAATTGATGTATCTTTTTAACTGTCGCTGTAGCGAAAAGTCGAAACGACGCACGAAGACTGTGGCGAACACGAACGATCCCAGATGGAATCAGACTTTCGTTTATAATGGAGTCAGACGCTCGGAGCTGAGGAAGCGAGCACTAGAGATTACGGTCTGGGACTACGCTAGGTACGAGGCGAACGATTTCCTCGGCGAGGCTGTCCTGGAATTGGCAGTATGTCTCCTGGACGATGAACCAGAATGGCATTCTCTGACCGCTCACGGGGAACACCGGCACGTCAGGTATGAATCGCACTCGCGGATGCTAGTAGTTCCAATGCTAAAAGCGATCAAATAAATACCTCGAATCGATACGAATCCTATGCGGAATGTTTGACAATGTTCTCATGTTATACCTCGCTCTGCATAAAATGACGTAACATTATCTCGCGGGTGTCAGAGGTTTGCATTTAAAAACGAAGAGGAATCTGTTCTTCGTTATTTTACGCCTTTAAAGGAATAAAACTTGAAGTCTCTACACAAAACGATAGTGTCTATCGCTGAGATAATTTTTCACCCTTCAGGCATTACCAAGATTCTGATGACATGATAGAGTGTCATCTTAGTCCGCTGTCGACCGCGTCGAGATTAAGCGACTCCGACACCTCGGAGTGCGACATTACGGATTGCGACGTGTCGAGAGAACAAAGGAGAACGGCTGACGGCGCCAGCATAAGCAGTATCGGCAGTTCCTCTAGGTAAGGCCGTTCTCTTAAAATTTTCGTAGTATATATAAGTCTTCTGTTTTAATGAAAGCGAGTATATTGAAGTTGCCGGAAAAAAAAAGTCGCCTAGCTCAACTAGCTTAGGATATCTGCGTTGTACATCGCGTAAGTCCGTCACACGCAAATCGAAACGTTTGTGCGAGGTATCGAATTGATACTATTATTGAGAACTAAATGCAGCAGTTACCCAAATGCGTTACAATCGGCGTACTTGATCGGTAGGAATTGCATTAGTAATCTGGCAGAGTTACCGCCTCCCGACTTAAGATCTAGTTTTGAGATCTCGTAACTATTATCGTTATGGTTACGCAATAGTCATTCTCGTGTTCCCTGTATCGCGGTCTTTATTAGGAAACGTTATTTCGGCGTACGGGGTATTTTCCCGCAAGAATTCCTCCCGTCAGAATATTTCCGTTAAAATCAGACGTTTGATTCAATCTACGCGATTAGGGGGAACTTTATACATGGCTTGAGATGAATGTACGATAAAGGAGTTTTCATTTCTTTTCTTTACTGCACTGTTTTAGCGTCTCTTTATCGATTGTTTGCCGTAAAACTATCGTGGAGTCGTTGCTTTTTTTTTAAATAATTTGAAAATATTTTGCGTGAAGAGTTTTGGAAGCGGCAACCGGTAACGAGAGATCTGATTTTTCTTCTTTCTTATACGACTAAAACGTAAGCCAAGCGCAGTGGGAAAATAGAGACAAGTACGAGCACATAAAATAAATGATTGCGAACGGAAATTTAAGAAAAAAGAAGACAAGACTCGAACGGGAGGGGTCAATCGAAAGAAAGAGAGAGGGTAAGAGCCAAGTTATAAAACTGGGCAACAAGCCAATTGACATAGCAGTTGGCTCACGACCGTTGCTAGCTCCGGAAGTCAGTCTTAAACTCGTATCCATATTAATATTCTAACGATGATGTCCGATCGTTATTTCGGAGTATAAAGTGATTTTTGTGTACAAGTTTTCGAGTTTCCACTTACATGCAAACGGAAGAAAGTGCACGTGACTAAAGAAGATAACAGTCTAAAGTGTTTGTCATCCGTGATAATGAATCTATTCAAAATCGCACGAAATCGCTGCCGCGTTAATTGATCTCAGAGATAAAAGTTAAATGCAACTGCACCTGCGATAAATTACTCATTGTCAGTTATGAAAACGTGAAACCGGTGAAACTTTCGTAATGCAAACGTTCAATTATTAATGATTGAGCGACAACACAATTTACGTGATATACGCACGACGTTTATAATCCCCGATATATTTGATAAGTAGACCTCACGAAATTGTCCCAACGACGCGTCTTGCTCTCGCTCTAAAAGGTAGCTCGTCCATAAATTTTTTTTCATACACGATACACGTGGCAAATCGAATCAATGTAGTGGATTCAATGAACACGTAGGCTATCTTGGATAGGCTTGGCAGGTAGAGTGGCAGAGATGGGGGATAAGCCGAGATACTATCCGGCATCGCTCTGCGCTTCTTTTACACCGCTTCGATCTGCAAAGCGGGCGCTTCTATCCCTAAGCGCGCATTAGCCTGTAAAAGCTTTCTCCGAATAATTGAAACATTCCGGTTCTGCTCTGAGAGCGGCGGACATCCTGCACATATTTAAACAACCTTCAATATCGTTTAATGAGATTATTCGAAAGGGTTTCGCCAGCTACATTAACATATCCATCGTCGTGAAACTAAGCCGGCGGCACTAACGCAATGGACCGTGTGTGCGTTTTGATAAAATATTTCTGTTATAATTCTACGCGAGCGTATATACACACTATTGCATTAGATAATGAAGTACGGATACTTTTTCTGATCCACCGCGGATACGGGAACTACAAAGAACAAAAATTTACACTCACATTGTCTTGCAAGTTCCATTTCTCCTCGCGTTTACACGATACCACATTTAACCATAAAATATAAAAAAATATTACGCGTTTACGTACAGAGATTTATAGTCGGACACACATTCTTTGCAGTTGAAATTGAGGCGCATAAATGCGGATAAAGTGTTTTACATTGAAATGTTATGATCTGTATGGAGAAATAAGAAACATTAGACAATGACGCCGCGGCCGCGGCCGCGCCACCGCCCATTGATTTTGATTTTAATCGTGTGCTTTGTGATTTATTTTTTAGGTTTCATAATATGCCGTCAAATTATAAGCGGTACGGCCATTACAATTTATATCTTCTCCTCTCTCACGAATCACGCAGTCACACCGTCTTGCATCCTCACCGCTAGGTTCTGATGTATTGCGCGTAGATCAGTCAAGTTAGTCTTGCCGACGGATCATCTCAAGCCGGAGATGCGATAGGGACGAGACAATGGGACGCGTACTGACGTGATCACGTAGCTAATTTAATTTAAGAACGGACAGCAAAGGCGCGAGAAACCTTCATTTGACGAGGATATTACTTACAAGGGGGGGATGGGAGGGAGAGAAGGTCCTTTCTTTCTTTTTTTTTCCCCGACGAAAAGGAAGAAACGACTGTGATACGGGGTGTGTTATCGATGACACGGGGAAACATCGGCAATCAGACGCAAATCTCTAATGCCCTTTTCCACGCGCGATGTCGTACACGCGAGTCGGTGGATATTGCAATGCACGACGTTTCGGTGTTAACAAAATTGTCGGGACAATGTCTGTCCTTTGTCTTCGTTTTTTTCTTTCAAGGCGCGGAAACGCAGTGAAATGAACAGCGGGATGTCGGGTGCGAATATTTAGCGAATAGCCATCCATTTAGACGTCATGCTGTCATTGCTTCTCGCATATATGCATATTATATTAGATGCGACAAGACATGGCTTCTAGAGTGCTTAGTGCATTGCAGTGCATCGGCCGGGGTGGATTGAGTTTCGCGAAGCTTAGATTGCAATTCGCCCGGTTTTACCGGTTTGACTGTCTTGCCCGTCGGCACGTTGCTTTCCGTTGCCAAAAATGATGACAGTTATTCCGGATTTTTGTATCCTTACACGTCTCAGCACGGTCGTCCTCTTCCGATGTGTAATACTTACGCAGTACTTGGCACTCATCGAACGCACTTACACGGCATATTCTTAATTTATGACGAGTCACTGTCTTTTTTGTCGCGCGTACTCACATTTTTGGCAACGAATGGAGCCTCGCGCGATCGAGAACACCAAAGAGAACGCTCGACTGCATTGCCGAGTAACTTGGAGCTGCTTCGCGCCAAATTAGAAGATATGCATTCGCAGTTTGCGATCTGAAGAGTCGAATTGAGCTCACGCTTGTATCTTGTGCGCCAAAAACGATGAAAATTCAGAGGGTAGCGTTAACGAGCGAGAGGACTTTGCCGGATCTTGTTCTTATCTCAACGTCTTGACTCCGTCCTCTCGGTGCTGTGTAGCTCATTCTCATTCCCAGCATTTCAACATCTTTTCTGCTTCCCCACCATCCTGGCCGCATGCATTTTAGCGCGAGATCACAGCACTCGCCTCATTTAACTTGTAAGGCACGCAGCATTCACTGATTGATAAAAAAAAATGAACGCATGCTGGAGCAGCCACTATTCTAGCCCGCCGCCGGAGAGGGAACTCTGCATCGATGGCGAACATCGGAGTCGAAGGGACATGTCGCCTCAGGGGCGCAAAAGGGCAGCCCTAATGATTTCTCGTGACCAACCTGCTTCTATCTCGAGTTATCAGACATATCGTAAGGTAAATGTTTGGCAACGTTTGGCTATAAGTTTAATTTGAGTATTGATCGCACACATGCTAAAATCGAGTATTTACGAGTTACAACAGAGAAAGAGAGGGAGAACGAGAAGAGTGTGTGTGCGTGTGTGTGTGTCGCGTGCGCACAGGTGTGTGTTTGAGCTTGGATCGAAATTTTTAACTAAGGAAAAAATAGCTCGCAGAAGTTAATTAATGATTACGCAAATAAAAAAAAGATAGATACTCTGCTGTGCACGAGACATCGCTGCACATAAATGTCGTTAAATAAACAACATTTATCGAGGTGCATCCTTGTACATTAAATATGTACCGCAGGACGAGATCCATCGGGGAATGATGGGTCACAGGTCGCACAGCGCGGCACCTATGGATTCTCCGAGTGTCAGATACCGCGGAAGATCTCAGAGTCCCACCGGTCATCGTTCCTTGTCTCCACCCGAGCACAGATCCATCCCCTACTCGCATGGATATGTTCACCCGAGGTAAAATATCACGGGGAAAACTCTTTGACATTGTCTCGATTACAAGCTCGAACACAGTGGGCTTACCGTTGCTCTTATTTAGATTCGGTTCGAGATCGGCGACCGCCACACCTACCGGATCGCCGAAGAAACGTCAGCTACCTCAAATCCCAGCAGCTTTGAAGGAAAGAGTCGCGCAAGATTTTGGCGAACCAACGAGATTCATGAGACACCGCAACAGACAGTCTATATACAGGAGCACGGGTATGGGAGGTGAGTTTCAACGTTTTCAATCGAGAATATGTGTTTGTTTGATATTTTTTAATTGAAAACTAAACTAAGAAAGAATGGACACAAATATATTTTAATACAATATCTAATATATTGTATATATAATTTATTCTTTAAATATAATATAAATATATTAATTTATTCCTTTTATATTTAATAAAGTTTTTATTGTTACATCTTAAATAATTAATTAATTCATTTCCAGGCTGGGAAAGGCATTACAGCGGTCTTTCGGACTCGGATCTTCCTTCAATCGGACACGACCCACTAACATTGCCACATAGTCACGCTCATAGATTGCACAGGTCGAGGAGAGGTCACTTGAGTCCCGATAAAGATGTACTCGGCGATCTTGGAGATTCTGACATGGAAAGCATAGCTTCGGTAACGAGCAGTGCCTTTAGTACGCAATCGGAACGACCACGTGGATCGAGAGCCCTAATGTGAGTATAGTTTCATAATTAAATTTCCGTTATTTTGCCATACGGACCACCTCGCGTTGCGGCAATCAATGTGCAAAGCAACGCAGATTCAAGAGAGTACCCCGTTAGAAAAGAGGATCCGAGCATCGAGTGTGCTTGTCATACAGCTTGAACATATATCGTTGCAATATCAGGACCGTTATATGTCTTTTATGTCTGACGATACATTAAGATCAATCTTCTGAGAAATAGCACACTCATCGGCTCAGCCTCTTGAGTCAAGTAAAATCCCTGGATTAAATGGACATTGTCAACTAAATGGATATCCCGTAGCTGCACATTTTCACATCCTGCTTGTGTACGTTTCAAGTCTTCCGATATCCCTCCCGCCTTCTTTACGAAGCGATTAGATTGCACTTCCTATGCACCGTGTCAATGTCCATTTAATTAGTGCCCCATTCTAAGAAAGCAGGGATCAGTGCGTGGCGTTGGTCGAACGGTTAGGTAGTTGTGCCTCGTCGCGTCATAGTAAAGAAGAAATGGCATTGCGAAGTACATCGATCGCCGCGTGTCTCTTCTGAAATGCCGACCCGTTGTTCTCGGCGAGTCGACAGAGTCGAGTTTTGAGATGTTAATGACCGATATGCGTTCGATCGATCGCGAACGCGCGGTTAAATAGAGCAAAAAAGAAGGGAGGAATAAAAAGGGAGCGAAAGAAAGATGATGAAAACCGGAATGGGCTCACCCCTTTGGTTGTGTTCCCGTAAGAGCGCAAAACTCTCTATATGAAAAAACATTGTTTGCAGACCGACAGTTAAAAACGTTTTAATACCCGGTGCCATATCCCCCATACCCCCGCCCCCTAGGCGCAATAGGCGCAGGCACAAATTTAGGATACCCTGCAGCGAATGTCACTGTCCCACCAAGCCCAGAAGCAATAACCCTAGCAAGTGTCCCACCCTATATCCCCTCGTACGGAGCAAGTCCGCAGTGGTACGCTCGTTGTACAAAAAGATGTGTACGCCATTCACGAGATCGCAGACCGTCGACGAGAACATGCTGAGATATTACAGCTCCGAGACCAGCGAGTACAGCGTTTCCGAGGGGTACATACTCAAGCCAGAGAGACTCGTAGCTAGTAGCGCTAAGAATCGTATACCGGCGACATACATCGAGGATTGCCTCCGGGTCGACTTTAACGATCGTTTTGTGGAGAAGTTTCGTTCCAAGTATTCGGCGCCGTATCTCGCGGGAGGATTCGATATGTTGTCGCGTGAACGCGACGATTCCGCGGCAATGAGGACGATGACGACGACGACGGCGACGGCGACGACGACGACGACGACGACGACGAGGACAAGGCGACCGATTGTCTCGAGAGATCCGATCGACCTCCCTGACCATCTCGATATTAGGAGCATAGACGCTAGATTGCATCCGCGTAGGTCTTTTTTGTCCGCTAAGACTAGGAGCTTCGATTACGACGTGATGCACGATACATACGGTGATCGTTTCGGTACTAGGCCAGGGGCCGTCGGTCTGCTATCGCGCCGGGCCAAGAGTTTCGAGTACGAGAGCATTTCGAGCAACATATTCAGCGACGACAGTCTCAGGACGGCCAGAAGAAAGCTCAAGCGGAATCTCTCTCTCAGCGACGCCGGGTACGGTGACAAGATACCGGCGTTGGACGATCAGAGCAAGTCCTACTTCGATTCTAACGGTGACGATAAAGTGCCTACGAGTCTCGCGAGCAAAGAGACAAATTACGATTTTCTGCTCGATCAGGACCACAAGCCGTTTTATGGATACGATTCGGAGCTTAGCTGCGGCGAGACGGAGATTTACGTTCCGAGTTTCGACAAACAGAGCACCGGGACCGACGACTATCAAGCCTCGTACAGTTCCCGTTTAACGGACGACAATGATGATCTCTTTAGCGCTAACGATCCTGCTAATCTTAGGAATATTCTGGACAAGGATGACACTAGCAAGAGAAAATATATGGACGGAAGTTACTTGAATCACGACTCCTCGTATATCAGAGACATATCTTCGGAGACGAGGACCAAGAGTGTAGATAGCGATCCTCGTAATTCGATCGATAACATCTATTGCAGTATCGAGGAGGCTCTTTCGTCCAGTAAAACTTACGATCGCGATATTCTCGCGAGGTCCGCCACGAAGATCCATGACGCCACCAACATGGACGAGTGGATGCCAAAGAACATGAAAGACGTCTTGCGATCCCGCGGAGCAATTAATCGTTCCTATCAAGAGGATGAGTACAAGGATCGCGAGAGTTGGGACGCCGACTACGACGAAGGATTTATAGACCGGGAGAAAGTCGAAGGCTACGAACAGAAGCAGTTTAGTTACCTAGACAAAGGCATTTCTGCCTTAAGGATCGGCAGATCGATGCGCGTAGGCGAGTACTTTCACGACGAGACGAAACGATCTTGCACCGTTCAGGGAAAATGTTACGCACAATCCGACGATGACGACAGGAAGCTTGCGACGAGCGATTACACGAGTTATCGTTCGTCCGACGACTACGAGTATACGCACAGCGCAGGTATCGGTAAGGCGTACGACGATGGATCTATACCGCGAAGACGAAGACGAAGAAGCAGGAGAGGCAGCAAAGAGGGAGGCGCAGGTGACTACGAGCACCTGCGGGCCAGAGACATGTCAGGCACTCAGTTTAGATTATCGGAGAGCAAGAGATTGATGACGCTCCAACGAACGGAGTCCACGCCGACCCTACACTCGGACGAGGAGCTGAGCTCGACCGCGGATCGCGCCAGACGCATGTACCGCCGCAAGCGAAACATCAGCTGTCCAGAGAGCAGAGATCTGCGAATGTACCGCCCGCGAGGAAACGTCGACGAGAGAACGTCGAGTATCGTGCTGGACTCTGACGAGGAGTTCGGCTCGATGGAGACGGTAGTCGGCGCCGATTATTTCCGTCGTACTTCGGGCTACGTGGCGGACGCTAGACCGAGCGACGGCATTAGATCGAGCTTATTTGACGCGGAACAAGATCGTGGTAGCTACTTAGACGCAAGATACGATCACGAGGACCGATATCAGGATCGCAGTTATCCGGTGGCACGCGGGCTAGTTAGGTCAGGGTCGCAGCGTTCGAGTCGTGAGGCGCGACACGCGTCGCGCGCTAGGCGTAAGAGTAGTTGCCCGGAGTGTCGTGAGCTAGCACTGTCCTCCTCGGAGTTAGGTAGGTCGGGATCGTTATCGCGGAAGGGTGACGATTCTCGGCGTTCATCGTTAGAGACGAAGCATAGATATCGTAGGCGGAACAGCAGCTGTCCGGAGGCTAGGGATCTCGAAATGCTCGAGAAGAGGCAGCGTCAGCAGCCGCTCATGCAGCTCCATCAGCAGCAACAGCGGCACCCGAGTCAGCAGTATCAGCAGCAGCAGCAGCAGCAGCAGCACCAGCAGCAGTACCAGCACCAGCAACGGCAACAGCAGCACCAGCAGCACCAGCAAGCGCAGCATCAGCAACCGCAGGGAAGTAGTAAGAGGAACGTAGCGATCAGCGACACCCTCGAGTACTACGAGTACTCGATGGAGAGCGAGAGCCAGTGCAGCGAGAACTGCGGATTTGGCCCGTGCGATCCGCGTAGGCCCCGTAACCGAGCACCCCGCCCTGGTAACGCTAATTCGAGTCTCTTTGATTCCCAAACCGCTACCTCCGACACTGCTAAAAACTACCACCCACGGATCGACGATCATCACCACCAACACCCACAAAACACGAAAACGTCGCCGCTCGCCAATGTCGCCGATGTGGCGTCGACGTTCCTGCCACCGTTGCCGCCGTCGTCCTCGTCGTCCGCCCGACGACGGCCCCGAAAAAAATCCGCTTACGACGTCGACGTCGTCGCCGCCGTCGCCGTTCGTCGCGACGACGACGACGCTCGGAATCGTCGTTCCTCATCTATGCCCGAAAGCAGCGAGTACACCAGCCAGTCGAGCTCGTACGAGAAGACGTCCAGACGCCAGGTCACCGATAACGGGCACGATGAGCACGACAAGAGAAGTCAGTTCACCAGGAGTCTCAGTAACGCCGACGTGCCGCAGGACGAGAAAGGTGAGAGAGACAAAGTTTACACCGACCATAATGTTATTCTTTACAAAGATTGGAATGTTATCTCGACAAATTTCATTTCTCAGTGACAAAATGTACCTTTTACGTCAATCAGTTCTATCATCACGAGTCGTAATCGCACTTCAAACACATTGTTGCACATTTATAATGTCGAAAGCTCATTGAAATTAACTTTTCAGCCTTCAAGTTGATTTCTCCACATTGTCTCACATTTTGCTTTTAATAGACATTTTGTTTGATGACTAGCTTCGAGTTTTTGCTAATACCTATGGATATTCTTTTAAAAAGACACAACGTGTACCGAGCGAAGATCGTACGTGGCAGAAGTGTAACACAAATTTTCGTTAAGATTTTCAGTCGTTGCATTCGAATTCAGCGGTAGTTACTAAACTGCGGATGTATTCATGCGATCCGACAGTTCTCTTTGAGTCTACAAAGTCACGAATATCTTCCTCTGTCCGTCAACAATAGTGAAGATCGAGCACGCATTGTTCTTTACATTTTGTATAACTATTCTATTTTAATATGTGTTACAACATTTATAATCAAAGTTAATATAATTAATAATTAATATAGGTTAATATAGTTACAATAATTAATACTAAGTTAAGTAATATAATTTTAATCGAAGTTATAAACTATTCTATTCCTTTAAGCTCCGTGCTTGCATTCTTTTATTTTTCAAACTGATGTCGAAAAAAGAGTACGATAACGTGCACAGATATGTGTGGACCCAGGTTTTGATTTTTAGTAGAGTTGCTCTTCGCCCTCGGACCGCGCTAGTCTCATTCCAAACGTGTACAAATACATGTCCTTGTTTCGCAGACACGGGTAGTTACAGCGACACCGCGATTGCGTTGAATGTTGAAGACGCAGCGAGGAGAGCCCGCAAGAGCTCGCCCGGAAGTAAAAGCGGAAGCGGCAGCAGTAGCGGAAGCGCGGTGCAGTACCAGGCGGGTCTGGGCAAGAAGAGCAATAGCACCAGCCAATTGTCCGCGACAGGTAACACATTGTCACACTGACCATTTCTAGTTAAGTTTGCGCTTAGTCTCTACGTGTTATACGTAGTCGTGATTTTTCGTAAAGATCGATCGCTCGCGCGGAAGTAACGTCTCCCGGTGCGCGATATTAGAACGTTTGATCGATGTATGACACCATCTTGCGCGACATTAGACAGTTTTTCTATTTTTCCTGACGTTTATATCTTCTCTCTTTAGTGAAAAGGATATCGTTCTCTTCAGAACATCGATATTTCGTAAATTAGGATAGAGTAGTCTAGCATCGTTAGTGTGTAGATTATCACGGTGTGCTCTCGCTACGTACATACAAATGAGGATGATGCAAATACGTCGTCGATACGCACTTTGTTAAACCTTAACGAAGATGAATTCGATAGCTTTGAGCGCGCACGGTAGAAATTTCCGATTACGTCTTACGGTCGAAACACGAATGAAGAATGAGGAACCGCGGATAAAGGGCGAAGCATCGCAACGATGCGTGAACGAGAAAGTATTTGCGAGCGATCTCGATTCTAATGAATCACGAAGCGCAATATTTTTACAGTACAATTGATTACAAACCGGATATAAAATACTTGGACGTAAGTATTTTATAAATGTAAGACGTAAGATTTTTTTTAAAGCGTCCAAGAAATATGCAAATGATACGTCGAGCGCGTCTGTCTGAATAATTTTGCTAATTATTCCTCATCCGTCGTACCTTATTCTTCGTATATTCACGAGTCTTGGTCGCGACCGCGCGAATTGCATTACAACTCGATTGAACGGACAACAGATTGAACGATAACAAGAGCATATCGTAGACAAAGCAAAAAACCCAATAAGCGGGGCAGTATGTACATTCTAATTGTATTCTTGTTTTCTCCGCCATCCCTCCTCATCTCTATCTGCCTCTTCTTCGACATGAACACACTCACACTTTACTTCTACCAACCACCTCTCGACGCTGGGGGACCATTCACGTCATCGATCTGCACCCACCTGCACGATCTCTCATCGCGGCGGCCGATCGTCGCCCCGCGTGCTCGTGCGCTCGTGTTCACGGAACACTCCACACGGATCATCATCATCGATTTGCTGGACCGATCGCCAAAACAAAAAAAAATACTCGTACCGATACTTTTTATTTAAAAAAAAAAAATTACGCATACGCCTGTAAAATCAACTCGATATACTGTCAACACGCTATCACAACTGTTGCTCGTACTACTGGCAACTTGCAACCACGAACGAACGAACGAAACGAAACGAAACGAACAACAAAAACTATATCACATCACGCAAAATCCATAACATACCACGTGCGTCTGTTGGTGGTACATGCGTGGGCGAGGAAGGACGGAAACGGCGGCTGGGTTTCGGGAAGAAGGGGAAGTCGTCCTTTACAGTTCACAGGAGCGAGGAGGTCCTGCCGCCGGAGGATACGGGCGGTGGTAAGAGCGGCCGGCAGCCGAGCTCCGCGAGCAGCGACGGCGAGGGGAGCGGCGACGGGGACAGGTCCGACTTGCTCTCTCTCAGTAGACCTCCTCTCTTTTTCATCTCTCTTTCGCTTTATTTTCCTCATTATTCTTGCATTGACGCGGGAGCGGTCGACAACGGCCGGTCGAAGGGAGATCTTTACGCCCTTACGCGGGGCGGGACGCGTTCACCGAATTGCCTCCACGAATCTCTGTACATCTTGGCGACAGAACGAAAGACTATTATGTCGAACGTGACGATATACGCGTGGTCCATGTCGCGCGTGATAAAGATCGTCCCGCAAGAAAAGCGAGGCATTGATTAGAGGCTTTTACTTAGGTACTTTCTGATCCCAGAAAGTCGTTTAATTGTAAAATTGGATCAAGCCTTCGACGAAATGTGAGTACACGTTGCAGGAGGACTTGCGATAGGAAGAACAAGAGCTACTGTCCGATCCTACCGATGAACGAACACCGTTGTTAACAGCAACAACGAAACACACCACACATCACTCTTTAGAGGCCGTGCTTTAGTCGGAGTCGTGCGAGTCTCTCGTGATTGTTGTCGGAAAATACTCTCTTGCCTAAAGTTGAACCGGCTCGGTACGGCGGATCCGCAAAGGATCCTCGTGCGCGTTTTGCCGTCGAGCATATTTATTTCTCTTTCTTTCGTTATTTTTTTTTTTTAGACAATCGAAGAGAGAAAGTATTTTGCGAATCTGCACGTTTCTACAAATGGTCACGAGGTGATTCCTTTCCTTCTCGTTATTCTAGATCGTAGATGCTATTTCTACGTAGCATTGATACGTTATTTCTAGAGGAACGTTCGCACGAGTTTCCTGGGCTGTAAAATCTAGCCGTGTCGATACGCGTGTCAAATTGTCCGTCTCCTGTTTTGGTATTTTCCTCGGAGATGCAAAGTCTCCGGTCAATCCGATCTCCACTTACTTCGATATGACGCGAATCACGCAGATCAGGAAACTCAAAAATCCTAGTTGCACAAGTATAGTTGTGCTGGCGCCTTTTCGTGACTCTAGAATAGTGTCTCGGCACCGTGTGTCACGTTATAATCGTTCCGTTCCATACAGCTTTTGAATCTAGATCGTCGCGTGGTCAATTTGAATTTCTCGATTGCATCGAGGTAAGTTGGCCACCTGTGTGATACATTATTTTTTTATTATTTCTTAGAAGCCGCTGTTGATACGTGCTTAAGGTGAGAGTGCGCTACTCACACGGCTTTTGACTTTTCGATGTCCTGAATCGTTGCAATGCTTTTACGGAGCATATTTACGTTACGATATACATACATATATATATTTCTGCGATATCACTGATTACGAGTCCATCGCTCAATGTGCCAGATAAATTATTACCGGACAGTCCTTATGTACCGATTTGATAATTATAAATCTTCATTCTGTTCCATATAAACCCAGTGTACAAATTGTAAATGTACAAAATATGTGTATATATATATATAATTGTATATATAATTATCTGCGTACTTAAGGCGTCCGGAAAATATGTTAAATAATCGCATAGTGAATGTAGATATACGTATGCATATTATATATAAGGTGACTTTTCTAGAGAGTTACAATTAATTCAATTTTACATACATATCGTATGTAACAAATATATTAATTATTTCTGATTATGATTAACTTTTGTCTCGGCAGCCTGCATAAATTAATTAGAAAAGGATTAATGAAATATGCCACGCGATAGACAGCCGAAGGTTGATTTATATGTGCTTTCGCGCTCTATTGCTATTCAAACAACTCTTATTGAGCCGTCAATGATATTTCTTGTTCCTATAAATCGATTTTATTTGCATTCAGTAGTTCCAGAGAGAATACTCTGTTATGATTCATGCAAACTCTGTCGTGTTATTGTTATTATTTATGACACGACGAATATCAAAACTTGAAGTTGTTTGTTACATAGGGCACTAAGATTAAATATATTCCTTGTGTTGATGTGAGATGCAAATGCCCGCGCAGTGTTATCTCGTTACATTTCACTCTAAATATCACACCTCAATAAATTCTTACACTCCCTTTTCCTACCTATGTAGAATTTAATTCAAAGTGCTTCTCGAGTTACAAGATCTCATTCCAGCTCTCTGCATTTTTTTATCACTGATCATTCAACTATTTCTGGAAAGCGAGCAGGGAGACATTGAGCCAAAACGAGAGAGCAAAGGAAAGAGAGCGTGAAAGAAATTTGCACGAGAGAGAGAGAGAGAGAGAGAGAGAGAGAGAGAGAGAGAGAGAGAGAGAGAGAGAGAGGGAGAGAGAGAGAAAATTAATCCACAAATATGTTACATGCTAAAGTTGTGTTTGTTGTTTCGTGATTCCATCACATTGCTCATGCGGAGACGTGGTAAATTAATGACCGGCAATTCGGCATTCCCCTTGGATACCTGAGGACGAGGGAGCGATGAGCCGCAGCAGTTACTGGCGCACGCAGTTATTAGTGAAAGACAATAGTTTAGCGGTATTTCTTGTTTGGTTTACAACGCAGAATGCGGCGGGATGATGATGGGCATCGGTGGAACCGCCGGCGCCGTGGCACGCGGTGCCGGCTTAACCAGCCGGAAGCGTAACAGCACACCGAGCAGCATACAACGATCCGAGGAGATCATGCCGGCCTACCAGCGCTTTGACAGCAAACAGGCAGGATCCGCAGCCAGCGATACCGCCGGAAGTCTCAACTCGATCTCTAGTTCCGAAGGAAGCTCGTAAGTAGTGGACTCCACCTGTGGCGACCGATTCTGCAAGCGGAAGCGCGAGATTCCTGATACATACACTCACACTTTCTCTCTCTCTCTCTCTCTCTCTCTCTCTCTCTCTCTCT
>NW_011967209.1:1523556-1539718 GCF_000949405.1 Vollenhovia emeryi | reverse complement strand
TCTCTCTCTCTCTCTCTCTCTCTCTCTCTCTCTCTCTCTCTCTCTCTCTCTCTCTCTCTCTCTCTCTCTCTCTCTCTCTCTCTCTCTCTCTCTCTCTCTCTCTCTCTCTCTCTCTCTCTCTCTCTTTTTCTATTTTCCTTCCCCCCTTCTTTCTTGTCTCTTCTTTTTTGTCATTTGATGCTGGTCCTGCCGACTTCTGTTTCTCTGCAGTTTCATTTACATTCTACCCTTGTAGGCCGCGTGTACCTTGACGAAATGAGATGAGCTGTAAGTTTTAATTGAGCTGTACGAAATAAATGGCAAAAATTGATTAATTAATCTGTTACCAGAGGAGAATACTGGAAATATTCTAGAGTGACAGATTTTGCATTTAGAATGTACTTTTACTGCATATTAAATATGTATATTAGAAAATCAGACTTAATAAAATATGTATCAAATAGTTTTGAACTAACAAAAGTGGAAGAATAAAATAAAAATGTTTAATGAAAGGACGAGATTAAACGCATACATAAGCGTGTAATTTAATATAAATTTATAATATAAGTTCTATTGTTTTGTTGGATTTTGTATTTTAAAGAGCTCTTAAAATTTACGATGTTGAGCGTTGATGTAACTGCAGATCGCTTATCATCGATTTATGCGCCTACTTGCGAATTCGAATATTGTTTAGTGAGTCCATTACCTCCATTGAGATATTCACAGCTCACAGCTCATTGCTTCGTTTATCAACGTACACGCCAGCTTATTGCCTCCTCATTCTTTAACCGATGGGAACTTATTCTTTGTCGTTTACAAAGATACTGTTAATTGGAAAAATTGTTATTTATGCGCTGCACATATTAAAATAAGTGTTGTTAACTCACATTGAGTCATCGACTCATAAATTGTTAACATAGTCATCTTAGTTATAGACAAAGAATAATTCTGCTGGCTTATTTATCTTATTCCTTATGCATCAAGATCTCCACACAGAAAATCGCAAACACTCCAGACTGAATATTAAATCTTCAAACGTGATTGAAGATATGTCAGCAATACTCATGATTTGAACTGTATAATTACGTGATTGCGGCCACACGCTTTTTCTCATGCCTCTTCAATTTTCGTCAATTTGCAATTCCGATTAGCCATGACTTTTCTCAGTCATAATCCCTTTCTCGATTTATCATATATACTAAACGAAGCGCTATTGTATGAAAGCCACATGTAAAAATCAAAAATTCAACGTTTGTATCATGTTTTACTGCAAGACGAGTAACTTGTTTTTACACCTGTTTATTCTTCCTTTTTTAATTTTAGTGAGTTTCTGCCATATAATAATTGAATAATAATTTACATAATCAGGATTACATTTTAGGAAATGTAATATTTTTTTGTATCAATAAAATACTTTTACTGTACGTTAGTTTTATAATGCGAGGAGAAAATATGTATTACGAGGTATAGTCTTCGACGAATTGGCTGTGGAATTTATATTCTGCTGTCTCTTTCTGTCTCCTTTTAACTTACTATCGACATTCTGTTATCCCTGCTCCAGAAACGAAAGCGCCCATAAAAAATAATGTCGTTCATTATCGGTGTTGTTGTCGTCTTGGCTTAATTGCTTGATTGTGGCAAATGATTGTACCGCATTACCTCGGAGCACCGTTGCACATATATAACATGTATATACACACATACACCACATGTACACACGTACACACACGCACTTTTGTATCTATTATATGTCAGTGTGATATCTCTCATTGTCGCGGAGTGATATTCTCTACCTACATGGTAAGAAAGACCCTGTGAATATGCCGAATGTCACCCTAAGAATGTCTTCGCAGGCCTTCCCCCCCCCCCCCCCCCGTGTCTTCCCAATGGTCTCCACCTACTTCTGTACGATCCATTGTCTTTTATATATAGTGGGCTATATACTATTTATTGAGATATCGACGCTCCTTGGAAAGTAATCCCTTCTGTCTTATGGCTCTCTTGTCGTTTCCATAAAGTGTGTTTGATATATCGTAGAATAGGTATTGTACAGCGTATGTACCTCTTAAAGTACAAAGGAACAGAGCCAGCTCGAGGGAACAGAGTGGACGATTAAGAATAGACTAAATGTAGGTATGCGCACGATTTGCAGGGTGTAAGCGTTCTGATCGGTTCAGCACAAGATGTTTACGAATAATGACTTTGATAATTATCATTTTACCCCTTGGCAGCGGGTATTCCGTATCTATATATGCTCGGAACCTCGGACAAAGTAATTGGGTGCAATCGGGTGTGTGAACTTCTATTCCTATGACTTTGCCCGACACTCAAATATACTGTCGCACTTATTAATGGCATCACAGTATTAAAATCATATAGCAATTATAGCAGTACAACTGAGAACGCTATTAGATGTAATCACGGCACAAAAAAAGAGATGTACATTTATTTCATAAGATACTTCGAAAATATTTCTAAGTATTAGCTAGTTATTAGAATAACAACATTGAATATGACTGTACACTCGATATGGACATTTATATTTATAGCAAAATTTTTTTAAAAGATCTGCTTAGCTTTAGTAATCTTCCCAAGGGCGCGTAGCATAGCGACAACAAGTAAGTGTAAGTTAAGTAAATTTTTTTGACTAATTTTTCTACTCCTAAGATTTTAGTGAAGCATGTTAAGTAGATAAATGTGAGCAGAAGAAACAGTACTCAGTCGCATAAAAATTGTCGAATATAAAGTAAAATTTTTATATTGTACCTTTTTAATTGATTATTGCATTTATATATTATTTGCGTTACATTCTTCCCTCGGTCGTGTGTATCGAAGCGGATTGATTACTGTTGTTTATAATTACCCAAAATCTTTTTCTCTGCGCATCTAGATTAAAGTGCATGCATTAGCCAGTCTGGTATGTTTTGAAACTGATTTATATAATCTCTTTTTCCATGTGTATAATATTATATTTACTCACTATACACTGACACTACACTTTCAGCGTGAGTTCTTCTTATCTCAAACTGAATGAGGTGTGTTCTCTATCTTTTATAACTTTCGTCGAAGGCTTGCGAGAATTGTCCCTCGCTCCTGCGGAATATTGTTTTCGTTTATGGTTTTTATCCTTCGCATTTTCTTCATTGCATTCAGCGAATATCCTTCGAATGATATAATTTTCGGCTTGCAGTTTTCGGGCTTAATTTTTTTTTTCAATTGTGGATTACCGCGCATAGAACAGTCAAAATCATGTTCCGCACATAAGTTTGTACAAGTTTAGTGTGCGAGCAAGAGAAGGGAAAGGGGAAAATTGATTAAGTATAGAGTTTCCACTTTTCCATTGGTCGCACGGTAAACGCTATAAGCCAAATTTTCACTCTTCTCTCACCCGAGTCTTCTTTTACTTCTTCAAACGTTTTCTTTCGAATCATACTTCATACTTTTCGTAGTACTATTCCGAACGAGTTGCGTTCCCTTGCTAAATGTATAATTTTGAAAACTGCAGTTGGTCTCCCAGTCTGCGTATGGCAGGCGAAGGGCAGTTGAGAGACTTCATCGAAGATCTTGGACCGGGCCAAGTGGTCGGAAGGCAAGCACTCGGTGCCCGTTGCCTCGGCGAAATTCAACTGTCGTTGAGCCACACGAAGGGTTACCTTGAAGTAGAGGTCATACGTGCCAAAGATCTTAAAGCGAAACAAGGCAGCAAAGTAATACCAGGTTAGTTAAACTTGGATAAACTTGATCATCACCGATAAGTGATGCGGACGTGCTTAGCTTCGGCTCTCATTTCAGCTCCTTACGTAAAGCTGTATCTGGTGAACGGTAAAAGATGTATAGAGAAAGCGAAAACTTTGATGGCCAGAAAAACGTTGGATCCGTTCTATCAGCAATTATTGGCTTTCAAAGAAAACTGCCGGGGTTGTATATTACAGGTACATGCATCATTCTTCTTTCCTCTCTCCAATTCTTACAACTTTATGCGCACATATTTAATTACATCATTATGACTCCAGGTGACAGTATGGGGCGACTATGGTCGGTTAGAGGGGAAAAAAGTGTTCATGGGTATTGCACAGATCGTATTGGATGAGCTGGACCTGAGTCAGATGGTGTTCGGATGGTACAAGCTGTTTGACACCCAAGCCCTGGTCAGTGGAGCTCCATCCCTTGCTTTGTCTCGTCGATCTTCGGTTACGTCTCTCGATTCTTTTAAAATCTAAAAGAACGTACCGAAATATTCCTTTTATACGCGTGTTTACTGAGGAGATGTTTGAGTTTCTTGCAGTAGACAAAGTAGAGCAGACACAATTGAGTTCGAGCTCCTGTCGCGGTGCACTTAGTCGCTTTTATCATTAACAAAATACTGAAATGCACGAGTCTCGATGTACAAGATAGTATTACGTTTACTTTAACTGATTAAATAATTAGAAGGTGTATGGAAATTGTTATAAACGTCTTTAATAACTTAAGTGACACGCATAAAGTCATCGCTCGATGATATTATATGTAGTAACACGTAAATATATTAGGGGATAGAGAGAGAGAGAGAGAGTTCGGATTACCGCTACATCCAGCGTATAAAAGTTGAGAGAAGTATATAAATGATTCTCTATCCTGTCGTAATGTTACATATTCTTCACTACGATTGACAGAATTGAAAAGAATCTTACACACCCTACGCGTATCCCCCGTAGGCTATTAATGTCGAAGCCTAAAGCTACTTAACGGGTGACGTTTGGCTCTGAATACGGTAAAATCAGTTTAACGATACGTACATAATGATGGGTACACAGTATGAGAAGTGCGATTGTACGGATAATAGAAAATTCTGCGGGACCGGAATGAAAACGAGAGATATGTGTGCAACGCAAAGGCGAATCGAGAATTTGCAAAAGAGTGAGAGAACGTACGGAAGGATATGTCTTTCTAGAAACACCACTAGTACATCACATATCATGTACGGCATATCAGACGAGCCACTAGTCTGTATGTAGACTAGATGTAGACGTAGCAGCCATGTTCCCGGAGCGCCAGATAGTTTTAGGTACGCACTGAGATGAAGGCATCGTTCGTAGATAGTTGGACAATGATTTAACGTGGGTACATAAAAGGCGATAATAAAAAGGCGCCGGCACGATTGCAATCGATCGCGGGATGATTGCAATATCTATTCGCGATAGCTTGACGATCAAGTACAGCAATATCACTCGTTTAATGTCCTCTCTCGGGGACATTTAACGTTTCAATTGATTTTCTCAAGTACCCATGTGAAATCGTGATACACATTTGTTGTTGCCAATATCTTCTTTTCATTTCCACCGTTCTGTATAGAAATCTCCTCTTCTTCTTTGAAAATGCCTGCCCTATATGAAAGTACTTCCATTTCGGCTTCGAAGTAGCGACATAGAGTCGATAACAGAAACTACACGAGATTACGTTATCGTATGTGCGGTCGAAACTTCGTTGCCTTGTGCTATGTGCATCGATTTTACCTTTCCGAACTTGTAGAAGGAATATATGCCTTTGCCTACGAAATTTCGTTCGACGTGGGGAAAAGTTCGATTTCCATTAATCCTGGAATTTACTATATTTGCATTTTGTAAGTTTGACATTTTTCCTTGCCCATATAAGACCGATTTTTATAGACTTCCTGATATTGCTTGATACATCACGTTATTAATTTCGACCTTTGCACAGTACTATTATTCTTCATGACTAGTTGAAGCTTCCTTGTAAATATATGATGAATCGTGAGAATTTTTGATACTTACATATATGCTTGAATTTTTAAGAATAAAAAAAACATACGAAAAGTAAATGAAGGTAAGTTTGTGCCGTATTCGGAGTCCTATGTATCCTCTTGTATATTTTCTCGAAATGTTGTTTAAGATAATCAATCGGTGTGAGATATTGAATGGTGCTGAAATCTCACGATAGAACAATCCTGAATTTATATATGTACATGGTGACGTAGGTTGCGTCTCACGCACACGTGCACGAGAACCTTTATCATTCAATATTTCATGAGAAGTAAGTGATGTTATGTATTTCATGATTAGTAACACGTTTGTTTATTTTATTTGCAGTGAAAACAAACTAAATCAAGCAAGTTCGGGATAGATGTGAACTCAAATATGGTGTACTAGATCAATAAGATGTGAAACGATCAATGACACTCGTTTTCAGTGAATCTATATGTGGTTAAGTGAGTAAGAAATTGAACATAGTGAGAGAAGTATGAAGCGACAAACGGTCATGGACTTCATTTGATCGGCATGTGAGAGATTTAAAATGTTGAGACATTCAAAATGAGAAGACATTTCCAAACTTTGTATATAATTTAGGACAGTTCAAGTACTAAATGTCGATCTCCGAAACGATCGGCTAAAAAGACATTGAATGTTGTAAAATTTTTAGTCAAAAATGTCACCGTCAGAGTATATATTATTTAATGTAAATATTATAATAACGCTGAAATGTGAAAATTTGCGATATGTGCGCGCAGGTTTGAATGGGTAATGATGTTTACTTTATATTCTCGTTGATTTACGATTTTTACGATGATCGTCGTTATAATTTTGGCATTTTCCGTTAATTACATAAACTCGATCGGATTTAACATTTTCTAAGTAATTAGCATCGAAATAATTAGAATGTACGAAGATACAATTATTTACACAGTTTGTTCACTGAATACCGACGTTATTGGTTATCGTATTAGCACGTGTTTCTTGGCTTTTTAGATATCGTTTAATAATCTGTGTCTAAAAAAATGAGGTAATTAGTATGATGTAGAAAATGTGGAGCAGGCATATGTATACTATATTTCTCAAGTACGAAGCAGACTGATAAATCGATTCCTACACATCTAGTTTGGATCTTTTCGTTAAATTAACAATCTCGAAGACAGAATGAAGAAGCTACCCGAACAATTATGAATCAGCTTCGTTTGAAAGCTTTATTTAGAGATTTCATTCACGTATGAAGAACCAGATTTTGAAACAAATTGAGAAGACAAAACCGCCCATATAACTTGCGTAAACGGGATACATCGCGGCAAAAAATTCTCTTTCGTACTGATTTTTGTACAAAAACAGTGAAATGCCACTAAATATTTAAGAGGCTTTGTAAATCTCTGTAAGAAACGCGTATAAAAATGCTTGCCATTAATTTTATATCTTAATTATCGTGCTATGTGTTCGATCTTTCTTCATGCGTACTTCGAACACTCGCGAAAATATATTCAGCGAGCATGCACATGCACGTCTGCTGTGACTTAGTAAATAATTACATTTGTGCCCTCTGAGAGAAAGAGAGAGAGAGAGAGAGAGAGAGAGAGAGAGAGAGAGAGAGAGAGAGAGAGAGAGAGAGAGGGAGAGAGAGAGAGAGAGAGAGAGAGAGAGAGAGAGAGAGAGAGAGAGAGGGGGAGAGAAAGAACATTATTTTTTGTCAAGTTTTTAAGATTTAGCGTGTAAATTTCGTGTAAAAGGCAACGTTTCAATTTAATTATAGTGTATGAGATTTGGAAAAACGAGGGAAAGTCTGAAAAATAGCGAGTTTTCAATATTTTCCTGGTACCATTACAATTTACATTAATATTTATGTCACAATTTAGGTGCACTTTTGCGAGTCGACACGCTAAGCGAATACTACAAATTGAAACACTGCGCAGTTTTTCTTTGTGAGTCTTGTTAATATCTCATGAAGTGAGCTTTTTACGTGACATACTTTGGATTACGAATTATTGTATAGTTGGAAGGTACTCCTTGGATATTATCGAGAAAAATTGACAAGTGGCGTTGCAAGCTTCAATATATATGGCTACATTACGTATATTTTTATAAATTTCCGACTTACTATAAAAGTTTGATAGAGGTATAGGTTCAAACGTAGAGAAATTTCTATAATTCGCGTCGCGTTACTCGATTCATTAAAATCGCAAGATTCAGCGACATTTAACGTCGACGCTCTCTTACCACAATTCTTACTATGATTGACCAAGTATAATATTTTGCTTTGCAATTTGAAACGATTGTCTCATTCGCACTCGCATTTCCGCTCTACGCTATATCAATATCTCTATGCGATCCGCAGCGCGATCCTTTGATGTAAGATTGAGAATAATGTAAGCGCGAGGTCTGATACGCGTGCTGAGATTATATCGAAACGTGCAGTCATCGAAGTACATGCAGTCCGTCGTTAAGTGAGTTATGACGTAAGACTTAGCTTAGAGTTTGACGAATGAGATAACGAGTATCGTTAATTTGACAGATGAGCTACGTAGATGTCACTGATAATCCGATTGTTCACTGATAAATCCTAGATAACGTAACTTTCTCGCGATCGAGCTTTAGGGAACGGATGTGGGGGGGAGGGAGGGGATTGTATAAAAGCGTGGTATCTTATCATATCTATAACATGCTTGCATTAGAGGCGTACAGCAAAAAGAAAGAAGCTTTTTTACTCGTGAGAAAACAAAGACAGAAAAATAGAGCTCTATCCAGAAGACAAAGAGAGGTGTATATGTAAAGTACTGTGAAAAAAAAGATATTACTATAAGCTGGATTTCTAAGTACATATTTTGCAAGTGCACGAACTTATCAGGATCGTGGGACGACGTATAATTCTGTAATAGTTAACCGATGAAATATACAAGACTACTAGGTAAATCCTCAGTTTGTAATGCGTCGTTTACAGACGGCTGTATAAGATTCTTCGGGAAATTGTACTCGACACTCGGCTCTCTTCGCCAGCTGTTTCTTGCGTTTTCTCGACAAGTGGGACGATCGGCGCAAATCCGTTTAAGTTACACTTAGAGCTGGGAGAAATCGTAGTATTTGTATCGCGAAAACTTACGAAGACTGCGCTCGCGTACGCGACTTAGAGTAATCGAGGAATTCGCAATTGTTACACGACTGTGCGTACCGCGAGTAGTAGAGTAGCGACAAAAAAAAAGTGGCAGACAAAATTCGTTCTCGGTATCGAGAAGAAGTTGCGTGCCGTGAAAACATTTACGAAAGTAGCGTAAATCCTCTCGTCGCGAATGTTATCTACAGTAACAATACTAATGCGATCCCGTATGATACCGATTAGAATCGTCGACTTGTCATGAGAAACAGCGCGAGGAGTGCGCACGTCGATTTCTATTCTTGCCATGCCCATTTGTACATAGGCATGCTCAATTCTAGGATCGGACACGCGCGTCACATGAATCACACACACATATATATAATATATATATATATATATAATATTAAACTACGAAACTATGGAACACAAATTATTATCCGACTTTGTACCTATATATTATTAATTAACTCAATGAAAGAGATCGGGGTGAAACCCCGAGAACTATTATCGATTCGAATAGTAGAAGCTAATGCGAAAATGGGGGCGTATAATCGAGGGAAAGAAAAAATAAGATGGATATTTAACAAACGATAACAAAGAAGCAACATTACGCGAATGAAAATGCCTGAGAGCCAAGGGGTACCACTTTTGTCAAATTTAGAGAGCCAATTTAGGTTTACAACTATGATAGGGTGTGCGTGCGTGCGTCAGATGCATGAGATGAGCTGGAAAAATAAAATAGAGAGAGAGAGAGAGAGAGAGAGAGAGAGAGAGAGAGAGAGAATGTGCGTATGCTTGCGTGTGAGCGAGAAGAAAGAAGAAGGGAGGCTTTGCACGATATATCGAACTGTAAAATGAACGGTCGACTATTCTCGCAGGAGGAAGTCCAAGCCTGGGCGATCTTGTAATCTTATATCGTAAGCTCACGAACGACTCGTAATATATCCGAACGCACCGGGAGCCGGAAGTGATTAGACCGTAGCATATCACCGTTTCCGTCGATCGTTTTTGCGATCGATCTCGACAACGTTGCGAGACGCGCCGGCGCGCGCATTAATTGTCGGACGTTCCAATTAGACGCCCCTGTGTTTCTTTTCTAAACGCACGACTCTCACGATCACCCGAGCTAGAGCGTAAACCTCCCGTTTAATATTTTCAAGAGCGTAGTCGCGAGTCACGAGTCGGTCGTAAGAACGCGAGCAGTTTACGATTTCAATATTAAACGGAAAGCGGAAGTTGAGAGGAATATATCGCTGTCCGAAGCCGCTCATCGCTTGAAACGTCCGCGACGTGAGATCCATATATTTCTAATTTATCAATAGCGAACACGTCCGAATTTATTTAAAGAATAAGAGAGTGGACGGAAGAAAGAAACCGTGGAACGAACGAGAGAAAGCAAGGGAGAGAAAATGACAGAGAGAATGAGAGAGAGAGAGAGAGATGTGTCTATATGTCTAAGGGAACGAAGGAAAGCGGGCGTTAGGAGGAAGCGTGTCATTTTTCGTTGAACAAAAAGAACAGAGGAAAGGGAAAAAATCACGTAAATTACGAAAGAACGAAAGAATTTAAGCAGTACGTTTAGACGACGTTTCGCGGAACCTCGGCCGAGAACTCCGTGAACCCTCCGAGCTACGTTCCTCCCCCGTTCTCGCCTTCGACGTCCGTCGAGGAGGTCGAGAAGATCGCCGCGACATCGCACCCGCGCGTCGTGCGACGCGAACGCTCCGCATTTTCGTTTCTATTAATAATGCCGTGTCTCCCTCGCGGGGATATGTAAAGAGCTAATCACCTCATTCACGGAGTTCGCGGCAGGAGATCGCGTGACGATTAAGTATAAAGCGTTAGTGACTGTATCCAGTATCATATATCTGATAAAAGATACCCCCCGATGCCAGAGATGGCGTGTGACAATAAAGTGATTCAATGATCCTGCCGCGTTTCAATTGTCCCTCCTCGCACTTCGGTCTTTCGTTTTTCCTCTCCGTTTTCGCACGGGGAATCGTCCAACAATTTTCTCCCCTCGGGGGAACGAGAGGGGGGGGGGGAAAGAAGGGAGAAGAAAAATTACGGCGACATACGCGGTATCGTTCGTTTCATCGATTTGAAATATATGGTGATGGACGTACGTTCCTCGCACTTTGGCCTTTCGTTTTTCCTCCTCGTTTTCGCACGGGGAATCGTCCAAGAATTTTCGTCCCTCGAGGGAACGAGAGAGCGGGAAGAGGAAACAAGAAAGAAGAAAAAGTATAGGAGACACACGCGGCACCGTTCGTTTAATGAGTTTAATCGATATGAAATGTACGCGATAGACGTACGTTTCTGCCTGACACCGTGTACATCGCTATGGACCTTGAGTATTTCCCGGAAATAGTAAACCGGCGTTCGTTGTTTACGTTTTTCGGCGCGCCGTTGCGGTCGCCGCGCTATCATTCACGCGCCGGCTCTCGAGCGGGTAGGTCGGTGAGTCGCGCTGTGCGTGTACCGTTGTTTTCCCGAGACGCGATTTCGCGAGAAGATAACCGAGCTTGATCATCTCCCTGTTTCGATCGCGTTAATCGAGCGGCGGATCCCGCGACGGCGCGGGCGGCTCATCGAGTGTTCTCGAATATACTTTACGCAGTTTATTCGTCGGGACGGAAGGAACGAGAAAGTTATTCCGCTTCGTAATATGTTACGGAGACAAGTGTTTATTAAAAAAAAAAACCGTACGAGTGGAATATTCCAGGGAGAAATAATTCGCCGAGACGATGTCGAGCGACGAGTCATTTCTCGCTGGGATACTCGCTCGCCGGACCTCTCGGTTTAAATGTGAATCGCGTACGTGGTTTTCGGATCGAGTGCGCGAAGAGGTGCACGAGAAATAGTTTGTTAATCGTCTTCTCGCGCGTTTGCACGTTGGAATGTCAAGTACGCGCGCAATACTGAATTTCCATTGCGGTCTTTGAATTAAAGCAGCCATTAGCCGCCATTCAGTTTGACCAACCGCATCGGCGCGAAGTTTGCAACGATACTTTCGAATCGTTTGCCCATTAACGCGACGGAACGCGCACGGAGCGGACGGACTTCGGGTCGGGCGACGCGTTCAGTTAGCGAGTGTACGTGATAACATTGCAATTTCGAGGCCACGTAACGTAACGCAAAGTCGACGTTGGCCGATATTTCCGTTCTAAGCCCGTAATTTGCACAGACGTGCGTCGCGAGGGGAATCGCATCGGTTCGGCGCGTTCGCGTTTCGCTCTCTCGTTCTCTCGCCCCGACGAAGGCGCGTCGAACCGCGCTCGCGGTGTGTCGCGTGTGGAGAGTGTCAGAGTCTGGCCAGAGATCCTGTAATCAGAGACTGGCCATAAGAGTTCGTCAAATTGCCGCGAGTGCGAGAGAAACACAGGCTATCTTTGCGATCGTAGAAGAGTGAGAGATGGCCTATGGCTTCTCTCTCGCTCGCGGGAATTTGACCGAACTCTTGTGGCCAGTCTCTGATCACGGGGTCTCTAATATCCGTATTCATAGTCGTTCCTCAATTCTCAAGGTTAGTCTGTCTTTGTCTCGCTACTACGTTTTACCATACGCGAGACAAAGACAAACTACCCTTGAGAATTGAGGAACGACTATGAATACGGATATAAGTCTGGCCAGCGGACCAGTTTCGGCCAGACTCGGATTAGAGGGATTCTAGTCGCGTGTGCTCGATTAATCGCGCGCATTTTTCGCGAGTGAGTGTCGTGAAAGGACAGCGGCGAGGCGGGAGGAGCAATGGAGGAGCAGGAGGCGCGGGAGGAGGAGAAACATCATGAGTGAGTAACTTGTTATTTCTAATTATTGATCGACATGTTACGCGATTGATACGTGGCTCGAATGTCACGAAGTCATTTTATTGAAATTCTGAATCCCCGCTCGGCCGAAGAGAGGGTTTCTCTTCTCAATCGAGATCGAATTCTACTTTGCCGACGGTGAGTACTTTACCATCGGTGGCTTCGGTAACATCGTCGGTCACAACGCGCGCGTTATCCGTTGGCACACCTTCGCGCGCCTGACATCAGGTCAGTTGGCGCGACGGCAGGGCGAGTTACCGGTCGTTTGTTCGCGATTCGCTCCCGAGCTTCCTCGAGTAGCGTTTAATTCGCGCCTGATAATTCGCGTTTCGAATCGCGCGAGTGTCCTCCAAAATCGTGATAACGTTACAGCCGTTTCGATCTGCCGACTGGCTCTCGATTGTCTCGATGCGGAACGCGTGCTGGACAACTACGCGCCCCAATTTCGGTGAGTGAGACGCTCTTTAGGCTTTCGCCCGGTTTCACCAAACGTCGCTTAAACCTTGATCTTAGCTTAATTCGAGTTTGTCTCTTTCTAAAGGAACAGTTGGAAAGAGACAAAGAACGAAATCAGCTAAGCTACAAGTCGAACAATGTTGGTGGAACCGGACCTTATGTGTTTAAAGTTTTAGTGGCGCCCTAATAGGTTTCTTCTCACGCAAATTGGAATACTATTTTAATTGCTCGGATAAAGAGAGAAGTGTGAGGTAAAGCCGCAAATTCCCGGAATATCTTACCCCACAATCGTGCTTTAAGTAAGCTGTAAGCCCTAAGCCGTAAGAAATTAGCCAATCGCAGACATTTATTTTCCTCACTCTCACCTGTGATTAGTGAAATTCTTACGGCTTAAGGCTTACAGCTTACTTAAAGCAGGGTTGTAGACCAACACTTGGTGCCCATCTACAATAGAGATTTAAACCCTAAGCCTTAAGAAACTGACTAATCGCAGTCGCGTGTTCCACTCATACTTGATCGTGATTGGTCAATTTCTTAAGGCTCAGGGCTTAAATCGTCTATTGTTGACTGGGACTTACTTGTCACGGTATTATTTGCGACGGACGATGTAGCTGAGACTAGAAAATGAGCGTTGACGTCTCTGGTTTCCTTTTTCTTGATCACGTAACTACGTGGCATTTAAGAATGGACACTTGTATGTTCGGCTACGTGCATACATTGTATAGAATGTATATACTTACAGTTCGGTCGGCCAAACAATTCATTCGTCGCATTCAACAGTGTTTCTCTGATTGTGCCACTTTTACCCTCTAGATGGAGACAGACTTAAGCCCGCTTTACACGATCTATAATTCGCAACAGAATTCGAGACAAAATTCCATTTTTAAATTAAATTATTACAATATTTTAAATTATGTATCGTGTAATACAGAAAACATTTGAACAATCAGAATTATAATTATAATGCTCCAATTTTGTAAATAGAAAAGACGCATCAAATATGTGTAGTGCATAAAAATGCGTGATTGATTAATTGTATCTGGTCTAATGAAAAACCTTAAGCATTGATTGCTGTGAGTATTTATGTCCAATCGGCAGGGAAAACGGACCTCATCCATATGTAAATGTTATAACCTACACTAACTTAATCTACAAACATATGTCAATTTAATATATGAAATTATAAAATAGAATTCTATCTTGAATTCTGTCGCGAATTATAGATCGTGTAAAGTGGGCTTTAAACAGTATCTCGTGTTTAAAATACACACAATTGGGTATAATAGAGACGGAGAATGTAAATGTAATTATCATATATATTTAGTTTTAGGTGAACGTATCATATGTTACAATAAATTTTTGGAACGTGGGACTTGGCAATACCAGCTTGTCCCACCAATAAATTAAAAGAAACATAGATTAATCGTCAAGCGAAAATGACTAGGGCGGTGAATTTGGATTCTCCATTTCTCTGGGTTTCGTTTTCTCGATCGCCACAATGTGACCGTTGTGCACCTGCATGACCGGGCCTCGTATTATAATACATTCGTTTTACGGCTACTTATTAATTGTCTAAGGAAGAGGTAGCGCTTGGATAATTTTGCAAGCGTGCTAAAGCAATGTGCAAATCTGAGGTGTTTTTTTTTCAATCCAAATATTAATTTTATTCGGCACGCAAGACTTTTCAACGCGTCATTTCTCGCGTCTGACATCACAAACAATTACAGCAGGGATGGGGAGCCATAAAAGTGAGACATGAAACAAAAATTTAACATGTTAGCTGGTATAATGCGGATTGAATGTGCATTGCCATTTATTTCGACACAAAACAATTCATAGAAGTGTCCCGTAACTCGAAAGTCGTACGAGCTTTTTTCATCGTCCGATGATACGATGAGATAAAGACAATCCCATGCGAGAGACATTTATAATAGCCGTCCCATTAATGAGCGAAGCCGAGTCCAGTAGGCACGTAACTATTTTGAACATATTAAAATTAGTTATTTACCTAAAACCGCGCCTAATTATGTAAACTTTTTATCTTTCGGAATTTCCTTAAGGCTATTTTCCTCGATTGGGTCTTAACAGAAGCGAAAAAGATTACGCAAATAAAAATTTCGAACGTCGCCGCGATAGGCAAAAACATTTTGCAGACGACAAACGCGTCTTGAGGAAAGAAACGAGAGCGTCTCGTCTCGACGTGCGTGTCGTTGAATATTAAACGATACTATAGACATAGTTAATACTAGACCGGGCATGAGACGCCAGATCTGAGGCTCAGGTGGAAAGGGATAAAAAGTAGGTGCCGTCCACCTTTCTCTCTCTCTCTCTCTAACGAGAAGAATAAAAAGAGAAAGGTTGACGCGGCACCTACTTTCTGTCCTTTTCTACCTAACTTCATTGCTTAAAAGATAACATGCTCGGTCTAGTATTACTATGTCTATGAACGATACAACCCGAAGGGGGGGGGGGGAGCTCGCGGGTGCGCAAACAAGCGCGGCGGAGCGCCGCGATGAAACGCGTGACGGATCGGGGGATGATGCGGTTTTCGGCGCATCGGAAAAACTTTATTGTCGTAATCCCGCGGCGTCGATAAACCCATTAACCGCGCGTCGCGCGTAATGTATGCGACGGAACGTAATAAAAATCGACTTACACGCGCGCACGCGTTTCCATCGGCCCGGCCGGCCCTTTTCGGTGTCGCTAAAAGTTTAATCAAAGTCAGATTAGCCGCGCCCGCCCCTCCGCCCCTCGCCCCGCTCACCCTCGCCGCCCCGTCAGCCACGACACCGGGGGTGCAAGACTCGGGGATCCACGGACCCGGTTTTATTAAACGGGACTTGATTAGGGGTTGCCGAGATCCTTTCAGAGTTTGTTTTCAACTGGTTTTCACGACGGCGCTTTCATTACGCGCGCTTCGCATAATTGACGCGATCGTTCGCCTGGCGGAGGCGCGAGGAGGGAAAAACTTTGCCCACTCGGCCTCCTCGGATCTCTTTTTATCTGCGGCGATCGACCCCGCGCCCCCGTGGATCCCGCTGATTTGTTTGCCAAATCTCTCTCTCTCT
>NW_011967209.1:1453604-1522537 GCF_000949405.1 Vollenhovia emeryi | reverse complement strand
CTTATACGAATTCTTTTCTCGTTGTAGGAATAATTAGAGAAATAGTAACATGCTGTCGTATTGCTCTGTTATTGCTTTTATATGTATAATTATAAATCCGGCATTATTAGGAAAGCACTGTTAAATTAAACTAATGAGTAGACCCGCCACTGCTCCTAAGGTGTCGTTAATTTCATTAAACAATGGAGTTAAAAGACGTAAAGTGGGTTGAGTAAGAGACATATTTGTTCTTGTAACTGCAATTTGTATTAAAACAATAAATTTTACTACACACTTTAGTTAAAAATAACATATTGAGTAGGAGCAGTGGCTATTATTCCATGAGTTAAATTTGACATTACTTTAACAGTGAAAGAAGTCTAAATAATTAGTTACACATATTTCTTCCGCGTCTCGATTTTGTTACCAATGGACAAATGCCCTATTAGCATTGAATGCAACGGCCCGAGATGCGCGGAGGAGACGCGCGAGCTGCATTGGCGTCGAGAAAAATGCACGAATTTTTCTCGAATTGTTCGCGAACAATAAACGGTGTAGCGCGCGATAACGAGCGCTTTCTGATGATATGCAATTCGGGACACGTATAACTTCGGATCGGAAGCGCGATAACGACCTCTGGTAAAGACACGATGATTAAGGGACAGCTTGCCGGAGACACATTTAGGCATTCGTGCGGGGTGGCTGGGAAGTGATTCAATCTCCGCGTAATCCTTGTAATCTCGAGGGTATATCTCCGCCCGCCCTAGGGAAAAGTACGGAACCTGATCCCAATTCAGAAGTATTTACGCGCGATCATTGCTGTCGCGCCGCGGCTCTTGACACGCTCCGCTTTCGGAATCTACGCCTGCACACGCCGTGATTACGCGGCTGCTATTAATGAGCCACGAAATAAGCCTCTTATTCGCGACGGTAAAAATGTTAAGGTGGCGAGAAGTACCTCTTCTAGGGACGAGAGAGACGGTAATTCGTTTAACGCTCGTAAAATGTTACTCACTCTTGAAATATGTAGACGTAGGTGTAACGTATTATTTTTTATTGTTTAAAGATCAAAGAGTGAGAGCTTATCTAGAACTGATATTTCGAAAGAACTTGCGATTAATCTCTCGCCGCAGACTAATCGCTTCGTGCTGCTTACGCATATTTTATACCAGGCATGACTATCTATTGTATGTAACGCGCAATTTTTCATACTGGTATTTACCGGCACCTACTGTTGCTTTTTGCACTATGTATCGTACATAAACTCGTGTGAATTATTGTCCGAAGTCATTGAGCGCAACGGCTTCCATGCTCTTTTCTCTGATTAGAGGGTGAATATGGATAGGGAGTGATATAATGGTTCTTTAATGTAATATAACAATCGGTAAAACGTGTGATATAATAATCGATTCTCCTGGCTGCGTTCCTTCATTAACATTCTCACAGTTATTCTATATAAAGTTTTCACATTTCGACGAAATAATTTCAATGTATGGCGGATATTATTATTTTTTCATTTCGAGCTCTGATATGTAGATAGAATTTTTTAAAATCAATTTATTTATCGTAATATGTTTTACGTACAGTTTTTTTCCCAGTAATCATCTTCGTGATAACGTAATGACTGCAAAAATAAGGTCTAACTTAATTTCTGCGGAATGAGCACAATGTCAAGTATCCCCGCGCTCGCGGGTAAACCAAAACACAAAGAGCATTTGCACAAAGTGCAAATGTACTTCGCGAAAGAGATGAATGCCAGTAGGGGTTGGTATAACCACGCAATAACAACCCTTCGGGAGCGGAGGTTGACGCAGTGCCGGCAGTGTTTACGCCGAGGGGTTGTTGTACAGGCGACTCCTACCCTCCCGCCTGCCCCTCCCCGTACCGGCTTAACGCTAATGAATCTGATTTGCATCTGATCCCGAACGGCCTTCGATTCATCCTCGAAGTCTCCGGATGAATTATTTAAAGACGTTAGTTCTCCTCGGACGTGTCGATAATTGATTATACAATACATGTCTTCGATGCACCCAACGTGTCACCTTATCATTGCTCGATCGAATGCAACGTATACGTCCAAGTTTCTGCGTTATATATCGAATAATGTATCTTTTTTTGTATTATTATTGAGTCATTGGTTTTGTTAATAACGAACACTTTAACGAATTTGAAGATACTTTTCTTGTTTACCAGAGAGAATTAATAAGTAAATTTGGAATACAAACTTGTTTTCATTACGTAAATATTCAGAATACAGATTCGAGATTTGAAGCAGGTTCCTTTCTCGACAGAACTAGGCGAAATGTTTAACGATGACAGTTAAGAAAATGAAAAATGACGAATACTTTAGGGAATTTGAAGATACTTTTCTTGTTTACCGGAGAGAATTAATAAGTAACTTTGGAATACAAACTTGTTTTCATAATGTAAATATTCAGAATACAGATTCGAGCTTTGAAGCAAGTTCCTTTCTCGAAAGAACTGGGCGAAATGTAACGATGACAGTTAAGAAATTGCGATAAGTAATAGCCGGCCGTCAAATCTCTCCCAAAAAATGTGCTAGCCATAAAATCATCTTATGGTTTCAGTCGGTTATTTTGCAGCAAAAACCGCGGCACCCGATATTACATCGACGTGTATGACGCGTATTCGCTCGAGCACTGTCCAACTTAAAATATTGCGAGCATCAAGGAGAACGAATGATCTTATTTAAGAAAGTAGGTCGAGTGGCTTCATCGTTCAATTGTGCCCCTTCGTCGGATTTCACTTTGCAATCGTCAGAGATGTATTACGTGACGGACGGAGTCGTGGTTATTTGACGTTTCACGAATGGGCGCCGCTTTGTACAGATTTGTCGTAAAACCGTTAAAAATGATCGCTCGATCGGCCAGTTCCGTTCAACCGGGGATCTTCGATGCACGTCGACCGTTCACATCCGCGTGATAATTCGTTGGTCACCTGAAATTCTCTGTATTACGGCCAGGCAACTAATCGGCGATTAAGGTATGCGAATTTGTGCTCGACTCGAATAGTGCTTTCTCTAGAATCTTTGAATAGAAAACTAGGAGATAATCAATTAAACTTAGGCCCGGTTTTTCATTTTCTGGTTAAATGTCAACCAAGAGGTTAGCCGATTATTTGTGTCTCTTCTTAGATAATACCGAGGACAATAGATACTATAGAAAAAGATGAAGAATCGACTAACCAAAAAATGGAAAACTGGGCCTTAGAAATAATAGTTGCGCTCGGTATTGCGTCGGAGTGCTCTGTTGCATTGGAGTGAGCGAGAGAGGAGAATGAGAAAGGGTGGAGGAGGAGGAGGAGCACTCCGACGCAGCTTACGACAATAGTATCAACTGGGATTATGATTCTTCTGCTTAGTTTGCTACTTCTTCGCCAAACAGGTTCGCGTTGGGTAAAAATGCCTTTCAGGTATATCCGTGTCGTTCCACCTTCATAATCGTATTATTCGCCGGGACACGAAAACGTCATCCCTCGTTTTCTCTCGATGTTCTTGGAGGGAAAAACACCGCGTCGCATTCTTGGAGCAGCAAAGATGGTCGAAGCGGACAGGCAGGAACGAGATCGTCTTCGCGCGCGTCTCACAATGCACGCGCTCGTGCACGTCTCGCCGCAGCGGGCGAATAATAATTGCGCAAAGGTAACTACACGGGCGCACCTAGATACTTAGCGTCGTTATTTATCGCCCCGTTTTCAAGCTTTTATTTTTCTTCTCGCCGCGAGAAGACCGCGCGGCGAGCCATAGGTCAAGGGAACTTACGACGTCCGACGATTCTCTGCCGAATGAACGATTTTAGGAGAAATAAAAGCGAGCGAAAACGCACGCGGGTTTACTCACGGCTGAGTTACGCGCGATACGGAACGCAAATTTATATGTTTTCTAACACGCTGCTTTCCCGCTTGCTTGCTAAATCTTCGGCACCACTTTGCTTGTATACCTTCGGATTACAGGCGGTTCCTCCGCAAGTCACCAATCTTGGAACTAAAATATGTGGCGGCACGTACCACATTAATTTACAATCGAGTTGTACTCTCTTCTTTATTGAAGGTATAGGTACTGAGATTTTTTTAATTATATATACGTAGCAAATTTGTACGCAGATATCTCGTAAACTAGAATTTTCGAAATATTCGAGGGGTAAACCGCCGAGAGCATTGTGGTGTACAGATTTGCGGCATTACTGGACATTACTAGACATTTTTGAGGCATTAGTTTGGGCATTAGGCCTTGTTGGGACATTATAAAGATAAAATAAGATAAAATAACATAATAGGATAAAGCAATGCCCACTGGGCATTAGTAGACATTGGTGTACATGATTTTGATTAGCGATTTACTCGGTATTGATTTGCTCTGTTTATAACAGCACATATAAAGTTTTATATGGATTCTTTATTAAATTTTTATAAAGAATTTATAAAACTTTTATTAAATTCCTTATTTGAAACATATTCATTTTTTTTCACGGGTTGGATTATAAAAATAAAGTTCCTAAATGCAATTGTATAGAAGCTTTCCACGCATGCGTTAAAAATTCGCACAGAGAGAGAGAGGGGGGGGGGGGAGAGCTCGAAAATACCATTCGTACAGGTAACATTGCTGTTGATCATATCCTTTTTCCTCGCAATGGCGACATCACTAACACGCTTGGAGACATTTTATCCGTGGATAAAAAATTTATATAAGCAATAATTAAAATTATATATATATATATTTAATGCTGACCGTTGACATTATAGGCTCAAACTTTCTCTTCTGTCGTTGGGGATCGAGCTTGCAATATTAATGCGCGATATAATGTCAATGAGATCAACGGCGCACGTGTGCCGGGATGACTTTTAGAATTAAATATGACGGCGCAAACGAGCAGTTTAGCCCCCGATGCGTTTGCACGAGGGGGTACGGGGTTTGCATGATTTTATTTACTTAGGACAGTCTCTCTTTTCTCTCTCTCTCTCTCTCTCTCGCTCTCTCTTTGCCACTCGTACATGCGAGAAATTCACGTTTGTAGAACGTGCGACGGTAAAAAGCGGGTTGTTGGCGGAAGATAATACGTTGATCTTGCACGCGCAATCGCAGAGAGGATGGGGCGATGGGGGACTTTGACAACACGTGGCTCGACGACGGATTAAAATTGCGGTGGGTCAGCACAACTTTTCTCATTTAATCGCGGCGCCTGTGACACGTAGGATTACATGTATAATTCAATAGATTCAATGGCATTATTAAATCGCGAAACGTCATAAATAAGATCGAGTCACCAGTCGGGGAAATAATGGTCGCTGAATACTGACGAACACCAGTCGCACGCTTTTTGTTTGCGCTACCGAGGATGAGAAAACTGTACGCACAACACTGACAATGAGTAACAAAATCTTTTATTATTGACGGATAATTTATTAAAGACTTATCTCTTATTTAATGTTTATTCGTAAAAGAAAATGAATTCCTGAAAAAATATAGTACAATTAAAGTACTCGCTAAAGTTCTGGAGTGAAAATTTACTTCATTAGAGTGAATTTTCCAATAGCGAACGTATCACTCCATGGTTCCATTTTCACTCCAAGAACTTCAGCGAGTATACAGGTATTTAATTCTCAAATAAGTAATCAATTACAGTATATTTACATGTAAGAGCTTACTAGAACATCTCACAGGCAAAGCCCCCGAAAGAGATAGACTTTCCTCGAAGAAGGTGGGATTTACCGGAGTCGCATAACGATCAAGTTGTCAAGAGCGCGATTATTCGTTTCCAGTTCATAAACTCTGAGAGCGCACAATGGTGGCTAACTAGGCGTGGTTCGGTTTGAGGAGGGTCACCTGGTATATTATGCGTTGTATATACGCGTATATCCGAGCGGGTGTGTACGCGTATATACCTACTCACTCGAGGTTTCACACCCTGCAACATCTCTGACAGGTTGATATTCCGCTATACGGATGTAACGCGTGTCAAAAGCGTCGAGATTCCTTGTCACGACACTGATGCACGGAGTCCCCGAAAGGAGGTTTGAAACGGTCATAATCAAGGGGGTCCGATTACGCGTTCGTGCTATTTCCCTCCGGCTACTTTTTTTTTCGCGACAACATATGTAGCTAAGAAACCTAGCTCGATCGCTCGATCGCAAGGTCGCTCGCGATCAAAATTTCGATATTTCTCGTGAAATCTGTTAAAATGAATCGTCGAAAAATCTCTGTTGTAAATAAATAAAATTATATATAAATCCTAGAATACTCCGTCACTCGGAGTGATATGTTTCGTGCCGGCCGCGGCACTGTATTTCATAAATATTCATAACTGCGTCTTATAACTCCCGGTCCGCATTCATCTTATCCCATCTTATCCCTCGCGACGAAGAGTCGCTTTAATTACGCGTACAATACAGACGAAGGCCCAGGGTAGGCGTGCGTGTGCGTGTGTACGCGCAGGCGACCAGTACCAATATGGAATTCGATTTCAACCCGACATGGTGTAGTTGACTCGGATCAACTGCGGCTACAGCCTCGTCCTCAGGTTCTCCTACTTTCCCGGTTAAAGTTGTTATCCGGATTCTCATCTCCACTATTCCGCGCGTTCCGCGCGCGTGTGTGCGCGCGCGTACGTACACGCACGCCGACAAAGTGACAAGCCTTATCTGACTCACGAGATCTCGATAGTAGGGTGATGTATATGCGTGGGCGTGGCAAACTCCAAGGACCAAATTATAGTCTCGCGACGGAGGTAGAGGATGCCACTAGGATAGGGAGAGACAGGGAACCCCGTCTCTCTCTGGACCCCCGGATCATCCCGATTTTTCCCCTCCCTTCTTGCCCCTTTTTACACTTATTTACGCACCGTCTCTCTCTCTCTCTCCCTCTCTCCTTTTTTCCTCGACCACCTTGCACCACCTCCTCAGTCTCTCGTTTCGGTTGTCTTCCATTGTTTGTCCGATGACAGGTGAGCCTGCTCTCGGACAAAATCGTGAGCGGGTGCCTCGCGTTTTCCTTTTATTTTAAAGCCGTGATTTTACACCCAAATTGCTTGTACAAAAGTATTTAAATTAGGGGGCATTTACTTCTCCCTGTCTAGCACGCTGGACGTTGATCTGCGCGGAAATAACCGAGTGACGTTGAAAAGTTTATTAACACTGTTTAGGAGTTATAGATAATTTACGAGCGTGCTATTGTAATTTTAATTGAGGTAGCGTAAACGCGCAAAAGGGCAATCCGCTGTTTGAGACATGGTGTAAAAACCTGTTAGCCTCGTTCTTTCTTACCGGGAGATACACATTTACCGCACGCCACGAGTACGCATTTGTTCGCATGGATTACTGATGAAACTATTATAAGCACTTCTCTTACGTTGAGACGTGTATTTTAATTGCGCGTATCTGTGTATTATATTGCTTCATTGTGTAATTAGACGTCGCGAAACATGATACTTAGCTCTCACTTCTATCGAGTGTTACGTGTGTTACGCCAACTCCTATTATGTAAATATCAATTCGAGTACGAATTATTCATTTCATAATTATTATTTCATTTTTATAATTGCCGCGTGCGTTTGCTGCCGGAAAGAAACGCATTACCTGATTACAATAGCAGATAAAATTCTTATGTTTAGGTTTAAATGACATCGAATCCTTATGTTTATTCAACATAAATAAGTATTTTTCTTTTTAGAATTATCTCGCTTATTTAAGTGCTTCTGAGGACAGAAACTGCTATACTTTCCATGTTTTCTTTTAACCTGATCCGCTCATCTGTAAATACTATTGGTTTTAGATTCTTTCACGGAAAAAAACATTTAGCTGCTGTAGCTAAAACTTAGTAAAATATGGACAGCGAATATTTTTAGTTGTGATAGCTCAATATTTTGCTACGACAGCAAACCGTTTGCTGTCGCACCTAATACAATAGGCACATGTGCCTATTTTACTAAGTTTTAGCTACAGCAGCTAAATGTTTTTTTCCGTGTTCTCATGGCCGTTTTAGGCAATCGGCTTAAACTGGAAAAGATTCCAACCTTTCCATTTCTTCTTGCCTTTGAAAAATGATTATTTCTTGCTGACGCAGAGTAGTCGTTTTTCAACAATTTTAGAAAGCTCACACCCAAGCCGGAGACTTTGTCGCCGACATTCCTTTTGTCACGAAAAATGGTAGAAGATTCTATGTCTAAAATTTCTAACTGATTTCGTGAAAATATGTGTATGTTTGTAAAAATATATTATTAGATGTTTCTAGATGTCAGTCAGAGAAAATACTTTTGATATTTTAGACGATAACTTAGAAAGTATTAATGATTTTTTAGAAGATTAGATCGAGCGAGATCAAATGTAGCTTATATATTAGATTGTTACTTTCAAATCATAAACGTATAAAATAATTCTTAAACTATACAATGGTTGTGATTTCTTTTTTCTTCGTATCGTGTTTGTACGTGGAGATCTCTGAGAATTCCTGCCTTACCTCTAACGTTCTATTCATATATTCGTGTAAAATCAATTCGAGACGCCATTATGAGATATGCATGGTGCGTGGATTCGCTTGAATACTTTTGCAGGACTGTCTCTTTTACATGCTAGTTACTGAATTGTTATTGTATCCTTCGTGCACAAACGTTTTGCGTCAAAAGTTTGGTGCGACTGCACTCTCAGAAAGTAACGAAACAGGTAGAATAAGATTCTTATACTTCGTTCTTCTTGTGTCAGCTTTTAAAGATTACTCCAAGGATTTCAGTCTTTTGTCAACTCTTTTAAACCGCTTCCTTACGAATGTCGAATCCTTTTGACCCGTGTCGAGTTTGTAATTTTCTAAGAATCACTGAAAATATTTTCTTTACCCATTTATTCCGTTTGTTTAAATATTCTCGCAACATATAAGACATGTTAAAACGGAATGTTCACATTCCGCGTTATAATATAATATAAGTGTGTTTACATACGAAATAGCGTTATCAGAAATATACGAGCAATCGCACACACAGATTGATCGCAAAAGACGAATATAGACAAGGAAAATGTTTTAGTTTCGCATTTGCCGCTGCAGGAGATCGCATTTCGATCCTACGTCAATTGAGAACAGCAGAGTGTATTTTCGGAATTGAGCATTGCGATATCTCGTAAAAGCATAGAACAGACCGAACGAGATAAACGAGAAACGTGCAACAGGCGTGAATGAAACAATGGCGGGCCACGTGTCGACCAATGGCAGAAGAGGTGAGGAGCCTACTCGAGTACGATTCTCTGTTAGGTGGAGCCTCTCACGATCCACGTGATTTCTCGATCCTTCGCCTCGTAGATTGTCTATCTTTAGCGTCGAAGAAAGACCGGAATCTTTTTATCGGAAGAAACTTGATTTTATCTCACGCATTTGTGCTCCTCATTCTATAATGAACGCAAGATATTTGAGAAGCAAAACACGTAGGTTTGAAGTGCGTAATTGATTGAAACGAAATTTAATCGGTTTTGTTATCCGGAATTTTTAGACGATATCACTGTTTACAAATCATACTTGTACAAACGTAATTCTCTTCGAGCGACAGTGTTTAACGAAATTATCGAGTATCGAGAGCAATTCCTCTTTCCTTCATGACGACGCGAATAAAACGAATCACGTGTTATTATTTCGAAAGTATGACGTTGGCATTGTGTAAAGGCCACGCGTGAAGACACTGTCTTATCGTTCGGCCGACCGGTATGCACGACGATGTAATTGATCGATATCAAGGGGCACATCACCGGCAGATGTTCGAACGCGCCCTCACCTCCATCTGTCTCTTTCATAAAGTCCCACTGTTGGTATATGGTGGAGGACCCTGCGGTGGGTGCGTGTACACAGATCTGCATTATATACATATATAACGTAGCGTGTACCATTTGTTATACTTTGTACGTGTATATATTGAACTTTACTCTGTTACGGATAAAAAAAACCCTCGGATAAGATTGCATAAATAGTCTTCCTTGATTCTGAAAACGGATGAAATTATCATTACTCGTTACACGTAACCGTCGTGTATACGCAGATAACGCGCTGCAATATTTTTCTGTATTATATTTCGATGGGATATTTTGGAGAACACGCGGCCCTTCACTGGCCCCGCGAGGGAGTCTAAAAAGAGATCCGGGACCGATCATTTCATTTATACTTTTCACCTGCGTACGCGCCAGCGTTATTGCCCGTAAAAAAATACCGTGCTAAAAAGCATTCGCCCTTGTAGATTTTTCTGTAACGCGCCGATATAAATGGATCATTAGGGGCGAAACGTTCGCGATATGACGTGAACAAATCTCGATAAAAAGCAATATCGAGCGGGAGTCCTCGTTTTTCGTTTTATTGCGAGCGCGCCGGAACGAATTTAGCGGCATTTCGAATTGCGGGAGCACCCAGTAGATTCGCGCACGATGAACGCGACGCCTCGTACGCCTCGGGACCAAGTGGATATACCTAATAGGCACCTTTATACGCGAGATTCAGGCGCGCTATAGGAGGCGTGCCGCGAAAATTGCATCATTTTTCACGCTTGCGAGCGCTCGCGTTTGCCCGATTTAAAAATCGCGCCTCTCCTTCGGGGAGGAAAGAGAAAAGTACCGAGCGGACGCCGAAGGTAACGGGAAAGAGAGGACACGTAGGAGCAGGCATGATGCAGAAGGGAGGATGTGTGTCTTGTTGCGCTCGATAAGATCGCGAGTTTATTAATTAAGCGCCGTAGTTGGAGGGAGACAAGACCTTTGAAACCTCTAGTAAACGCGCGCCCCTTCTCCCGCCACCGCGTGTTTCAATTGTACTTTAGGATTTTGAAGAATACACGTGCGCACGCAATCAATATCGACGTTGTTATCAAGAACGGGAAAAAGAATGTGGTACTTGATAATTGTGCGTCTTGCGCAAAGTGTCATTGAACTACCTCCACATATTTAAAGACATTTGTTTTGAGATATTTTATTTTTCACAACTTCAAGTTTTATAATCGTCGAAACGTAGCGAGTTTGAAACATTAAAATAGCCAGATACGGTCAATTATAAAACTTGAAGTTGTTAATTATTGCTGGCAACCTTGAAGATTATATTGTTATTTTATTTTTAATTATATATTTTAGTTGTTAGCATATTACAGAGACAATTACAGTACCCTCCATAAGTTTGCAAACACCCTATATTTTACAGATAAATAATAGCACAGCAGCGATCTGTGCACATGTTTGGTATAAATGTATCACAAGTCGTTTAAATAACGATATATTTGCGATAAATAACGATAAAATTACGATACGTTTAAATAGCGAATTAGACAGGAGGATTCGCAAAGAGCGAATTACGAGTGAAGTGCATCTCTGGGAGATTCTCCGGTAAGAATGGAAACGTATCCCGACTGGATCTCTGCAAAAGTTAATCCATCGCATGTCGCGAGTATGCAAGGCAGTAACAAATATAAAGTTACATGCTATTTTTGATGCTTGAATATTCTCAAATATTTAACTGCGTAACCAACAGACTCGTAACTGTTTGGTCTCCCAATTTTCGTTAAAAATGTAAGGCACTTATGTGTACATACAAGTCAATAGCTGCTATGTTTTTACGAAAGACTATTGGAGCATCGTCCTCGGTAAATAATCTAAGAAATAAGCTCCAGGATCATTCATAATCTTCATAATCGGACCTGCGACCGCGCTCGGAAACGATAGGTAGAAACGTTGCGCGTCGAGGAGACCATAAAAAAAAATGGTAAGTCTCACCCCGATCATTATAAATTTCAGTGCGTTTTTTTCAGCGTAATAAATTAGTCAAAGACGCTCATCAATTTTATGACGCGCGCGTCCATAGAGGAACGATGCCCAAAACATCGTCCGTCCACCACTGCCAACTTCGGATGGCCTCGAACGTGATGGATGATTTTCTTGCCCATACATATATTCGTGAGCCGACGTCGGGCGATCTTCCACTGGCGCTCATTTGCGCACATACCCGCGTACCACCCACGTGCGTGTAACCGTGCGCAGCGAGCTTAACCACCGCGCGCGTCCGTGTGCGTGCCGTGTACGTGTGGGCACGTATGTGGGGACACGCAGCACCAGACACATTAACGAGCGCGATCCCATGAATAATAAGTGGCGCGAACGAACTGTTTCGATCGTCGTTGCTGTCGCCTAGATTACATTGCACTGAAATATCTGTGTGCGGCCCTCTTGCTCTCTGGCAGCTCTAATTATTCCCCGTTGCGTTCGCCGAGTGACAACCACCTTGTCGCGTACTCTACGCCAGTATGAATCGAAATATATTTAAATGCGGCTCTTCGTAGCCCAAAACTTAAGCCAACGGCACACGATACTATTTTTCCTACTGGATTGCTTACGAGAGCCAATCAGGGTTTAGCCTTAAGTCACCTGATCTAAAACTCTGCGTCCTCACTGGTTCTCGTAAGCAATCCAGTAGGAAAAATAGTGTTGTGTGCCGCTGGCTTTAGTTACCGTTGTTATCGCTTGGAACTGTCCAAATTCGTTTTTGAACCGCGACGCGTACGCACGTGAGTTTTCTTCATTGTCTCAACGTTCTGTTTAGCTTCCATCGTAATAATTTGAACGATGAGTATCGCATCTCTTGTCGTACGATTCTCGCGCCTTAAAAAGATACTGTCATGACGTATAATGACACAAGCGCTGAAACACTATTTGTAACTGCCTGCAAGTACACGAGAGCGATAACACTCTCCTCTCGTGCATAATCTACATCGCCTCTCGAGAGTCCCGGAATACGGGTTTGTTTAAAGTTGCGGTCCATTACGAGCGGCGCGGCCCACGCAGCGGAACTCCGGATGGCGATCCGCTATCCGTAAATCGCCTCGGTATCGTTCGCACGATCGGCAAGACGTTCGTTTCCCATTTCTACGGGGCCGCGCGTCTCGCTCCTCTCGCGTTCCTCCAACGTGCGCGTAGGGCCTTTTCTTCCATCATAGACAAAGGCTCGCGCGAGAACCACGTACCACGGGTCCCGAGATAGGTCGCCGCCGCCACACCGGCCCGAGTTTTACGCACGTAAGAAGGGGATCGATATATTGGTATACGGGCGGAGGAATGATAAATGGCTGTGTCGAGAGATGCGCGGATAACATAATGAGACGTATTGTGCTCTCGACTGGGACTCACAAACTGAGCTTATAGGAAACTCTCTCGGGACCATCCAGGCCCTAAAAATTTCTCAACTCGGTCCCCCTCCACACGGCTTTCCGGGAATTGCTATTTTCCCAGAGAAATTTCCTTCTCTTAATCCTCTCTTTTGTCGATGAAATTTTTCGCTCCGAGCTGGATTATTACATTACGTTTGTTATTCTTATTCGTTTAAATTACTGGAAGCACAGGGTGACTGGGAAACTAAGAAATTTCGAACTTTTGCACATTTAAAATATGTATGCCAGATATTTCACGATCCAGTTCTTCCATTTGACATTCTCGATTAATGCTCCCAACGTTTGTAAGGTCGAACGGTGCGAACTTGAAAGTCGAATCTTAAATTGCCCAATCTGTTTGAACTTGAAAGTATATTTGAATAATTTAAACTGTTCGATTTATTAGACCCTCTCCTCAGTCTTTAATAAAACGCACAAAAGTTATTCATTTTTTATTTGTAATGAATAGGTACTATTTCTTCTTTCTTGACATTTGACTCGATTATTGGTCTTATTTGAACTGTCTCAAACAGTTTAGTGGTTGAAAGTTTTACTTCTAGACAACTATTTGAATAGTTTGACCACTTTGTTCGACTCTTTTGTTCGCAACAGCGTCTCGTGCCAAGAGAGTACGTCGAAATAAACTCTGTAAGAGAAAACGTTATTGCACATTTATTATTGGGGATTTTTTTAAATTTAAAAACAATTATTTTTAAAATTCGTATGGCTCAAATGTGATAAATACAAATTTGAAGGAATAAAGGTCTAAGAGCCGCGACAGCGTGTTGATGTCTAAATATTTCATATCTTAAATTTATTGCGAAAAATATTACCTCAGCCAGAATTTATGCCAATTATTTATTAATATTTTTTAGATTAAGATCACGTTCTAAGAAATATATCAAAGAAATAATTGAATCTTTTCCAACATATTTTGAATATTAGGTATTGCGAGTAAACACAAATATGTAAACATAATAGTATATAGTTAATTAGTTTCAATAGATTATTAATCGTAAAAAATAGATAGTAATCGAATAAAATGAAACAAAAACGCGGAAAGCAAATACACGAATATTCGCACAATATTTTCCAAACCACCTTGTTAACATCTTCCTAGCTCTCGTGTATGAAATACTTTAAAACATCCAATCTATCTGTAAATGTCGGCTGAACAACATTGGATCGTGGTTCTTTCTGCAGTGCAAAGAGCTTGAAAGAAGCTGCTAAACACAAAATTGTTAGAAAACTTGGAGATATACAACGCGAGAAATATCGTTGCTCGAATCCGCGAGCGCGCTTCGCGCAATCGTAGGTGAATAGTAGAATCGGGAGAAAGGTCGCGATAGCGCGCTTGTTTTCGGGCCGATGACAAGGCCTTCCTCGTCCACTGTCACCGCGTTCTCTTCCTCGAATGCGACTCAGGATTTTTCGGGCTCCGGACGACGCGGAGAATGGAGGAGAACCTATGTTGACGCGCGAGGGGTTGAAACGCAGAAAGAGAGAAAGAGAGAGAGAGAGAGAGAGCATCCGGGGGTTAGGCTAGGGGTTAGATAGGATAGGGTGTGTCGTCATGGCTACGCAGCAGGGGGCGGGGCAATCGATACACCCTCGCTCCACGCACTAAGCGCACGCAATGCGTTTATAACACAATGAAACAATGACGACAACCGCGGCAGGAAGGAGGGCGAGCGGTGTCGGATGCGAGCGGGACGCGCCGCTGGCCTAGGATCGCGCCTTCTACTTCCGAATGTGCGTTCAGTGCCGGTCGTTCTGCGCGAGCGATGATCGGTAACGTCCACGAGTCAAATCGTATCTATTTACAAACCTATCGGCATATTCTCACGACCTGGCACGGAGGCACGGAGCCGTCGCACACATTCGCGGTCTCTTGTGTGTGTAAATTCGTTACATTCGTACTTTTCATCTCTTTGTTTCACTTCCGTCAATTTCGATGTACCTTCAATCTAATAGTTCGTTTTTATATTGCAACGTAAATCACGCGTATTATATCCCGTCCGTGGTTTCGCGCGCTCCTCCTTTCTCCGGAAAGGATGTCGAAAGAATCTTTCGGTATGGCTGATCGCACTGAACTGTGCTGCGAAAAATCACATTTTCGCGTCTACCTTGTTTTACACACTTTTAGGAAGCGTGAAGGAAAGGGCACAGTTGAGCGAATCGATTTGAAGATAAAAATAGAGGGAACCTGCTCCTCGAGCTATTATCGTCCGACTTTGTGCGCTATTCACACGAGTGGATCGTAGTTTCCAGGCTCGCGTGGCGGAACACTGGGCGCGTGTGAGTGTATGCGTTCGCTCCACTCGCGACCATCCGTTCCTTCTTTCCTCGGAGCGCGAAAGATTTTTTTGGGTCATTTCATCACGCGGCAGCGTCACAACAATACGAAGCCGCGCAGCTGACAATGGGAGGGAACCACCTGAAAACTTCACTCGAACAATGAGTTCTTGAGTGTATCATTCGGTCGGTTATGAGCTTGCGATCGTTTATCATTCAACCGGCTGGCATTTTTCATCGTTCCACCTTAAGGGGTGAAGATTTCCAACATCTCACGTTGATTCTTCCGCGCCTTGCTCCGCGCTGTATTCCGAAATTGAATCACGTCTTCGAGAATAATAAGAGAAAGCTCGATGTATTTATTGCGTAATTGCGTTTACTAATATTATTTGTAAATTGTAGGATACGTCGCATTAGTAAAACAAGGACATAGTAGAATGGTGCAAAAACACATTAATACTTTTGACTAATTGCAAGTATTTCAGACATTAAAGAAACAATATAAATTAAATCATGACACTAAAAAACTAAACGAATTAGTAAAATAGAAAGAAAAAGGAAGGCAGTAAGAGCCGACGCAGGATGTTAGCGGAATACAAAAGTTTAATGTATAAAAATATTCACAATGGTCAAACGTTTCGATCAACTCATGCGGTTCTTTTCAACGGCATACAAAAAGTATTAAAATAATATATGATAACATTGACTTACGACTAGAACATATTATAATAATAATAAGGAAAAAGTACGACAGGAAAACACGCGTGAGATCCAACGCTCCGGTGCGAGTCATGTATAGAGAACAATGAGAATCGCGGAAAGGTAGAGGATACGCAGGGCGGCTCCGTTGGTAGATTGTGCCGTTTAAGAAAAAGAAATCATTAGACCACTGCCAAGCAGAACTTGGAGAAATGTAATAATTCAAGAGATACGTCCCTGACACCCGTATAGCTAGCCAGCTTTTGCCGTAGGGCAGAAACCGCGCACCTGTCCAGGTAAGCGGAGGATGGTGTAGGAACCTCTTCCAGGAATTCACTGTAAGGAAGGCACCAACCTGTCTGCCAGGATCAGGATCATCAGGATTGTCAGTTTTGTCTAGGAGGATAACTCTGTGGGGGTCGCCTTAATGAGTTTTTGCCTGAAACACCGAGTTCTGCGTGCCGATGTAGAATGGAATTCCGGGGATATATTCGTCGTTGTCCACCTTTGAGAGCATTCTCTCGCGTGAGGGTTAAAAAGGGACGCTGCATCAGTATTATAAAAAGAGCTAAATCCTTTCTCCTCCCCCCCCTCCCCCCTTTCTCACTCTTGCTGGAAGATGCGCGTTTCTTCACACGCGGGACGTCGTGCCATAAATGCATCGCGACATCCTCGCGCGTCGGAGACTTTTACATGTTATAATTTCAGCATATAAATCCCACGTGTGACATTAGGAGTAACATTAATTTGGGCCTTTACACGCCGTAAGAGAGAGATATTGCGAGCGATATCGGCCGAGAACACGCGTTGTGTGTGGTCAGATCGCGTTACGATCCACGCTTGGGACATCCATTTAAAGCGTCATCGCTTCATAAATCAAACCCCGAGCAATGCGAGCAATATCTTCCACCTGCGTGACTTAATCTCGATCATTTTCCCCAATCACGCCAAATCGAACGAGTCGTGCGAGATTTTAAATTCTCGATATTCACATTCATTTCATTTATATTTAATATGTATAAAAGAAAAAGAAATTAGAAGTGCTTCTCTATCTCTACGAGATTTATTTGACGCTAATTTACAGTTCAAACTCCCGTGCTACAAATACAAAAAGTATTCATGTCCAATCGTTGCGTCTTTACTGCATTTGAACAAAGTTAATACACGCAAGCTGCTCACACTGCAACGTTTAAGAGTTGGTCGGCATTACATACTTTTCAATGTAAAACCGAGAAGCGTGTATATCACGTGCGAGAGAGTTAATCTTTACGCGAGAGCAAGCATCGGCGGTCCATTATCGGGTGACAATGCATCCACGAGACGGTATTACCGGGTTTCTGCCGCTCTCGCGAGGGAACCCAACACCTGTGCGTGAGGAGATGAGAGGGCCCGGGCGAACCGGCAGGCAGCCGGCCCGGTCGGCCGGGCAGGCGCGGACATCGCAGGCCGCGGGAGTGACGGATGGCCACATCGCATTTCGCGGCTCCATATCTCCCCGATTTCGCGGGTGTAATTCCCGTAAAGTCGTTTCGGGGCCCTGTTTCGCCGCCGTATGTGTGCAAGCATACGGGCCTCTCCTCATGGTGCGTTCGCCGACTTCTCCCCTTGACCGCCGCCGCCACTACCACCCGTTCTCCTCACCCGTCTATTTTCTTTTCCCTTGATTTCTGTCCGTTGTTCCAGGCTTTTTATTGCCGGCGTGCATACCATTAGCCGCCGAACGTTAACAGCCCCAACGACCTCTAGCTCCGTTGGTAATTACCGGATCATAGCCGAAAAGCTGCTCGGGCCTCTCGAGGGAACCGCGCGACCGTCGGTCGCTGATCTCTGTCGTGGGAACGTGGGACAGAAGGGAAGCGACGAGAGTGAAACGCACGCGAATATTTCGCTACGATTATCCGCGACATAGCGATTCGTGACGATCGAGTGTCGAGAAACCTTTTCACGACGACGTATTATATTCCTTAAATTATTATATTTTCTATATTTCACTCGATACAATTGTTCGTGACATTGTGTGATTTTAGGAAATGTAATAATGTCAATTACAGTATTCATATGTTTATTGTGCATGCGTGCTAATGGAAATATATGCAGACACAATTCTTATTGCAAATGAAAAGAAATGTTAAGGACGAGTCTGATATTGGTAGAAACTGTAATCAACATCAAACTTCTTGCAGCTTTTTAATAGAAGGGCGTTGTTTAAACTTGAATACAGTGTGCAGCCGTTAATTCTTTAATCGAATAAATTGATCTAAACTATTATATATACATAATAAGTTAAAGAATATTATATATAAAATAGCCGGATTATAATGGAAGTTTTCCAGTCATATAGTTGTTTTGAAAGATTACATTGAAATTTAACGCTCGCAATATTTTCCCTTCAATTCGAGTGATTTTAAATCGATCGTTTCGAATCGGGAATCTCACAATCAGTGCCAGGCCATCGACTTGGTGCCGATCCTCGAGAGCTTCCCAACGCGCGGTGCGGGAATCTCCTTTCTCCATCTTTCTCTTTCTGTCTTCCTCTCCCTCCCTCCCGCCCTCTCTATCTCTCGCTGTCTCTCTCCTCGCCTTGCGCAACAAAAAGTGATTAATTACGTCTCTCGGGAGTCCGGTGGCTCGTTGTTTCCCCAAGCTCAACGGTGAGCATCGTTTCGGCAACAATGTGGCCCGGTCTACTCGGCGATCTCTCGTGCAACGTAACCACGTAGCCCGGTCCTCCCGTCCGCGATCCTCTTCTCTCGAGCGAGGAGAATCGATCCTGCCCTCGGCATTGTGTCCCCTTTTGTCCGACCACGCCGCGAAATATTGCCGGGGCGAACTTTCCGTCGACTCGTGACCCCACCTCCGCCCATCACCCCGGCCTCGACGTTCATCCCTCGGCCGTCGCCTCTTCCCAGTTTCTTCGGGACACGCACCTTACACCGTGCGAGCATCGACGTGCGACGAGATCTTAATGACACCACGATTTCTGTGGGATTATTTATGGTTGCGCGATCCGGCAACGCGATCGCTCAATCTTGATTCCGACGTCGGGCGCGGCCGTCGTTTGATAGCGTTTAAAGACTCCCTGAGTGACCGACGGTTCCTTTGAATTCTTTATTCTTTATTTCACCTCTCAATAACGCGTTGTATACGCGTGCAACGTACGCGATATAAGAAACCGAGCTCGGCCTAGTCGCTCTAATTGTTTCGACTTTGCTGAGATTGACAATATCAGACGTCGTATCTATTCATTACGCCGTACTTGGCGTGTACGCGCTATTAATTCATTCGAGATACTCAATGAAGATATTTCGGTCAATGAGTCAATAGGGCCTTTTCCTTACGCGGCGTAGTCGGCTAACCGACCCTCTGTACAAACTCATAATTAGACCCCAGGGACTGCTTCTGACACGTTCACATCCCCCCTTTCTCCGCCCCATATATACGATGATCATACGGTGGGCCGATCGTTCCGCGCAACTTCGCGCATGAGTTGATCCGCTATCGCTCGTGAAGAAATATAACCGATGCTACATCACTCGGTTTATTTTCATTCATACTCCCGATTCTATATTGACTAACTCGGCGCAGGGGCGATTGTTTAGCAAATTTTATTTAATATTCCGCGTCGACGCGATTCTCTTTATGAACGTGAATAGTAATGCGGCGCGCTCCGCGCGTTTCATATTATATTTTCAGCGTTCAATTTTATGCGTATTTACTCGGCAACATTTTATCTCGAAGGAGGCTGTTTTAGAACGATGGTGAAGCTCCGAGGCAATAAAAGTTATAGTGGCTTCGGCGGTGTGGAGGGGAGGAATGTGCAGACCACAAATTAATTTAGTAGTAGTAGATTGTCTTTGTGCGTAGGACATCCTTGCTTTAGCGCGTAACATAAACGGCGGGAGTTTACGATTCACCATATTTTAGTCCCTGCACGAATCTGGCCGGTAAGAGCGACTCGGTAATTGTACAGTTCTTACCAGCGAGGGTTTGGGCGATAAACCGTTTAGTTTAAGAATAGTTTAGCGGTAACGAGCGTCGGTAAACTCGCCTTGTCCCTCTTCATCCTGCCAAAATATTCCGGCATACAATCTTAATCGATACTTTCACCGAGCGTAAAGTTCCCTAATCCTTCTACAAAACAGTGACAGTATCGTAAAGTGACGGCTTAATCGGGAGAGTCGCTCTTAAATATTTCTCGTAACTTTGATTGTGATGCCCCGAAACAAATTATGATCGAAATTTCGAAGCGATTCAAAGCGAATAAGTCGTCTTTGAAGTTTTATAACTTACTAATGAAGCTGTACAAGTAAGAAGCTAACGGCGCAGTTGGAAAATTTGTGTTTTCTTATTTAAAAAAAATGCCGGCTAAAATCTTTGTGTTAAATGTTCAACACATTTATGTGTTAATTTAACATATTGCTCTTGTGTTTTTTAAATGTTAATAAAACACAAATTTATCTCAAATTATTTTGAGATTTGTAATTATTTTGTGTTAAAATATTAACAGAGTAATAGTGTAATCATTCAACATATCCATATTATGTTAAGTTAACACAAAACTTTGTGTGGACCGTTTGGGACCTGTGATATCTGTTAAATTTAACACAAATTTTTCAACTGTGTGGAATATGAATTAGTGATGTATTGCGATTTTTAAATACGTTTCTCCCTCTCGTGGAAACATTTCCACAGAAATCACAAGAAAATACGAAATCGATTGTCGTAAATAACGCACAAAATCTTGTCTCTTACGCGATAGGGCGTTAGGGTGCTTCGGGGAACGAATTCACCACCCATGAACAAAAAACGGAGCCCCCATCGACGCACAACGGAACCCACGGTGTAACTCAGTTCATGGGTTTTCCGATACCCCACGCTAAAATGTATTCGCCACGCGTTACATCGCTATGAATACACGCGTCAATATGCGAATACTTTACGCTTCGAGCACGTGCGATCAGACGCCGCGTTTTACTGTGAATGCGCATAATGCGCCGCGTAGTTTCGCGTAGCTGCGTGATAATTATGGGTCGGGCAATTCAAGCAAAAGTGATTTTTGCGAGTATACGATCTCTTATTTTTAAACGTTATCAATTTAACACATAACATTTATATTTAGAGGAAAGTCTCCTGTTGTAAGATAGATTTTTAATATGAGACAGCAGGTTTTCGACATCCAAATTCAATCACAAGTCTCTTTTTCGCAACGATTACACGATTTAATAATAAATTTTCCACTGAACAGATTTCACTCCAAAGGTAATAAATTCATGGTGAAACCAACAGATGACGCTTATTAATTTAGCAGAAACTCCGCTATCTCATATTAGGAGTATACCTCGTAATAGGGGACTTTCCTTTGTATATATCTATATATTTTAATGTGGAGGCCTCTACTTGAAAATGTACAACTCATGTTAATTTGACAATAATGAGTATAATTCTAAAGAGATGAAAACACATAATTTTACGCGTACTTGTGGATTTTTGTTATCTGTGTCAATGTTACTTTTTGAAAAATATTTGTGAAGCGAAGTCCGAAGTGAGATAAGCAATAAGTAGCACCAATTCTGGAGAAGAGTTATCGCGACACGCGTGGTGCGCGACGGTGTTACACGCGGGTGCTTGCGATCGGAAGCGACTAGATATTATTACGAGACCATGATATACGAGCGCGCCCGGGAAGAAAAGCCCCTCTTTATGTTTCCTTTTCGTTGGGCGGTCGCGAAGCGGAACCTCTTCTCGCATGACGTTATCTCGCGCGACTCACCGGAAATCTGCACTTAAATCGCGCGCGCCCGAGCCGAGAATAGAAATAAAACCGTAGCTCCCCTGTGCGGCAAATAAATCTGGGGCGCGTTAATCGAGGCACTTGTATGCCAACGTATCGCGGATTATGCATAAACATTAAGTATCGCGTGGGGTGGTTATTCAGCATTTTATTAGAGGTGAGCTATTCAGCAGTTTGATTAAATGTCGGATGTTACGATCATTAGGATTGTAATCGCATGCGTTTTGAAAGTTTTTTAATTACTGACGCAATGCACCGCTCGAATACCTTGAGCAGATAAAGGGTAAACATGGGAGCAATTTAGAGCGATCGTTATGACCTAGGACTTTTACTGTTTAGTAACATAAAGGATGATGATGCGCGGCGAATTTTCAATTAATCAAAATCTGGAAAAACGATAGCATTGTCACGAAGAAATCCGGTATTCGAAATACACCGAGCATACGGATATACGGAATCAAGGCAAATATTTCTTCGGTGTACATTTCCACACTGAGTCAACATCCGAAAATACGTGGTTTGTTTGCGTAGCCGAGCGTGTAGAATTGATACGGTTAACAGGACGGTAAAAGCAAGTATGCATCTGTCTAGCGTCAATTAACCAGCTCGAGCGCGTGAATGCGAAGATCTAAACACGTAGATAGTTTTCTCAATATACCGCTTGCACGTTGGCGCGCGTTGGCGAACTTTACCTCAATCGATCGTACGCGGGCCTCGCAAAATCCACAATTTCCGACAATTTCAGGAGCTAAAATTCTGATAATTCAACAAATAAATGTATAATTCGTTTATATACACGGAGAGAATTTTCTCTCAAAATTTACCCTGAAAATCGTGTAATCGTGTGACAACATGGCATTTTGAAGAACTGTATGAGAGTTTTTTATAATACATTCTACTAGTAAAGTGTATACTTGTAAGTTTAATTACTAGGATAATGTATTGTAAAATTTTAAAAAACTTTTATAGAATTCTTTGAAATGCCACGTTGTCCCACGATTACGTGATTTTCAGTATAAATGTTAAGAAAAATTCTACTAGTAAAATGTATGCTATTTGTAAGTTTAATTACTAGTAGAATGTATGGTAAACTTTCAAAAAAATTATTATAGAATTCTTTGAAATGCCACGTTGTCGCACGATTTTCAGGATAAATTTGAAGAAAAATTCTACTAGTAAAATGTATGCTAATTGTAAGTTTAATTACTAGTAGAATGTATGGTAAACTTTCAAAAAACTTTCATAGAATTCTTTGAAATGCCACGTTGTCCCACGATTATATGATTTTCAGGATAAATTTTAAGAAAAAATTGTCTCCGTGTACGGACGTTAGCGACGAGGACTTTTCAGAATACGACTTCGTCGTCAGGAAAGCGCAAAAAAGTCTCGTTTAATCCATCCCCCGATTGATACACGCGACGTGTACCAATTCTGGATGTTGGTGAAAAAGGGGGCCTTGTTCGACTCGTACATTCGTACCGATGTGTACGCTGGGTCCTTCGGGCTCGGCGCATACGAAATGCTGGTTTTTCTCGTAGGATTATGGCCAGTGCACTCAACAAATTGGCGATTTTTCTTGCGCGATATCGGGAGGCAGGGCTCGCCGATTCGCGTCGTGCTCCTCAGGGCCTCAGGGTCGTCTGCGCGGACATTGGAAGGAAAGCTTTATTGATGAGATCGTTAAATACGCCAGATCGGCGAATGTTTTGTTGCCAGATCGGACGTCTATCCGTCGCGATCGGCGACCACCCGATGCGTCGATCGTCCTCCTTTCACTCGCGACAAAAAGAGACTCAACTTCGTCGGTGCGCCGTCTCTCTCACACGGTTCATTTAAATGTCGCTTTGTCCTTGCGAGCCAGACTCTTCCGCCTGGCATATCCAATCTCTTAAACCGCTAATTTAGTTTACACTCGCATTGACACCCGATCGATTAATATCGATCGTCTAACCATCTGCTTTAGAGTTTAACTACGATCAGATTAGCTCCAGTTATACAATATGGAGTGTCTCGCCAAAGAGTTCTCATAATTCTATGAGAAAATATAGAGATCGGTGTCGCGCGCGCGCGTTCCGGCGATGTGACCATTGCACAGGATATAAACGATCTTTTTGTCTAATGCCTTAAAAAAATGACAAAATGATCCTGCTGTCAGTATAGTACCGCGGACATGCGTGAAGCGACACGGGATAACCACCGTGTAAACATCCGACCACCAAGATCCACCTTAAGAACCCTGGTATCGATTATCATCGTCGTGGCGGTACATCTCGTCTCAATACGTCCATCAGATCGCTCGCGCGTAAGCCGGGGCCCTTTTTGCGGCGCCGATCGACGCCGGGCCCCGGGAACGAGAAGAAGACGAGGAAGAAGACGACGAAGAAGAAGGAGCGGAGACAAGTCGCGGTGAATTGGGTCCGCGGGCTCTTATCCGCGGATTGACAGACACCGGCATACATATTGCATGCCCGACGAGGACATATTTATTGGCGTCTCTCTATACGCTCTATCGTCGAAACATGACCGCGCACCGGCCTTCCCCGCGGGCCCTCCTTCGTGCCAATCCCCGTCCGAATGAATAAGGTATTCCATGTTCTCGGTGCGGTGACTCTTTTTACGACGCCGCGACTCGTCGACGCTTTTGCGCGGGCGACCGGCGCTTCTCGCGAATGATCGATGCTGAAATTATAGCGGGCTCCGTCTCGACAGACTCCGAACTCGGGAGGTACGGCGCGTCTGACTTCTTCTTCGTCTTCTTCTTCTTCATGTCCGCGCTTTGACCCTCCTTTTTCCTCCCATCCCGTGGCTCGAAATGTTATCCGTTCTGGGATCCCGAGGGATCGCACCGAGTGCCGGTTCCACGTGGAGGAGGCCCATTAATCCCGCGTTGCGAGGCGAGGAAGAACGCGATCGATCGAATGCGTGCGGAATTGCGGTGCCAGAGTCGCCGTGTTTCGACGCGGATGGGTTATCTTCTGTGCACTTGCCGTTTAATCCCGCGTGATTTAACCGCGCGCGCGTCGTTGGAAAATACAGCCGAATGAAACGCGAATCCGTATGAATTCTGAGGGGACAGTGATTTACAGTCACTTGAGTCACGTGAATTTTTTTCTCGATATATCTATTGCATATTTTAATGGACAGTGTGAATAGATTTAAATCCCATTCATCCTAGTTGCACGTGTGTCGGCCATGAAGTAGATTAATCACAAATCAAGATGTAAAAATAATCCTTTCTTTCCTAATATTTCTATAACAATTAATACATAAATATATACACGTAATTGTATATTATAAAGTTAGCATATAAAAATTATTAAATTTATAATGTACAATTGCATCTTGCTTCCCGAAAAGTAGTTCATAAATACGAGAGATGATACTATTGCCAAATATTTCTTGACCCTCTCACCGCACATCGTCTCTCTCTCGACTTATTATTTATCTTAGGCCGCAGATCAGGTTACTCTCGACGATATCTCTAATGTTGTGATCGATTGCGTCCCGTATTTTGTTTCATCCAGCGTATACGTCATGCTCCATAAAGAAAGTTGTTACTTGTGGGTGCTCTTGGGGGACACGATGACTTAGTCGTACAACAAAATTAACTGCTTGTCGGATTAATCGCTTTATGCGCCAGTTTATCCCGCGACTACTGACATACGCAACGCGATATATTATACGTATACGTATATCAGTTGCACGTTAGATATTAACAAAAAAAAATAGAATCCAGGTATTTAACTTTTTGCCTTTTCCCTCGTCCCTGTATCGTCGCTCTTTTTGTATTCAATATTACAATGCCGGCCGATCTGGTGTCAATTATCGCAAACGTCGCAAACAATTTATTACGCGGTACCGTCCGTTTCACCTCCACGCCTGCCGGTGGAGAAGCGTGTAACTGCGCGCGAGGTCGACGGTTATCTCGCAGGCTTCTCGAAGGCGGGTGAGTGGAGGAGCGTCGGGTTATACAATGGGACAATCTCCGACTTGATTTTGCGTTAGGCGGCCGAGATTGGCAGTCCGCGTTACTTGCCTGCCAGGCAGGGCAACGCCACGCGTTGTGCTGTACGTACGTTAGGTATATAGGTACAGTAGCGGCGTGGCGATGTGATCCTGTCGGGCACAGGACTACGTTACCGCCCCCACGATTACAGACGAGGAGGACGACGAGAGCGAGGACTAGGATGGGGGCCATCCCAGAACGTCTCTGCCTCTGACAGCTCGACTCTCCCTCCGTCCTGCGCCGCGTCTCTCCTCCCCCCCGTAACCCTCGCGCGTCCCCCACGCTTCCTTCTGTCCCTGTCTCAGCCACCGCGCATCCCGTGCGTCTCTCTCGCTATCTTCACCTATCGTCGCGGCGCAAGATACATTCGCGCATAGGTCGCGCGACTCAATTCCCGGGCAGGGCGATTTTTTGCGATACCGGAGTAACTCGCTGTCCATTAAAACGCCACGCTTGCAAAAAGATGTATCTAGAAGCGCTGTTAATGCACGTAATTACTCATGGCGAGGCGGGTCCTCTCTCTCTCTCTCTCTCTCTCTTTTTACATTTTTTGCGTCCTCTTTTTCGGAAAAAAAAGTAGCGAATCAATTAAATCGCATCTGCCAACCGACCGCGTTGTGACTCAGACTATTAATATGTATTCGATCGTTATACGCGAGACTAACGTGAACTCTCTCTCTCTCTCTCTCTTTCTCTGTTTTCGTCGCTGTTTTTGTGAAGAGGTACAACGGATCGGTGGTGATGGTGGTGGTATTTCCAATTTGACTGGACGTCGAGCGCGGACCTCCAGTCCGCGGACCATTCGCTCAGTCCTTTCTGGCCTAGGGTCGCATTAACATTCCACCACCGAAATTATTTATAGCTTCATCCGAGATATCTCGAGATGTAAATCAGACATTCCTCTAATTTGGGATCCCCGTGCGGTATGAGGCCCGCGCGCGTTCGCTGTCTATAGAAAGTCTCGGACCCAAGACGTGGGTGTAACGTATCATTTGTTGATCGGCCGCGTGACGGTTACTCGGAAACCAAGTTCGGAATTGCAATAAACTTGGAGATTAAATCGGAACGCGTATACGCATAAAACATTGTCCCGGGAATATCGCGCGGCCGGCGCAGCCTCGTTGATTATTCCCATCGCCGATAAGTCCCGACGAGTCTGCGTATTCGAATGAAAATTTATCAAATCCCGCTCGCCGGTTCTTTTTTCTCCTCCATCGGCGATAGCGTTTCGCATCGAGAGAACGCGTCCGCGAGATACACGTTCGACAGGCAATCGCATCCTGTTTTTACATTCGGAAGGTATTTCTGTCGCTTGGACGAGTAAAGCTATACGTTATACCCTTACGCCATAGCGTGAGAGTTAATAAACTTGAGAGTTAACGAAGTTCGTACGTGCTCCACTACTCGCCTAAGGGTATCGCGTGAGAATCTTTTCTCCCCGCCGTATCGTCGGGGCACCACCAGATGCCGAGGAGAAACATTCACGCGCGCGCTACACGCTTTCGCAAATTCAACGCATTCGTTACTCGGCGAGACGCAAATCGGAATATACGCGCCACGAGTAACATACGTTGAAGTTAATGCGCGAATTAAAATCCAACGGCGGGAAGGGGATGAAGGGACGCGGCCGAGGAAAAGAGTCGCCGTCCTGCGCGTCTTCATTACGCGCTACCAGTTACCGATAGAGCACCCGGTATCCATCAACCTCTCGAACTTGCGCGGCTAGAAATCTCTTCGGCACAAATACCGCACGTACACGTTGCATAAAGACGACGATAGGAGAAGCGGAAAGGAAAAGAGAAACGGAGGAAACTAAAATGAGAGTACAGGAGACAAAGAGAGAGAAAGAGAGAGAGAGAGAGAGAGCGCGGGGCTCTCCCTGCCCGGTGGTAATTGGCGGGCAAGACGGATGGCGGTACTTATTTGCACTCGCTCTTCGGAATTAAAAGTACCGAGCGGTGCGCTCATTAATCTCGGCGTCCGTGAAGAAAGAGGTCCTTCGGAGGACGGATAGGCGTAGGGAATGGGAACGAGGGAAAGAGAGGATAGGAGTAGGAAAGAGAGAGAAAGAGAGAGAGAGGAGGGGCGGGAGGGAGGGGAGAGAGAAAGAGGAGGCTCCGCTACCGGCGAACGCGCTCGCCGCAGGATGTAATCGCCGAACAAACTGAAGGTCCGCGAACAATTTCCATCAACAAGATTTACGCGCCCCGGACGCAATCAGCCTCTTCCTCCTTCTACGGGTCCTCATCGGCGTCCGGGCTTCCACACAGCCGATTCCTCTCCTCTCTCCTCTCTCATTACTCTCGCTCTTTCTCGCCGTTGCCTCATTTCCACGCCTCCCTCCTCCGCGTTTTATCCAATGTCGAAGTGGCAGGAGAAGGAGACCGAAGGGCAGAGAGAAGGAGGAGGTGGAGGAAGGAGAGGAGAAGAGAGGAACGCGAAGAGGAGCCGTGCGATTCTTCTTCCATCTTCCCGGGCTTATGGTGCTCGCGAGGAGCTGACTCGGGCGCAGCTACCATTTCTCGGGCGGTGATTGGCTCCGCGGGGGGTGGCGCATGCGCACCGACTGCCTGCTCCCGCTGCCCACATTAACATTCCTAACTTCGCTTCTTGCTGCGCTCTTTGCGCGTGATAGATTGCACGAGGCGTTTTTGGATACCGTTCGGCTCTACCTCGTTTCTCCTTCTCCACTTTGCGCGGCCGTCTCGTTACGGGATTCGGACAGCGCTCGCGAATTGCGTTCTGCGGAGCGCCGAGAGAGAGCCTCCTTGCCCCTAATGTGTACATACGTACCTACCAGTCTGCCTTGATCTCGCCACTATCGCGTCGAGAGTTTCAAACTCTTGATCGCAGGGTGTTAAAGATTTCCATGTCCTTACGAGTGTCACGCGAGTTACATCACCTGGTACGATGACAAGGGTTGTAACACAAACACGCGGAAACTATGAAATTTAAGCGTTAAGCCTATCACACAATAGGAAAGCACAGGCAATAGGAATAAGGAATAAAAATACGGAATAGAAACCTACGTGATGCCAAGACGCAATGATTCGTTGGCAAGAGGAGTGCTGTCCAATCATCTGCTTTTTGAAACCACGTGCCTGTCCCAGAGTCCCAACTGTGATTGGTCGGGTGGGTTAGGTTCGGTTAGGTACAGGGAACACGGAACAGATATCCAACGCGTCGGAAAGTCTGTTCCTATTGCCTATTCCATATTCCATTGTGCGTCGATACACGGTTTCTGGTAAGTTGGTATTTAGTTATTTCTGTTGCCTGCGTTATTCCCAATTCCTGTTGCCTGCGCTTTCCTATTGTGTGATAGGCTTTACGGTCTCTATCTGTTTCCGGCGATACACGAGAAAGTTTATAGAGTTTACCTATCAACTCCGTGACTCATCAATTTTTGATAGTCTCAGGAGGAAAAGAAATCGAAGCTTCGACGTTGCTGCAGGAAGTTAGTATCAAGTTTTTGCCTCTATTGACGTAACTATCTTGAAATGTATTTAAACAATGGGGAGGTCTGCTTTCTCTAAAAGTCGTCTGTGTAGACAATATTAGCTTGTCAAGGAAGAATGTCGACGCGATTTCGCAGGCAGGATTCGATCGCGTAACGATTTAATTGCGGCGCCCGCGGCGCATCGCTTTCCGCATCCCCGAAACTGGACCCCGGGACGTACGGCCACGTAGTCGGCTACACGTTTCACCGTCCGCACGGGTACCTCTCGGCATAATCGCGGGACTACTCAAGAAGGTGGGCATGCAACGGTTGATGGCAAGGGGCATATTGGCTCGGCGGGGGTGCGTGCCCGCGCGCACGCGGACGTAGCGCCGCGAATCCGTGAGGATGCATCCTGCGGATCCGGTGGTTCGGGTTATCCGCGCGCTCGTCGCACCCGCGCTCCTCCCTCGTCCTTATCCTCCCGCCTCCGTTTCTCCTTTCCCCGGTACCTTCTCGCTCCTCTCCTCCCCCGCCCCGCTCCCTGCCGCCTATCCCGTCCGCACACACGCGATCCTCGCGCGTGATTTAATGCCTCCCGAGCTGCGCTCCTTATTTATGCACCGAACATGTATACACGCTTAGCCTTAGCGACCGGGGAGCGACGGTTAAGGCCCCGGTACCTATATCCTATACCACGACCGACAAGCACCGAGGCCCGGGACCTGGTCCCGCGTATATGGACCTCGCATATTATGGTGTCCGGGGCCCCGACGACGATATTAAAAGAACGAGCGCGCCGGGGCCCCGGCAGGGGAGGGCGGCGGCGATGGCGAGGCGCGCACGCGAGGGACCCCAAATATAGACTTGTTCGAAATTAGTAACTCCTCTTTGTCCTGTCGCGGCGGGCGCGGTAATGCGCGCCCGTGCGCGAACGCCGCGCTCGGCAATCTGTGTTAATCCGATACGGCTCCGTAATTAATTCCGCCCGCGTTCTAATAGCGGAATCGCGTTTACTGCTGATAACGCGGTGTAAAGAAGATCTCGCCAAGGTGCAACGGGATACACGTTACTCTAAATGGCTCGACTGATCGGCTGGAAAAAGAAATAGTTAACTAATTTAATGCTAATTTTTATAAATTGTATGTTTATAGACATTATTTTCTCCGAATGCGTACAAAATGTTAAAACTTTGCTTGTTACATTTGTATGTTGTGGATTGATGCCTCTCACATAAAATATCTTTCGCCACGAATTACTTATTTGTGCGCGAACAGGCTGTTCGACATACTTGGCCTAATAATCAGTCTACGTAAATTGTTTCTGCAAACTGGACGTAAATTCCCATTTCCGCTCGCGTCTTTATCTCGAAAAATTGCACACGTTATCGCGCCGACATTTTGTTTCTTACGCGATGCGAGAGCTCATCGTGAATAGAAGAGACGGGATAAAAAATAAAAAGAGGCAAAGAAAAACGATGGGACGAGGCAATTTGTCAAAGCAGGTAAAGAGCCATCTATCACTGGCTATGACTGGAGAATGCAAGGAACGATCGCGAAGGCATTTTATATGTTCGTAATCGGTCGCGTATCGCTACGACCGAGCATTCCGGGAATGCGGTGGTCGCGAGGATGAAGGTACCGGCAATTAGTTCCTCGCATTCTGGCCGGAGTGTCCCCAACCGTAGGCGCCGCTCGTGTGCCACCAATAAGCGCGTAGCGCGATACTCTTGCGATAACGGTGGTGACAAATCTCCATCACCTGTTTACATTTGTCCTTGAACTTGGCCGTGCCGAAGAAGCTGTACAGTGACGGACAGAATGGTTGCAACACTTTTTTTTAAAAATGCGTTTAGGAACGTGCATTTAGATTCAAGGTTACGTTTAAAAATCTTACTCGATGGCCTTTCCGAAACCATTTTGAGCGTTTCCAGTCTGTATCTTGAGTAAATGTTTTGGAACGTAAATCTGAATCGAAACGCGCGTTCCTAAATCCATCGGAAAAGGATTGCAACCATTCTGTCCATCACTGTACATCGCGATCGAGTCGCGAAGCCTTTTTAATTAAATGACCGCGACCTGAGAAAATGTGTTGTTAAATCCATTGTTCGGTTGTTGAAATCCTTTCCATTCATCCGTGTTAGATTTTATTACCATAATTTTAAGTATGGAGATGTTTCTACACATGATTTATAAGTAGAATTCTCTATTCATCCGAAAGACAATCCGATTTAAAAATTACAGAGATTTTCCTGCACGCAATTCGTAACCCATACAGCACGCATGTCTAAAAGACATCTTTAAGTCGTTTACACAGCAAATGTTCTCACAAATATTTATCTGGCTTTCACAGAAGCACTCGTAGGAGTATGAACACTGTGCAGCGGTACAAATAATAAATACGTATACGTTAGTTGAAGCGTTGATTGCTACGTGTTGGCGCGAGAAACAGGTGTGGGCGCGCGGGGCAAATATAAATGAATAAATCGACCCAGTAAAGCGAGAGTCGGTCGGGAGTCACCTGCTCGAAAGTAACCGCATGCGAGTTACTTACCATGGTAATTGAACCGCGGCCGATAAAACGGCCGCACGAGTGTCACGCGCGCGAAAAATAGGTCGAATTTAAATGTATCTCGCGAACGCCAATTCATTGCCTGGTTTACTCGGAACTTAAAGGCGAATCGTATCGTGAATTGACGGTACTCGCACACTGGAAATACTATTGCACCGCAAGCGAGTCAGTTTTACTTACAACTTTTACTTTTTGACCGTTTGTTTTTGTAGTTAAGCAACTTAACATTTCTTTTGCCTCTTAAGTGAAAATTATCTTTGCGTTACTGAATATCGACAGAACTAATTGAGAGAATTGATTAGTATTACTTAAAAATCTTTTTAGTTACGCGGGATAAAATTCGTAAAAGACTAGAGTTAGGAACAATCCAAATAATTCGATTACTAATTGTGGGTCCCAAAATGGGTTGCTGTCTTTTTTTCCCAGAGCATGACAGGTAACATTCGGGAAATAACATTAGACTGTTTATTGCGATAAATATTACCACGTGCCTCAATATTGAACTGATGAGACACTCGCCTAGTGAGTAGGGAGGTCCAGGTTTCCTGGTTGAGGTAATATTTTTCGCAACAAATTTATAATAAAATTAGTGCAGCACAAGTACTGTTCTTTATACTAATGTTTTAATACGTATGTGCACATCGCTGTTTGGTTCGGTAGCCCCCTTGAATAATCTTATACTTATTATATAATGAATACGTAATTATTTATAATAATACTATAATCGTAATAATAATAAAAATAATATTCATTCATTCATAATAAAAATAATACTAATAATAATAACGTAATAATTATAATTATTTAAATATAATAAAATTATTTATGCCCTAACACCGTGTCGCGGCTCGACGTCTTCTTATTCTATCGAATTTTATTTTTAATTAACAAAACTTTCGTAAACACCGATTTCTCAGTCAACCTCGATTCCGGAGATTCCTAAAAATAGAGCGCATTATCGAATTTCATCGGGTACTTTTGTATAAATTTTTATACTAAATTTTTCTAAGGAAACTTTAACAGTGCGTGCAAGTCGGATTCGTTACACACGCATGTACCTCGATTCAATATCCTGTTACAACTTTCCCCAAATTTTTCCGTGCAAGTGAAAAATCGGGAATGACGTTTCCCCGAGAGTTGCGATGGCAACTCGCTCTACGCGTTTATGAGCGCTCGAGGAAACTAACGTTATTATCGGACGCTCGTTCGATTTGTGCGAATTGTCGGCGTGCGGCAAAGCGACTGTTGAATACCGCGCGCGGGTTTTAATGCGTTATAATGGCGACGTTAGCTTAATACAAGCTATCGTACATCCCGACCTCTCCGACCCCTCCTCTCTGGATCGTTAACGAAGCTGCACCGCGCCGGTAGAATCGACGAGACCTCTCGACTTCGCGATAATGCGGCTCGCGCCGCTCCGCGCCGCGCCGCGCCGCGCCGCGCTGCGCTCGGAAACGCTGACATTTCGCATAATTACCCGTTTCCCTTGACCAGCTACTTAAGCGAGCACGTCAGTTCCCTTAACCCCTGCGCTACCAGGAGTTAAGGATCGTGTAAACGTCCGGGGCGAGCGGGCACTTTTAATTGCCGGCGCGTATCGCGTCGGGTACCGAGAGAGAGAGAGAGAAAGAGTGAGACGACGGAGAGATGAGGGGAGAATAGGGGGAGGCTGACGGTGGAGCGGACGTGGAGGTCGAGAACACGAGGAGATCGAGAAGGAGACGAGCACGGAGACGGGGAAGCAGCGAGAGCAACGATGGCGGGAGGAAAAGAATTTTAATTGCCAGGGCAACCCGAAGAGAGCGTCGGGGCGTACGGGCTTATATAGCGGGCACCATAAGGTTGAGGTCGTGCCTGCCGTCCGGTACAGAGCTGGGAACCAAACAGCTTGGTAGCCAATGGGATCATATATCAACTACTGCTCCGGTAGGCAGAAACAAAATGGCGTCCGCGATTAGATTGTTGTTTCATCCCCGCGGGCGCGATCGTCCCTACTTCATTCTTTTGCCTCGTCCTCGCAGCTCGAAACGCACTCCTTGCTCCCCGACCGTCGTCCAATCGGCGAACTGCCGCAGAAAACCACCGCCATGCTTTTTTCCTGCCTCCTGCGTGGAAGTCTGGCCGCTAATCTTCGTTACTTTCTAGTTGCGGAATGTGATTCTGATTGTGAGTCTGTTAAAGTCGAAAAAGATTTACATTAGAGGGTTACGTGCGTACTCGGCGCTGAAAAATTAGACGTGTTTTGTCATGTTTTTTTTTGGGTTTTCATGCAGAGGTTGCAGATTACAAAGTCTATGTGCAACCGAACTGGACGGAAAACAATTTTATATGTACGTATAAGTATAATATATCAAAGAACAATGAAATTATTAGTTTTTAAATTTATTTGACTTCTTGTCGAGCACGTATGTAATCTTTTAATTTTTCGAAAGATTTATTGTTCCAATATTAACATCAATTTTATATATAGGTGAGTTTACCTATAATTTCCTCAACTTTTTCTTAATTCTATTTCTAAAGAGAGAGAGAGAGAGAGAGAGAAAGAGAACGAAAAAATGTTATCAATTAAATTGGGGTAGAAATTAATCAACGGTGAAGATATCGCCTTTAGAGACGTAGGAGGGTGATCGAACTATGATTAAAGTTAAACGACGTCGCAGAAATTGCCCCTCAGACTGATCGGTAATCTAGCCCTAATCACCGTCAAAGTCCATCAAGATTCGTCATCGATATAGCGCCTCTCACTCGGCCGGAATCGGCCAGCGTGCTCTCGCAACGTGCAACGCACACAACGTCAAGATATCGATCGCGTTGTTCGAGTCGCTTCTACAGTGGATACACCTACGCGCCCGGTAATTTCCGTGCACTATATTTTCATACCCGAGTTAAGCAAGGCGCGTCGCGGAACTGACACGCGCCGCTGCAGCTCGGGAAGCGAGAGGGAGAGAGAGAGAGGGGCTGAGGGCAGGAGGAAAAGAGAGAGAGAGAGAGAGAGCGCCGATTGCCGGAAAGCCACTCGTACGCAATTAACTGCGGGGAAATGCTAATTTTGACCTATATAGCGCGTAAAAATGACCGGGGAGAAGCATGTGCGATCCGAGTCACTCCGAGGAGCGCGCACTCTTAACCTGTTGGCCCCGCGAGTCAACCACCTGCCCGCGAATTTATTTTGTTATCGGCCCGGCACTCTTTTGCGTCAGTTCGCGCGCCGCTGTATGACAACCCTAGCGGAAAAGATTTCTATAAATAACTACAAAAAATTGACTTGAAATAGAAATTTGTAGAAATTTTTATATCCTCGGTGAAACGTTTATTTTGTTGTAAAAATATCTACGAAATAGTACCACAAATTACAATGTTCTCAAATCAAGATTGCAGGCAGTATTTCATGAAAATGTACGATTTTGTAAAAATTAGTACAAAACTTTACTAGTTTTACAAATTTGAGAAAAAACGAAATCTTAAAGAATTAAAACATCCGCTTACTTGTAGAATATTACCAAAATTAACAAAAGGGTTTTAATTCTACCATTTTTATATCGATTTTTATAACACTTTTTAAATTTACGTAGAATTTCTTAGATTCTGGCAGTTATATTTTAGTTTTTGTAGTATATATATATTTTTTGGTAGAATTTTGTGTAGAAATATTTTCGGCAGGGAAGAGCAGCAAATTGCAAGATCCAGAGGGATGATACGCAAGGAAACAAAACTAATTGTAAGTCGGGTGTGAGCGTCTAAACGACGGCAGGAAGTTGTATTTTACGCACGTAACGATCGCCACAATCTTTGACTAACAAGATTTTGTCACAGACTTTCGTGTCGTGCGCCAAGTCGAAAGGAAGCGTTGGACGAAATCATTTCTTCCTTTATGGCGTTTACAAACGAATTGTTACGTTTGTTCTGGAACGAGATAACATCTCTATGGGAGCTTTCGAACTTCCGCTTTTTTTACACGCTCTATTTTCGAGCGTTTATTAATAATTGCTGTTACACACAGCAAAGAAATATCGTTGCCAAGTTATTGCTTAAGATGCGAGTTTAAGATAAATTTATAAATTCTGACCCTTCATTTTACATTTGTTTCTTTCTGTAATATCCTCTGCGCAAAGAAGCTGAGTCAGACCGTATACATGTGGGTGCACTTAGTATATGAAATACATGATATTTGTGCAACATGTTAAATATATCATTAGTCAGATTTAACTACTGTTCATTTTTCGTTACTTTTTAACGTTGCTGCGCAGAATCAGCCAAGTGTCAGGTAGCATTAATTAATGGTTGAAGGAACGGTCTGTAATATCCTTATTGCCATCATTAAAACTGATCCCGCTTGTAATCTTAGAGAACATTAGTTTCAATATTTATATCTCAACTATTTCGCAATCATCTCGCGTGGGGAGAGCTGTGCGATATTATAATTGATCTATGAAGCGCCTTTTTATATCGTTACATCACACACTTTATGCAATGCACTCCCAAGTGTTGCATCGTGAGTTTCGCTAGAGAGGGCAATCGTAACAGACGCACCTTGCGCAATGCAATGCCATGCAACGCAAGAAAGGGACACGATAGTATCCATCAAGGTGTCAGGTTAGCCTAGGTGTGTATGCGCGTGTACGTGTGTGGGTGGGTGGTTGGGACTCAGCTGTTAGTACACCTGCCCGGAATGCGCGAGTGTGAGAGTCCGCTACTCGCTCGAGCACCTTTGTGGGCACTGTCTACGGCGATCTTTCATTTGCATACGCGGTTCGCGCCGCAGCACAATGTAATTGTTACCTCATAATACTTATCCTACCGTACGTTTCGCTGCACTTATTTTGACATCTTCTTCGCACGGCACGGCCGGAGCGTCCTATGCCGAATTCTCGAGAGCGGCCGACACCGTCGGCAGCTTGATAAACGATAGAGTTTTTAAAGAATCGTTGACAACAGTAAAGTAAATTTCCTTCTCGATACGGAATATCGTACAGTCTTCGATCTTGATGCTATGACTCTCGGGCAAATCTGGCGAACTGATTTTGGTCGGAAAAGTTTTGCCATTAATGTTTTTATCTAAGTACATTAAACTTTCGGGAAAAAGTAAAATCTTTCATAGTCAATTATCAGGGTTGGGAAGTAACTCGTTACTTGTAACGAAGTTACAGTTACAGTTACTTTTTTCTTGGTAACTCTAACTTAACTTCGTTACTTTCTCTCCATCTGTAACTGTAACTTAACTCAGTTACATTTTTTCGATAACTAGTAACTAATTTAATAGCTACATTAATAGTTACTTTATATACATATATATTTTAAACCTTCACAAATTGCATTAGGCCTTGCATTTGTGCATAAACGCCTTTATTAACGCTTTACAATTCAAATGCAGATTTAATATTTTTATTTTTATTGCAAGAAAGTAACTGCAAAGTAACGATTCGTTACTTTTTGAATAACTGTAACTGTAACGCGTTACTTTTCAGAATTGGTAACTTGTAACTGTAACTAGTTACATTTTTAGCGGAGAAACTGTAACGAGATACTTTTATAAAGTAACTTTCACAACCCTGTAAATTATATGTAAACACGAAACGATACGACCGTATAAATCTTTGAATAATTGAACAAGGTGAATCCAGTAAGACGCTGAATAAAATTCTCAATGATGATTCACTGTATTTATCGCCCCTGCTTATCCGGCTTTAATCATTCATATTTTACATTTCAATTGCCACGTACACGTACTTGTTTGTAACGCCAAGCGATATCCGCTTAATGCCCTCGTTTAACGTATTCCGCATTCAATTATTGAGTTTAAGCTTGTCCGCGCCAACATTTTTGTTTAATCTTCGGAAACGCTGAAAGTCGTCCTTTTCGGAGTTACTTTACGATTATGACAGCGCATATAAGACGGGCATAGCCCGTAAGACTGTAACAACGGGGATAAAAAACGGGTGGACATAAAGTAGGCAGTGGGAGACAAGGAACGATTTCCGAGTCCCACAGGCCTTCGCCTGCCGTCCCGCGGACTCGCGTACGTGGAAACCCAGGCGATTAAAAAAATATGACGAGCATTCATTTCCACGATCATAAAATCATTAGCATAAGAATTCCTCTACCTGCTCCGGGACGGTCGGTGGTGAGGAGGCGCCTCTGGACACTCGATTTTCGTCGTGTTTTTACTCGCCGTTCCGGGCTGATTTATAAACATATAATGTGACGAGGGTGTGGTCCCGCTACTACATAATGATAGGCCGTCGTTAATTACGTTTGGTTAAGTCATTTATGAGCGCTCCGGGCCGACAGCCCTCTCGCGAGAAGGCTGCGCGAAAAATCTCTGACCCGCCGGCCTGCGTTGCAATAAATTAGCGAAAGGTTAGAATGTTCGCCGCTTATCGAATTTTAGATAAAAGAGGGCCGTGCTTTTATTGTCCCCTAATAAGTATGATAATTCCTGCACGTCATTAGCGCTGATCCTTTAACACGCTCTTCATAATACGTTATCAATCTTTTTTACAGATTGGAGATTTTGTCCTTTCCTTACGCCGTCAAGTACCGGATTATGTCCAGATGCTGATTCAACGAAGGTACGAATCTTTAATACATTTTGTAAGAGCTTTTTTTAATCCTTTTTGGTCAGATTGCATTCTAAAAGAAATGTATTTAAAGGCACGAGCCACATTGTCAAGTTATATAGAGATAAGAAAAGCTCTACATTTATTTTGCGAAAATAATATCTGAAAATGTATCTGTTTCTACTTTCCAATTGGATATATCCGCGTAAAAGTGAGGAACGTCTGTTTATCGACTGTTTCGCTGTAGGAAAGAGCGATTAACTACTAAATATTTCAGCGTGAGAGCATTGTTCTCTCTCCGTCCGTAGGAATTTCTTAGTCTCGTAGGTGCTTTTTTGTAACAGGAGAAATGATAAAATATCCTCGGCCCGCGCCTTTCTTTCGAGTCGTGTGGAGAGATCAAATACCGTGGCTAGACTCCCACAGTCTAAATGGTGAGGCGAGTTGAAATATCGCGCCAGGCCTCCCTATATGTTAATCTCTGCATTAGCATAATACCGTGATTCTTCAAGGATCATTTGGAAATGCAAATAAATAATTTATAATAATAAGAGCGGACGTCCTGTTGTGGCAGCCACACATTGAAACGTCAGTATCGTTTCTACGTGTAGTTGTGCTGGACAGGCCGATCCAGACGTCTAAGTCACTTGCTTTCTACTATCAATAAAGGTCAGCACGTTTTTTCGTTTCTACTAGTAGAATATATCGCTGACGGGAGGATTCTCATTTTAAATCCCCTCGCGAGCACATTTTAATATATAAACGTGCAAATGTACGAAAGTGAAACGTCACCCCGTATCTGCCCTTGTAACTTGAAAGATATATAAATTTTGCAATAATTTTATGTACAACCTAATGGTGATAGATTTAGCGACGAAAGATAATAAAACTTACGAAGGAATAAGAAGAATTTAATTATACAAATTAGCGATACACAATGCTTTTACATAAGCTGCATCTCGAAAAAATTACAATTAAATATTGCACTTCTCTATGCACGTGTAAAAAAATATATTAAAAAATTCGTTTAATTCTCTGATGAAAGAAATGTACATTTTCATGTTATAAAATTATATTATATATTATTTACACGGTGCAAAATTATACCGATAGTTTTAATGTCTTCAATAATTGCGTTGTTTGATACAAACAGTTACGCGCTTAAGCGAACGAAAACATGTAATATATATATAATTTGCGTGCAACACGGAGAAATAAAATTTTAATAAATTTTTAATAAAATATCCGAGGGGAGCCGGAAGAATTTAATCTTCCGTTGGCAACGGGAATTTCTCTGAAATGTACTGTGATGTTAATACACGACTGTGAATATGCCGTAATTAATAAGCGAGACACCCAGACGCGACAAAGTAAGGCTCGCGCTACGGCCGGGAAGCGAAAAGACAAATAAACTCGAGAGTGAGCGAGCAATCGGCCTAAGAGAGGCCGGGACCCCACCGACCTTTCGCGGGGCGTACGGATCGACTTTATGATTTTCTGTGCCACGCCATCGGGACCCGGTATCTCGGCCATATCACGCTACTTTACGATCTCTAACCAGCCTCGAATTTACGCGGACATTTATAACCGGGCCACGTGAATTCGGTTTCCACCTCGACGTGCGCGATGAGAGTCGAAAAAAAAGGTAGAAAACGCGGCTTTAACGGGGTATAAATAATAAAGTGCGCGCGTGTATGCGCGCCCCTTGCTTTTAACGTGGCGCAGGTGCGCCCGTGTGATGGTTGCTTGATGTGTTACGTGTTAATATACCGAAATGCGCCATTCGCTGAATCCAATCGGGTCCCTCGGACTCCTAGCTCTTTGTGGCATCGAGGAAGGTATGATTTCTGGGCGAGAGACCGGGCGACGTTTTTTTTACAAAATTATTACGGCGATCGTGGGCCGTGCGGTCGTCGTGTTCGTCTCGCGCCATCGAACGATCGAACCAGAATTGTCTCGCTTCATTCTACAATATTTTTGCCTCTTTTCTCCGTCGTTTTATAGCCCGAGAGAAAACGAAATTAAATACTTTGTCATAACGTGAAATTTTGATGTCACCACGAGATGTCAAGGATTCAATGACTTCTTAAAATAACAACGTCGGGAAAAGACTAAATGCAGGTGACGCTAAAGATAATTCTAAATATAAATTTTCCAGCCTGCGCGATACGATTTATTTTACAATATTTCGCTGCAATTGACTGTTCGCAATCAATTCTACGCACGCGTTACTACTAGCGCATCTGTATATCGCGACGGGATCTTCGTATTTGTTTGTTATCTGGTGAGAATTGTCCTACGAGAATTGAAGACGCGAGCGCGAGAGAAACGGTAGAAGGAGCGTGCAAGCGACACGGAGAGGGTGGAGAAGGTAAAATCGAAGGACGAGGGAGTTATCTACCTACCTAGTGGTGGTAACAGTGGTACAGATATAACGTGTGGAAGGAGGAGAAATGGAATATCTCTCTCTCTCTCTCTCTCTTTTTCACGGAGAAGCCGGGCAAGATGGTAGGTGACTAAGGGCGAAGGGTGTACAGCGGAGGGGAAGACGCGGTGACAAATGAGAGCGACTACAAATTGCGCTCTCCGGCTCTCATTCGATTCTCGTTTCGCCCTCCTTCCCCCTCTCTCTCTTTCTCTTTCTTTCTCTTCTTCTCTCCTTCTGCTCTCCCGCTGCCTCATTCACCGGATCGGAGCGGACGGGTAAACGCTCGCTTGGCCCTCCTCTTTCGCGCCTCTTCCACTCGCGCGGGCTCTCTCCATTTATCCTCCTTCGCGATAATACTTCACGCTCACGGATAACGAAAAGTACTCTCAGCAGGTTTGCGGGGCAAACTTCAATTATCGGCGTACGACGCGCCGTCGCGTATCTCGCGCGGACCCGCAGATGTTACATCCCTCGTACTTTGCTTAAGCCGCTGCATATTCGCGCGAGCCTCTACTCTCGTAGGTGAGACAACTGCCATGTCTCCGTTCGTGCGACAACTCGTCTTGTTCAGAGATATCATTCGCACGTTAATCTCGTTCGTCGACGTTGCGCGAGTTAACTGCCCGCAGATGTAGTCTCGCTGCCGTTGGTCGGAAGAAAGACCAAAAAAAAAAGAAACAAGTACTCGCGACACCCCGTTACGGCCGGAATGCAGCAGTCGGACTTGCAACTTGTGTATTTACTCCGGTAAGGACTCCGACACCGAGGCCGGTCGGGGCCCGAGATGTTATATCGTGGCAGGGGCCAAAGAGTAGAGAAGAATCGATGGTATCCTCGGTGAGGCACTCGCGTCGTGCCTCGTTGCCGTTGTAATAACCCCCGTAGATCATACCGGCACACGTACACGCCCACGTAGCTGTCCCACATGTACACTAGGCGTTGTATACGCCTCAACATTTATTAGACGGACACTTTTCAACCTAGAGCATTACGTCAGGATGCGACACGCGAAATCTGCGTGCGCATTCGGTTCTTGGAGGAATAAAAGCGACAGCACTTGATAAATATAGATTACATGAATCGTGAATATACATACAACGATATACGTGTCTCTTCTCCGTCTCGTTAAATTGTTCGTCAGCTGGCAGAAGATGCACTACTTGCCTGGAAAGTGATGGAAACTTTGAACCGGCAGCTGTTTTAGGGAAAGATTTCAGTATCGATAAGATACACGGGTCTCAAACTTAAATTTAATCTGCGCGATATAAAGTTCTCGAAAAATATTTTATGAATTTATTTGATACGCGGTAAACAGTTTGTTAAATGTAATTTATTTTTGCGCCTAAGACATGGCAAATGTATAGGGAGAGGTTGGTTGGTTGGTTTGGTGGAGGTGAGAGGAGAGGTTGAGGGTGGGTTGGATGGTCGGAGCCGAAGTCAGAAAGCGTAAGCGTGTAGTTAAGTCTAAGTCCACACTGAGAAAAATTTTTATATTAGACAGTTAATTTTTCCGATTAAGTTATCCGATGAAATACAGTTACCGATGAAATTGGATTGAAAAACCGATTACACTTTTCATCGGATATATCCGTTTGTTATTATGTAATTGGATTATCCGATTATATTTAATCGGACGTTTTTCTCAGTGCAATGATAAAGTCTTTTATTTTCCGGGCGCGTGAGATCCGTTAGTTCTCGATGCTCGTCGGGACGGGACGGGACTCGCCAGAGGAGAGCTTCTCCTCATCCGTTACATCTCGGATTGTTTTTCCGAAAATGTTATTGCCAAAGGTCGCTAACGACGAAGTTGTTTCTGACGGCAATGCTTCGAACCTTCTAGCTAGAAAGTCTGTAAATGCTGACAAATCTATCAATTATCGCTCAGCATTGTCTATTTGTTTTTTTTACATGATGCATGAATATGCATATTATGTACTTATATATGTCGGCCAATTAAAATTGTCATCAGAGATTTTGATTAATCGCTCGATCAGACACGAGACTTCGATTACGCGACTCGATTACATGATCGTGGTTCGGGTTTAAAACTCGTTACTAAAGTTTTCCGTAAGCATGAAGACTTGCGAAACGGTCGTTAAGGCGAGTCGCGCGCCCGCACAAAGTTGCGCGTGATTTATCAATGGCTTTATGGAGGATTTACAATCTGGACAGGACCGGTAATGGGAGCCAATCGGCTGAGCCCTTTAATCCTCTTACATCGTTTTACGCCGTTTCTGCGGAAGTGCATCGGCGATAATGTCCACGAGTCGCGGCTCGATGGATTCTTTCTAATTTAATCGACTTTCACGAACGTAAATGATAAAGTTTTGATGTACGGATGTCAGCGTACTACTGCGTTCTTTCAGGAAGCATCGCACGCTACAAACTATGTAATTACTCAGAAACAATTTAATGCGACGATTGCAACACACAAAGTCAGTTTACGAATTAACTTTTAAAATTATAAAATCTCATAAAGTCGCGTAGATCCTTGTGTGGACGAAAAAGTTGGTACAATTTAGGCTTCCTAGTCTTTTACACTTTCGTGCGTTTGACAATTCCGCTATTAATGAAAAGAATTGAATGTAAGGTGCTCTTGGTATCCGCGCACTTCAACACGTACGTGCGCAAGTTGCGCGGGTTCGTCCAACGGCACGCGACACGCGTACGCGCCTACGTGAGCACGTGTATGAGTAGAGGAATTCATGTTCTTTATAAATCGGCACGTGCACATAGGATGCCCCTCGACTCGCGCTCCGTATCTCTCGTGACCGTCGGACATTAATTATGTGCCGTGCCTTTTTAATACGAATCTCGCTTTTATGAGGGTAGGCAAGAAAAGAGAGGTGGACGGGGGCAGCGAGACAAAAGCACGTATCCCGAGGACGGGAATTATATTTTTCGCCGCCTCCCGCTTCGTCGCCTTCGCTTCGTCGCTGTCCTGGCGTCTTGCGACGACGCAATCTTCGTTTACTGCGAATTTGCGTGTCGATCGTTTGTCGAGCGCTTGTCGCTCGTTGTACGTCGCAAATCGGGAGCAGAGAACGAACGTATGATGCGCACACCGCGCTAAAGATCAGCATATCCGAAAATCATCGATCATACGAATTCACGCGAGGACACCTGGCCGGACCTCCCTCGGTATCTCGTCTTATCTCTGGTGATCTTGCCGGAGCCCGTGTCATCTCAATCCTCGACCCGAAGAATTCCGGGGTCTCGTACGGGTTTAGCTAATAAAATCATCTGCATCGGGCCTGGAAATTATCTGACGAATTCATCTGCTTATCGAGCAATAAAACGCCACGGTCGTCCCGATGCCGATGCTATCTCCTCCACTTTTTCTCTTCTCTCTCGTTCCCGCGTAGGTGCCTAGACGCGTCGTGGCGCCATGCCAACCGAACCCTTCCTGTATATATGTCCCCTTTCTTATCCACTTTTTTTATCCGTTCAATACGCCCCACGAGATGCTCCTTAAGTTTGGGGCCAGTTTAATAAGAACCTTATATCCGCCATACAATATCTATAATTCACTGAAGAAACGATTTTTATAATCTTGTCTTGGAATCTTGGAAGACCCGACGCACACGCGAGTCCTCTGTCTGCCATTATTCGTATCGTACGAAACGGAGGGGGAGAAAGAATACGAATTAAATTGAGAGTACAAACTTCATTTGTTCGTGAAAAGAATTTATATTATTTGCATAGATTTCCAGGATTGGGAGAAAGTTACTTTATAAAAGTATCGAGTTACAGTTTCTTCGCTAAAAATGTAACTAGTTACAGTTACAGTTGCTTAAAAGGTAACGAATCGTTCCTTATACTTTGCAGTTACTTTCTTGCAATGAAAATAAAAATATCAAATCTGCATTTGAATTGTAAAGCGTCGATAAAGGCGTTTATACGCAAATGCAAGGCGTGATGCAATCTGTGGAGGTTTAAAATTTATATAAAGCAATTATTAATGTAACCTTCCCAAACCTGTAGATTTCGTGCGCGTAATTAGGTATTCAACGTTTTTAACGAGATCATTTTTACCAAGCATAATGAAATTAATTTCTCAGATATTATTATTGATATCGTACCTTGATGGTAAATCCGGGATATTATCGCATGAGCAGAAATGTATCATTAATATGTATAATATGCAAATAATTTTGACATGCCCGGATTATTGTATAAAGATATATATATATCAATAATAAAAATTGATAGCAGCTTGGTGACGCCAGTTAAGAAATAAGAATTTAAATAAGTGTAGAAACGACTTATTCCACATTTATTTAAAATCAATAATAAAGCTTCTGAAAAAGTATATAATATGTACAGGTGTAGGACTATTTAGTATCTACAATAAGTAAGACTGTATTCCAATGTACCGTCTTGTCAATATATTTTAGATCTTCTGCAAAACAAATATAATATTGTACAATAATGTCGGCAAATGCTGATATTTTTTTCTCCATTGACATAATAAGCATATACACAACGAAAATTATTACAATAATGTTACACTCGCTTATGTACTCTTTCAAATTTACAGGATATATATATCACACATGATAAAAATTGTAAATATTTTACACTAACATCAACATCTACGCCGCCGTAGTTCGTGGCGTCGCGCTGGACTATGTACAAGGAGTTTCGCAAAGTTTTGTAAAATACTTATATCTTTATCTTGTATTTGCCAAAATAAAGCGCAATTGATCGGTTTTCATTTCCCATTTCTCGCTAATACTACGAGTATGCTTTAACATTAGATTCGAGTATACGAGAAGCGCATGTAAGAAATTGTTTATAACCGAACGAAAGACTCGCGCTAATTATTTGGCGATTAATAAATTGAGGCACGAGCGTGGCTTTTACATTCTTGTTTATTTGTATTTGATCTATTATCTTGTCTCTATATGTATATAGCATATTACACTGTCTGTTACATTCATCCCAAAATGAAATTCTAAATCGAAAATAACAAAAAAGTACCTTACATTTCTATATATTCGAATATGTAAAACGGTGTGGTTTTTAAAGATCGTTGTAGACGCCGTTGTAATACAGGTACATCATAAATGTAATAGTTTGCTATATTCAAGAATTTTACTTACAAATGTTTTTATAAATAGTTACGAATTTTATGTGTAAAGTAATTTACTTATATTATTTTCCAAGATTTAAAAAATTATAATATTGCTTTAGGAAGTAAATTTGTTTAAAAAGAAATATTTTATATAATAAATTCCGATGTTATAAAATAGGATATACGAAGAATTTGTACTAAATTTGTAATCGTAATTATTTATAAAATTTATAAAGAGATAGTGAAGAATTGGTATAAATAATATCGGATACAATAATCAGAAATAATCACAGTAAGTCAGAAAAGAATACAGTTTTGCTATGAACAAAATTGCTTTTGTACACAGCGTGCAGGAAAAGTTTTCGAGATGTTCTTTAGCCAAACATAGTAATCTTAAAAGTAATTTATAATTAGATGACCAGAATTCAACGACAATAGATTTTAATCTTCAGTCTTTCATGTTTCAAAATAACATAGTAGTTTGTTATGATCTGTTACCAATGAAAAAATCCCATAGATTCAGATTCTATTCAGATCACAAAGACGATAATTTATCGCGATAGATCAATCGTAAACTAAATACAAAATTTGGAGATATGATAATGTTGTATCTATCAACTTTAATTATTAAGGTACAAGTAATTGATTTTAATTTTTATTTGTGTCAGATACAAATTTAGGTAAAAGTAATTTATTAGCTTAATAATTTATTGTGTTGTACCAAATAATTTAATTAGCGGATATTTACGCAAATAAAATTATTCCTGCCGCTTTTTATTTTTGTAATATAACTTTGTTCAACGGTACTCTTGTCTTTGAAAGTTTCTGAAAATCATTATCAAACTGAATCTTTACAGAATTGACAAAGAACACAGGTGACTGACACATTTAACATGACACATTTTCATGTTAAAAAGAACAAAGATAGTTTATCAGCATAGTAGACACGTGTTTATCTATGTATGCTTCTCATTTGTTTTGTGTTCAAAGTACCGTCCACTGTTTGTGCGTGCAATATAAAATTGTATTGTAGATATATTGCATCCTTCAATGTCTAATGACTTTTTGGACATAGAGGTCGATCCGGTGTTTGCGCGGATCTTTGGTAACCTATGCCATATAACTATTTTTCTTCTCGGTCCGCGTCAAGTAAAGTTTAGCAGAGTAAACGAAATTCTGGAATTTATATCTGAACAATTCTGTACAAACAAATATCACGAGCTTAATCAACTTTAATAGACATGATCGTGTCTCGTCGCGTCAATATCTCGCGCAAAGTGGGGAGACAGATCGTTTATTTCTAGGCCAATCGTTTCGAGTTCAATATAAATTAACTTAAAATTATTGTATCTCATTAATTCTATTCAATGCTTTCGAGTTGAATATAAATTAACTTAAAATTATTGTATCTCAATAATTCTATATTATTATACTAAACGGTTCGCGTATCTAACAGATTTAATTGAAAGATCCGGTTTTTAATACATCGGAGATAACATTATTTTTTACACTATGTGTACCTAACCATAAACATCACGAGATACGGTAGTGTCTCAGGGCAAATATAAGGGTACGATCTAGAACCGCGCATGCGAGACCCTGTGTAGGTTACGCGAGTTTGATATTACATCAACGTCTGAATCAGCAAATTTATATTTTTCGACAGAAAGAATTGTTAGACGCCATTAGGCTGGCAGATGGTTAATTTATTTAATTCCGACGTTTCGACTATACGGGTTGTGGTCCTCTTCAAGGAAATTAATAATCTACAAGTTTTCCGAGAACATTGCAACTTAAAAGTGTACTAGTCACATTACGAACAAAGTGAAAATTTTACTTACAATAAATAATAATTAATAAATAAACCATCTGCCAGCCTAATGTCGTCTAACAATTCTTTCTGTCGTTAATCACCTACTGCTGATTCTTTCATTCTTATATTTTTTATTAAGCAAGACGAACTATATGTATAATTTTGTATGAAATATCTTTGGAATCAATGTTTACTGAAAAGCATCGTCCCGACCATAGATATTCCACTTCGAAGGACATGTTATGATCAGCATAACTTTTTAGAAAAGATTAATAAGAAACAAGAAATAAGGGCTTTGAGAGTTCAACAAACTAGGTTATTTATCCAATTTCTAAAAATTGCTTTTCAAGTCCAAAGGACCCCGCGCTATATCCCATGAAAATGGGGCCTGGCGAAAATAACTGAATTTTAAATATGTTGTACCTTTTTGCTAGTTTGATCTCAGACTTTTGAAGGGTTGAAACGACGTGTCCATTTTTTAATATTTTGTCTGAGGAAATATTTGTTCAGTGACCAAAAAGCTACAACCTATTTAAAATTCAGCCATTTTCGCCGGGGCCCATTTTCATGGGATTTAGTGCGAGGTCCTTTACAATCCACATTAAAAAAATTACTATTACTTTTTAAATTAATTAATTATATGATTTTATCATATAAACATAATTCTTTTAACCTTTTGCGTGTAACTATTGGACTCAAATAATTTCAAGAAAACATTTCGTAAAAGTTTTTTGAAATTTTAATTTATGATCCAATAATTTCAAGAAAATATTTTCAAATATAATATCTGTCATTTTCTAATATTTTGTAAAGCAATATTACATATATGACTTTTATTAAATGCGTTTTTATAATATTACTTTTATGTCATAATAATATTTTTATGTTGTTGTAATAATTAGGTTTTATGCATCTAATATTTCAAAAATATTTTATTTTTTAAGTAATTGATATTAATACAGAACATTAAAAAGAATATATTAATATGAAAAAATCATATAATTTTGTTTAAAATAATAAAGTTGTTAATTACTATCTAGAACAGAGATATACTAATTATAAGATGTCCTGTTCTCGAAAGAGTAAATGTTGATGTGAAAATTCACTGTTTTATTTAATCCTTAATAATTTATCAACATTTTAAACGGATAAATTATATATTTTATCACTCAAAAATAGTTGTCTCTTCAAACTTTTTCAAATTTGAATGAAATTCACTATGAGATATTTCTCGAGAAAGTCATATGCGGTGATGTACCATATACAGTTAATATGTCTTGATCCGTTGTAACATTCATGAGCCTCTTTGTATGCGTTAACGAAGCCCGAACAATTTATGATCTAATTCACGTATAACGAGTACGAAATTCGTCATACACTCCAAAAAATAGTGGTGTGACCTTTCACCACATTCACGTAGTTAAATAAGTTGGTGTGCATTTTAACATCGATATTGTAAAAAATCTTTCACACTGACAGACGCGGTGTCAATTTTGATGCTATATTGTTTTGTTTTCATGACATGCGATGTGATCGCAAGTGTAACCCCATACTTGATGGAAGTCACACCACCGAGTAGTGTTAAGTCTCACACCGCAACAATGTGAATTTTCCACACTAACCAAGCAAAGTTAATTTCACATCGATAAGGTGAGAATGTTATAAACACCTGAATGGGCGTCCATTTCACACCACTGGTGAGAATTCACATCCATATTTCTTAGAGTGTAGGCATGTTCTTGAAATTTCCTTAAAGGAACTATCTCCAATAAATCGACAGGTGATTGTCATTTATATTTTTTCTTTGACGAAATTCGTCCTCAGGAAGGAAGTTTGTTTCACATCATCGGATTGAGGTGAGCAGATAGGAACGGAGATTTTAGAAAGACTTTCTCTCTTGATCACAACTTTGACCTTTTGATATCCTAATAAGCAGCTGCTTGATGGTGTATCAATGGGTTAAAATGATGACCAAGATGATGCGGCGGCGGTGGACCAGGTAAGGGTCCATGTTGAGGCCCGACTGCCGGTGGCTGACAAACGTACCACTCCGTCACCTCCGTTATCCCGCGGCTCGAAGGATCGTGGTTCCGACTTGTAGGTGGAAGATTGGTTGTTGTCCTTGTCGGAACAACCGGAGGTGGCTGAGGCGATTCCGTGTTACCAGTCACCGACAGGCTACCCCCGCTGCTGCTGCTCTCTTCTCCCTCGCTCTCGTATCCTCCTCCTACTTTACCCTCAGTTATCGTAACTCCATGTACCTGGAAAGAAAACGATATCGTCGAAAGATATCGTATTATATTATAATGACAGATCTTTGTCACTACCATCGTAAACAAATGTGTGTTTTATACATCGTGTATTAAATTAGGGTTGTAGTCAAACGTTAACGTCAATCCATGTACCGGGAAAGAGTGTCCTACATTTCTCAATCCCCATCAATCACTTTTCTCTGTTATGTGGAACTTGAATGTTTTTGATTGTGTATAAGTGCACGATATGCCGTTAGAAGTTATCATTTACTCAGATGTCTTTCGTGTGTTTCGTATAGGTAGTGTACAGAACATATTTTTGATTTATACGGTATGCGTTTCGGGGGTCTTATAACGTTGGGGGACTTGAAGTCGATCGTCGGGATATCGAGGCGGAGATCACGGAGGATCAGCGGAGAGAGTAGCACCTTGGTCTGACCCAAGAAGTCTAGAACGAAAGGAACGGGGATCAAGGATCCGTTTCCATCTCTCTGGTCCTTTCTTCATAATTCAGTGAGCAAATCTCGACGACTGCCTTCCGCGAATCACGTCTGCGAAAACCGTCGAGTATCCACGGCATTCCCGGTGATCTAACGCGCGTGTATCTCGGAAGTTGGGTTTTGCACGACTCCCTACCTCTCCTTTCCGTGCTGAGATAATTTCTTATTAAGATTCCGCGACCGTTCGTGCGAAAACATCACTGTAGTTTTGGGAACGGCGCGCGGTTTTGTTTCGCTATTTGCGCAGTTCTCAGCATCCGAACAGATCTACACGCGAAACAGAAGTCTAATTCTTTATTCGTGCGGAATATGATTAAGATCGTCGCGATTGATCGCCGACCGGGACCATGCCGACCCTATCTTTTTATTGTTTAATCCTTTTCTTGTGATTGTTGGATATAAAAGATATGAGAATAACTTGTCTTGATCGTAAACTTTTGTGATACTTATTTTTGTGTTGACAATATCTCTCTTCCTTTTAAAATTGTTTAATGTGTGTATTGTTTAATGTTGTCTAATGTATGTGTAAGTTCAAAGTTGTCAAAATTGTTGAATGTGTGGCACTTGCGAAATGCAAGCAACCAAAGTGTGTAAATGACAGGAATTCCTAGTAATGCTCTTTCATCTTTCAGCCGAGCTAGTTTTGTAATTAACTTAACCGGAAGACATACCTTCATGTGTTTGCGTAGCGAACTAGGGTGGGTGTAGGACTTTTCACATCCGAAGACCCGACAATTGTAGGGCTTGTCCGAAGTATGAACGTGACTGTGCTTCTTTCGATCACTGCTGTTCGCAAACTTCCTATCGCAACCTTCGTGCTCGCACTTAAAAGGTTTCTCGCCTGGAAAAAGAAACATATAAGGACACAGGGTTAATAATATCCCAACTAAACACGTATCATATGTTATTTCGTGAAAGAATTATTGTGTACGCAAAAGAGGGGAATTAATACATTTATTTTAATTGAAATTTAATTTTCCAGAATTCTCGCAAGATAATATCATGAATAGTCAAAGGTAACCACTAGTAATTAGCCGCTCAACATGTTACATTAGGAAGACGAAATCCACAATTACGTAGGTGTTAGTAATTAAAGAACGATTACGCGAGCGCATTAGAGTCTCATCTTGATTTCTGTATATCTTGATGAGTGGCGGCGGAACACTCTTCTCGATGGCTTCTCTTAGCTTAGGGTGCGAGAGGGGAAGAGAGAGAGAGAGAGAGAGAGAGAGAGAGAGAGAGAGAGAGAGAGAGAGAGAGAGAGAGAGAGATATCGAAAGATAAGGTTCCCTGCACACGAATGGCCGCCGTTGTCGGGGCGCAGCGAGATCGCGTGGCGTGACTCTTATTTATTTCCAACGGAAGTTGACTGGAATATATTTTACCGTGTCGGTCCACACCCCCGTATTCTACTCCCTTTTCCGGAGCTTCCTCCTGGCGCTGCGCTCTCGAGGAGACGCGCGAACAGGAAGCGCGAACTTGGCGGATTTTTTATGGCCAGAAATGGCGGCTCTCACCCGCGTTCTCACCCTTGGACGAGTTGCGGGGACGAGTCGCGGCTAGAATTGGGAATATGTGTTACCGAAACGCATAAAAAACCGAAATGAGTGCCGAGGGGGACGATTCCGCCAGCGGGATCGAGTCCGAGTATCATTTCTCTCCTTTTCTAAACAATTCTAATGTAAAGAGCCGCATTAAAAATACTCAAAATACTTGAGAATTCTTAAGTGCACAAGAAAGCTTTCGTTGCTTTTTATTTCATTTCTCATTCGATGACAGATTCTGCAAAGTAAATAGGGCTGATATTTTATCGAACGAATAGATTCTTCTTCTCAAAGTTAAATCAGGGAAGGTCATTTTTTAATAAAATATTTATTTATCGTATATTGAATTTGTTTAAATTTGCATTATATTAGCATTATATTGAGATAAAATATTCTAATTTGTATAAATATCCATTGTTATAGTTGGTGCAATTTGTTGATATCATTACGTTTGTAGAGAAAATAGCAATGTTCTTTTTGTAACAATACATTTTCAAATAATAAAATCGTATAGTTATTGTTCGGATAACGCTTACACTTGGCGCTTTTTTTTTACCTTTTTTTGAAAAGGTAAGTTAGACTCTTCTTCTCAAAATGACAGCAAAGTCATCGTTTCGTTCACCTTGCACTAAAGACTGATTTATTTACCGAGCATGAAAACTGATCGTCGTGTAGGCGGCCTTGTAGTTCATTAAATTTTCGAGCATGGCGACATCGTTAATCATCTCACGTATCAATAATGTGATAAGATTACGGCGTATTATCGTGGAAAAGACACATCGCCACGACAGAAATTACATTTAAGTTGCCTGGACGTGGCCGGCCCGGGGCATCTGTGGCATCATACGCAAAGCGGGTGTCTTAAATATTTATGAAGTTATGCAGATAACGGTCCCACGCACCGGCATCACCTCTTATCTCGCGACGCTGCAACTCCGTTTTTTTTTTACTCGCCACCGGAAAGATTTCAATTGTCGGACTTTACGACACTTTCGTTATCTCGATCGCAGAGGCGTATCCACCATCGAGACATTGCGTTTTTATGGTACGCAAGGTATTTTTTGTTCGCGACGATATGAATATTTATGAGTCGACTTTTACATATTCGTGAGGAGAGATAAGCCGGGGTGCGCGACGCTATTTCGTCAAGTAATTCGAACGTCCGATTCTTGTATGATCGGGCAAGCATACGTGCAGACGTGTATCCACGTCTCAATCTGTCTCCCTCCGTTCCGCGAAAGAGTTGACTCGATTTCAACTTTTTGTGGCTTGTCTCCACCCATCGATTCACACCTTCTCTTCAGGGAACCCTCCTCGTGCCGATCGAAAGGGGCACGTTCGCTCGCACGGCCAATATGCGCCGTCGGTCTGGTTAGCCGGCAGCTCGCACAAAAGGAGCTCCCTCGTCTGGCGACGGGGAGGGGGGCCTCAGAGTGCCGTGGCACTCTTATCCAAAACAGAACGATTAATAACTTTTCAAATCTGTCCCCGGCAGGGCCGGGGAGTCGGGGTACCGCGCTTCGGTAGCGCGCGCGTTGGCAAATAAATAGCAGATAAATAAAAGCGCGCGTCTCTCCTACGTCGTGCATTCTGTCGTGCGCGCAGGGTTGCGTGTGCAGATGGCAACAATATGCTGTGAAATATTGCCGGTGGTCGATGTGTGCCACCGCCGCGACACGCACACAAATACGCGCGTATTCATACGTGTATATGCGTACGCCGGTGTCAGCGCGGAGACCATGATCGCTAGTGGTTGAATATAGGGTGTCTCGAAAAACGTATAACAGATCTCTCGTTTATTTCAGCGTCGCCATTTTTTCCTATTGAAAGGTCGAAGGATCGATTTTCGTATCACAAGCAAATTAAGACCGAAGAGCTTTTCGCGAAATACTTTCTGTTCAAGAATTTTGCTTGGACGCGTGCATTTAGATGCATTTAGATCGACGCAATAAGACAGGCGGAACTGCATTGGAATTTGAGTAAGTTATACTCGCTTATATGGAATTTTAATTGAAGATTTTTATAATTTTCGTACGAGATGCACAACTCAACTTCTTGACACTTTCTTTAAGTAAAAGCCGGCATTTTGTTCGATAAAGAATTTATCAGCAAGATTGTGTTCCATAATTCCGAGACAGCCTATGCATACGACGGCGCAACATAGACATATTTCGTTCACTGTACCTATACACTTACAAACTCATCTACGTATGCGTGTCACGCGTACGCATATATACATAGATACTCGCATCCGCATGTACAATCACAATATGCATCCACGCGTATTGGAGACACGCATACACGCACGCGAGAAACGTAGTCACAGAAGGGTCTGATCATGTCGGTCGTTGCGTTCGCATCTTTGGGCACACGCACACACTTCTCAACGTACGTGTGTATGTGTTTGAAATTCATGGTGCACCAGGTTACACCGTAGTATAGCACAGCCAAAAGGGGAACACGAGGCAGTTCCCGAAGGGCAGCACAGGCACCGTGTTATGACTTTCAGAATCGAGAGGCACAATGGCCCAGATCCGCGCCGGATAAAATAGTTATTATAATCGTTTTGGCTATGGCTGGAATCGAAGAGCGATACACGCGCGACTCGTGCATGTATGCATGCGTACGTACGACATGCGTGCGTGCACGCGTGTGTATGTGCGTTTATATGTATGTATAGTGCGCGGGTTCGATGTCTAGATTTGGATCGAGAGTCCGTGCTTTATCTATTGGGGAATAGAGCATCTAAACAGAAGATGCAGATCTCTTATTTACCGCCATAAAAATCCTGATTTTAATCTATGCAGTGTCTAAAAGTGAAATAATTGCCTTCACACGTCTGTCGTACATAATTTCAGGTGATAACGCAACATTCGTACAAAGACTGCACAAACTTAAGTTTTGAACAATTATTATTTTGTTTTTTATTATATCATTATATCAAATATATATTTTGAACAATGTGAACAAAAGATGCTCCTACTATACATATATTATTAATCGTCTATTCTTTCTAATAATTTTTCACTCGTCTACTTTTCTTTTTATAAAATATATTTCTATTCTCGATAACAAAATTATTATTCTTGAAATATTTCAAGCGTTTGGCAGTTTCCAAATGCTATTCCGGAATTTCTAAATTTTTTAAATCTCGTAAAGTATTCGTCAGCACTTCCGCTACGGATTTTAAGTAAGAACAATTTTTGTCTTTCACGATGGTCAAAATCGCGTGATCGGAAGTGTTCAACTAGCTTGAAAATGTGCCTGGAAAACCGGCGTGGAATCCCACCTTTTCTCCGCTGCACCTTCGAGGAAGACTCATTGATTCCGCTTTTTGGAAAAATCAGTCGGGTGATATATGGGCGTACGCCATTGTCCGTGGGCCCGAACTTGCAGCCTCACCATCTTCTTTCCATCTTTCTCTCGTCATCTCCCTTCCCTGTGTGTGGATCTCGCGCGGATAATGGATGATTTTTCGCGGCCATTGTATTCGTGGAGGACACCAGTCCTGGGACCACTGGACATTGTTGCGAACCTTACCGGATCGAGAAAACTACCCTCCCCACTTTTACGTCGACCTTTCAACCTCCCTCTTCTTCCACGCATTCCCGTTTTCATTTTTGGAGGCCCCTCAAGTGGATAATTTTCTTGTTATACGTTTGGCATTAGGAAAACCTGGAGGTTCTCCTGTTAAATGTGTATCGATGTCATCGCGATCGTGTCAGGAGATACGAGAGTCACAGCGAAATCGCTGACTTGATCTTCCCGGTTTAGGATCGCTAGATATCGGATCTTACTGCTGAGCTCGAGTCACTTCACAAATAATTTGCGATCGATAGAACGCCGATTGTTTGCTCTCTATGCAGCGCACAGCCTGCCGTTCATTCTCTGCCGTGCAATTCGAGAGACCGAGAGATTAGTGATTTTTTGTCACGTTAGGAAGGAAATGAAAACGCGAAAGGGCGAGTGATAAACGTCGTGATTTAATGAGCGATGGATGGATATACGTACGGTACATCCGGGAGGAATTAAAATCGCGAAACGCACGGCGGGAGGGTGCGTTTCCTCGATTACGTTCTCGCCGGAGGATGAAATCAGTCGCCGTGCACGTCCGTCAATGCTACATTCGTTCAGATTAAAAAATATTGTCTTTCCATTTCTGCGCATCCGTGATTGCAGAACGGAATGGTCGAGATTCAGCACCAATCTCCAATCGCCACTGTCGTTTCAAGTCACTCCGGGAGTTCCAATGGCGGTATGTTTGCGTAGCACCTGCTATGTTTGGTATCCACAGATTTGTTCGCGATACTACGGGATCCTGAATACGTGTGTGTTGTATTAGCGAGGAAAAAGCGGTTCCTCTTTCCGCACGAGCGCCTGGTCGTGAACATAAGGGGCAAACGGGGAGCGAAGAAGACGGATGTTTGGGACTTTCCTGCGAAAACGCAACTGGATATTTTTTTGCCAAAGATGGTCGCGCGCGCGGAAACGAGGGAGAGCCGGGAATGAGCAGGGAGTAGGTCTTGGCCTGAGGGAGAAGAGCGCAGTGCAGGAGAAAAAGAACCGCAGATCCGTGGGTAAACGTAACTACCGGTTGATGCGCCGATCATTCCGCCATGTTGGCTTTGAAAAGGAGAGCGCCATCGGCAGATGTTTCTTTGCTGAGGTAATTCGAGTGTTTGCTCGTTCCCTCTCTTCTCCTCCGTCGTCTCTCTCTCTCTTTCTCGCGTTCGCGCGCATGCTATCTTTGTCATCTGTGGCCCCACGAGAGCCTCCATGATATATCCACCTCCCGACGTCTATTGGAAAGCACGTTAGGCCACTACCTCCAGATCGCGTTAGGATAAGATAATGGTTAACCCAAATAACGTTCCGACGAGGCTAGGATCTCGTTCCATCTAAGCCGTCTCAGAAACTATCGCGCCGTTCCAGATTTGTTTGCGTATCGGATTCTTGCAGATAATAGCATAGAAATTTGCATTTTCCACTTTCTGTTCGTCATCCATTTGTGTGCGGTTGCTAATAAAAATATTTATCTCGAATCAATAAGACAAGAGATATTTGGTGATTAAATATTTATTCCATATTTATTCAACGACCAGAAACTCTTCGGTTTCTCCGGCACATTTGTCGCTTCTCACCGAGAATCGCCGGTCAATCGGACACTTCTCGTCCTCGATCCAGATAATTTCTGTGTTTGAGGTAATCCTCATTCTTCCTCGTTTCTGCGCGCGCGACCACCTCTGGCAACAAAAGTCCAGTTGCGTTCTCGCAGGAAAGTCCCGAACGTCCATCTTCTGTCAGTTTGTGCTGGTGCTAATAAGAATTTATCTCTAGTCTATCTCTATTTATCTCTATTTATCTCTAGCCTATTTATCTCTAGTTAGTGTAGATTTATTTGGTGACTAAATATCCGACACTCAGAAGCTCTCCGGTTTCTCCGACACGTCAATTGTCTCGGTTCTCACTGAGAATCGCCAGTCAACCGGACACTTCTTGATCCGGTTCCCCCGTGCGTCCTTACCGTCGCTATCTTGACGTTCCGTCGTGACTCCTCGAAAATTCGGTAGCCCAAGAACGTCCCCGCACGTAGGTGCAGTTTAGAGTCGTATATATCCTTGCCGGTTATCTGAGCTCGGGGATGCTACCGTCGCCCAGACCTGCTCATGGACGCGCGTTGAGCCGTACGCACACGCGCACCTCTAGAATGCGGGGGACTGGTGTCGCGCCGGGGTTTACACGACGTTTATACGTGTTTATGTAAACGCCGCCAGGTCCAGCGCGCGCACACGTGTTGCTGCCGCTGCTGCTGCGGTTGCTGCTGTCGCTGACAACCAATCTCTCTCCCAGCTTCCCTCGCCGTCTCGCTCGTCGCGCGACCTCCACGATCTGACCACCTTTCACTCTCTCTTTCTTTCTATCTTTCTCTCTCTCTCTCTCTCTCTCTCTCCCTCCCTCTCTCCCTCCCCCTCCGTCTCGTCTGTTGTAATCCGGGGTAGAGAGATCAAGCTCGGAGATTTTCAGAAACTGCTGGCATAAAAGATAGGGGCGCCATGGACTCGGTATGCCCGGTTGTCCGTCTAGAGTTACCAGGGTCGGTATCCGGCCAACCTATCACTTCCAAGGAAACCGGTACGAGGACAATCGGTATGTAGTTCTCACAGAATTCTTTGCGGCATTTTTGTGGTCTGAGCTTCAGCACGATGCGACCGATGGGTGAGTTGGCAGATTACCGTCGGATAATCCGATCGTTTCGTGCGGCTAATTATCCTGGCATTTATACTAGAAGTTTCTTCTTTCCCAAATAACTTTCAGGTATGACAGTGTGAACCGCTCGTGTTCGTTAAATCATTACGATAAATCGTATTTTAACCGTATGTCTTCCTTGCGAGTGGGATCGCAAGATTCTTTTTATTTTAGGTAGTCCGGCACGGCCCTGGACGCGCGGAGAGATTCCTCGCATGCAAAGTACATCGTATTTATTCGCGGAAGGTGGCACTTTTTTCGGGTTAACTTGCGTATATATAGTTGTCACGGTATGGAGTATCTTTTGCACCCATCTAACCCGTAATTGTATATCTTTGCTATGTAGGAACCGTGTCTCTGCGTTTTACGCGTCTCTGAAAATCATTTGACCGCTCGTAAAACTCTTGCCCGTCTCAGTTTAGATTGCGAAATTAAGACTGCGGGGTGTGCGTACGCTCTCTCGAGAGGGCAATAGAAACTCGTCCTTGGATCGGCACGAAATACAAAGTGTTTCCTACACGATTTTGCTGCGAGCGTTTAGTTCTCCCGCGACGTCTTCTCAAAAAGTTAATATCGAAAGAAATTGGGATTTTTACACTCATAACTGACGCAATTTAGTAATAAATGCGTCACGTATAAGTTTTCTGTGCCTTGCATCAATTCCACTTAACTGAAAACAGCAGACTGCCGGGATTCTGACTTGCGTGTTTCTTTAAACGCCGTTACAAACGTCGTTCAAGGACCCTTAAGAGGGATCAAAGATCCTCATTGAGGCGAAAAGTACACGCGCCCCCCTTACTTCGAGGGCTACTGAAAGTCTCGTCAACTTTTGCGCGGCGGTACTCTTCGGAGACGCGCGTGCAAACAGACCCCGCGTGCCTCGACACGGCTCGAGATTTTTAAAGGAAAACGAAAACGGGCCCCGGTGGGCAGAACTCAGCGGCGCGTTGTTATATCTTTGTGCACCGGTGCTAAACGGCACCGCAAAAGGCAGGAAGGAAAAGGAAGGAATGCACGCGTATGGATGCACGCAGACGCGACAGAGGGCTTGTTAGAGGTCCATTGTCCGATCTGGGAGCTTTTCCACGTCGAATCCGATGAACCCCAAAGGCGCTTTCCGAGGTGACCTCAAATCGCCGAGAGAGATCGTCAACGTTTGTAATATTTTCACGACGGCCGGCGAAACGAGGGAGTCTCGAGGGAAAGGAACACGACGGTAAGAGACGAAATGTTCGGTCAAAGGGAAACGTCGAGGATTAGCATTTTTCGGTTTCGAGAACCGGGATGAATTGTGTTTTCGAGAGTGGCATTATATGTATATACATATATATACACACATTGCTATTACCGCGCCTCCTATTTTCGCCTCTTCTTCTCGTCCGATAGTATTTCAGGCCTTCGGACCATTCGTGCCTTCGGACCATTCTTTGTAATATGCCCGTGCCCCTTTGTATCATGTGTTTAATATACCTGCTTTTTCCTCTTTCGGACATAATCTCACGTCCTTGAGGATCGATTTTTGCGGGCGGGTGTTTCAGTTACATCGTTTGGCCTAACTTTCGCCTATTCATTCGTAGGGAGAAAACCTACGAGAAAGTTTCAGTTCTGTCCGAAGAAAGTTGTTTTTTTTTTTCAGAAAAGTTTCGATTTGCTCTCGTCCGCATCTCACCCTTCTTCCTTTTTTTTTCCATGGATAGTCCTGCCAAGTACCCTCGCAGGCGTCGAGAAGGAAGTTCATGATTTACGTACGGACAGGATTAAGTGGGGAAACCTCGCGCGACGGATACTTGAGAGAATATAAGGACGAGGGCATGAGACGGAGGGGAAAGGAGGATACTGGGGAAAGAGTAACTAAGAAGATACATTAACCTTGCTGCGGTAACGACAAGTAATCTTGGAGGAATTTCATTAGACACTAGCGGGAAAAGAACTCTCTTCGACCGCGAGAAAAGTATTTTTTGCTTATCAAGTTATTTTGTTTATTGAATGTAGGCTAACAATATTGATGAGACTGAATGAGAGAGAACAACAGTTCTCATATTTGCAGAATGTTATTTTTCTGTACGTACATCAGGATAGCGATTTTCTTTCTTTTCAGTTGTTGAATACAATATTCGTTTAGTACTTTGATACGAGGCTACGTTGTAAATTGAATAAGTCGCGCGTATCGGCCAATGTATCGGCAAAGATTAACGCAACTTATTGTGCTAAGCTTTCTATCGGCACAATAAGTTTGCGTTAAAGAATATCATTACAGGCTTGCAAAATCACTGGGGGAAATCACGCGTGCACGATCGTGATTTATCGTACGGTAACCGGAGCGGCTTAAACAATGTTACGCGAGTACGAGGAATGCCGAGTTAAATGCACTTTAGTCACGGTTAATTTGGTTAGCCGACGTTTAGTCATTAATAGACGCTGGCGCGGGATCGATCGGTATTTATTGACGGCCGATGATTCGACGGTTTTTCGCGACGATACACTATGTATCATCGATGGATCTTTCATCTCCAGCTCTCCTCTCTCGGGACGGAACGTCCCAAGAAAAAGAGAGCGAGAGAGAGAGGGAGATCTTGGGCATAGCGGAGCACTCTCTTGGGGACCTACTCTCGTGTGTGGGCCAGTTTTAGGCTTATTAATGAACGGCATCGAGCCCTCTCTCACTCTCTCTCTCTCTCTCATCTAGCGATTAGACGTGAGGCGTGGCGGAAAGATCGCTAAATCAGATCAGGACGAAGTGAGTCGCAGGTATATTACGTTCTGACTCGAACGGACACACGACGACGTTGCAGCTCTCCTCAACGTATCTAATTTCTTTTAGAGCCGACGCGCGTCTTACGCGTTCTACTTCGTGAGGAGCACGCGGCGGTCGAGTGAACGCAGGATTCATAAATTTCTTGAAACGACTCATTGTTAGAAAGGAAGAATTCAAATTGTTTTCAAATCACGCTTATCACGAGACATGTTATAAAACCGTTCGGAAGAGATTCCGATCGAAATCGCTCCGTTATTCTTAAGGCCTGTGTCCACGATGGTAGAACTTGGTCTGTAGAGAGCCGCAATAAAAGTTTCGAAAGTAACTAAGCAATTCCGATCGGGATGCATTCTGAAAAGTTCCACAGTACATGCCCGGTAACGTCGTCACGGAATTTCCAAGATCGTCACATCAGATAATTCGCAAATTGTTCTCTTTTTATTTAAATTATGTTATCGCGATACGTATGCATATGAGCGTAACGGTTTCGCCGTTACATCGAGGCGACGTTGTGTCGTGGCCGACGGAAAAATGAATTTCCGGAAGCGGGCGCCGAAACCGTCTCGACGTTAATATGACTGCGGTGCGCCGCGCGAATTTATTTGCGAATCGTGACGGCCGCGGCGGGGGTGAGAAACGAGTACGGGTAGAGGGGCGGGAAGGATCCACGGGAGGGTGGACGGCGGGGACACCGGGTGGCTGGAAGGTGGAACGACCAGGGGTGGAGAGGCGGAGGACCGGGAGAGAACATAATGTTTCCCACAGCGCGCGGAGTTGTATATTTTATGATATGGCGAGCAATTTGACATCTCGCGCGAGGCATAATTCACGCCCGTGCGCCTCGTGCGCGCGCGCGCGTGTGTGTATGCGTGAATCCTCTCTCCTGGTCTACCCTGCGCGCAGTATCGCGCGTCGCGGGCAGGACGTGCACGCGTGTGCACGCTGAACGCGCGCACGCATGAGGAATCGCCCCACGCACGCGTGTGCGTGCACACGCACTCCGCGCGGGACAGGTACGCGTTGCGTCCGAGCACATCGAAACCATTAGAGGTGGAGGCTCTTCGTAAATATAACGCGGACCGGCGAAACTTACCTCTCTCTCTGTATGCACGTACGTACAGACGGGATGTATACACGTGCACCAAGAGCGGGAGGAGAGACGCGAAAGAAATGAAAAGTAGAGAATGGAGAAAAAAAGGGACACGATGAAACAACGCGAGCGAGAAAGAGACGAGAACGGCGAAAGGACGAGAGGAGAGAACAGCTTTTACGGCGTCCCATCTAATATACACAACACACACTTGACTCCTTTAGCTTTTATTTTATACTTCGTTATTGCGTTATCAATGCGAACCAAGTTGATGGTTTTTTCAGCCGTCACTTTATGCACTCGTTTAAAGCACGCAATTAGATCTTTACGCGTACACGTCGAATGCTTGGTATAGTTTTCCGTGTCTCCTACCTGTGCGTTTCGCGCGATTATTTCTTCGCAGCGCGTCCCTCTCGTGCAAAATTTCGTATTTTACATATAATTCTTATTCACACAATCGCTCATGCACACGTACGCTGATGCAAGTCTCCTTTTTTTTTTATCGCTGATACGCCGTTAGCGTGCGTGCCTGTCGTTTCACGGTGCGATTTTATTTATTGGGGACTTTTCACACTTGCGTCTCGCAAAGATAATTTTGCTAGATTTGCGTAAAAACTTCGGTAACACTTTTTTGCGATAGCGATGATGGATAGGTTGCGCCAAATCGTCAAGCGAACGCACATGGGATACAGAATGTTCTTCCACATGCAATGTTCTATGGCTGCCGTGTAAAAATCATAATGTAGAGGAAAGGCCTCTATTATGAGATAGGATCCTAATATAGAATAGCGGGGTTTTTGTTAAATTAATAGGCATCGTCAGTTGATTCCACCATGAATTTATTACCTTTGGGGCGAAATCTGCTTAGGGGAAAGTTCATCGTTGGATCGTGTAATCGTTGCGAAAAAAGATTTGTGGTTGAATTTGGATGTTAAAAACCTGCTATCTCATATTAGAAACCTATCTCATAATAGAGGACTTTCCTCTGTTTTATAATATTTGGAATTACTATTACTCCATTCTTTTAATATTCGAATGTGCAGACATTGTTCTAAATTGTCTTTTCGCGATGTCGTTATAACTGACATTTTAATAATTGAATTTGTTGATATTTAAGAATTAAGGATTAATTTTGTACACAGCAATTCCATAGAAACCTATTATTAAAAACTTATTATGGTGTCGTTTAGTCATTGCGACTGTAACATTCTTGCGCATGAAGCGTCTATTAAAATTAAATGGCAATTAAATACGTTGTAGAAAGTCAAACGACTCTGGAGATGCCATGATTTTCAAGTAAAATATTGCCTCTTATATGTTCATTTATTATTCAACGGAATGCTATCGAAATTATTCGTATGTGGCAGATTGCATATTATACCGTGTGTAATTGCTGAGCAACTGTATACTAGTGATAAAGCAATTGTATGTTCAATCAAACTGCCTGCGACATATCGTACCGTGGGACGTAAATTTGTATTATTACGCCGCGCGCTTAACACGAGACATTTAGCATCGTTGCAATTTGCACGGTTATTGCTCGTGTAACGTTGCTGCAAACTTTCGCGCAATATTATTCATCTTTTTCTTGCATCAAAAAGAGAAACTTTCGGCGAATGACTTTATCCGCGTGCACTTGGTGTGCGAGGGTCTTAGCTCTTAACTCTTCTTCAAAAGCAACGTACGCTTGTGACATCTTTGAACGTTCGAGTCTCAATTCGTCAGAGCTTCTTATGAGAAAATTATAACGTGCCACACGGACCCCTGATAATTTCGTTGGTCGGAGGTACACGGCGTCGGGTTACGAAATTAAATTACAATAAGGAATGGGGCTGGTGTGTCCCGACGTCAAAACGGTCCGAGACATGTATCCGTATGATTTTTGACGTGGCCCTTTAGGTCAATCCCCGACATGAGTCCGTGGGACAGGAGGTCCGTCCGATCTTGCCGGTAGATTAGAGGAGAAATTCGAAGTGTTCGTATACCCATCGGCCGTATAAAAAATGATTTACACCTATTTATAACAGTAAATGGGATGCATTGAACGTCTCATCGATTAAAAAGGAATTTTCATTGTGCCGTGGATGTTTGAGTAAAATTAATATCGTACGTACTGTGCCATTATACAGTCGTACGTCTTTCAATATTAACTGCGAATCTAACAGAGGCGAGGCGTTCTCTTTTCGGTAAAAATTTTAGAACGAGCGACAAACGTGAAAGAGACAGGATATCCGCCGATAAATCGTACACACACGCATTGCCAGCATTAGCAGACATGTGTTGGCTGAATCTTGGCCTCCATCCATATCTTGAAAAGAGAAAAATTGCCAGTGAATCGAGCCCGATATCGACTATGTGTAATCAACGCGAACTCGGGGATTGAATCAGGCACCGATAACGCTCGTCTAATCTTGAGACAATTAAATGCCGTGAAAGTTTCGTCTCTCTAACGAGCCAGCGGGGCGAAAAAATCAGGCGATTCTCTATTACGCGCGTGAGTTACGAGCTCGTTTATTCGCGATGGCCGTTAACGAAACGAAACGGTGACAAATTCGAGCAACAATAGGAAGTCGATCTCGCCGCGCGAAGTTGGAGTCTCACGGTCAGGAACCGGAGGCACAAGGTGGACACGCGGTCACCGTGGGTATACGCGAACGCGTCCCTACATCTGCCTGCACTAACGACCTATGTAAATGTTCTATCTGTTATCCTTGTCTCTTATCATCTTTTCCTCCTCCACCTCCTACTCCTCCCGCATCTTCTCGACGACGACGACGATTCCACCGTGGACGAAATGGCAGAGAGATACAAAGTGGGAGTGAACGCAAGAGAGGGAGAGAACGTTGCGAGGTAGAGACGAGGAAAGGAGGATGCCCGAAGAAGAGAGAAGAAGAAGAGGGCCCAGCATTCCAGAGCCCGGTCTCGACCCGCGACCCTCGCCCCCTAAATCATCCACCGCAGCTAGGCCGCAATTCCGTTTTGTTTTCTCCGCTCCTCTGCTCGTTCCTCCTTTTTTCCTCCCTCCGCGTTTCTCTCTCTTTTTTTTTTATTTATCTCCCCTCCCTTTTTCGACCTTTTCTACCGGACCACGGAGACAACCGACCGACCCTCCGCCGCCTCCTCCTGCTTCGTCTTCTCCTACGTCCGCCAATGTTCCTCCGGCGCGTTCTGACGGGAGAGAACTGTGGGAAAAACGTCGTAGACCTGCGCGACTGTTACGAGGGTGACGGGCCATGATAATGAGCCCTTCGTGAAGATTCGACTTGATTTCAGTCTCGGTCGACGTATCACTCGAGAAAGAGATTTCGTCGCGTAGTCATCAGCCTTTGCGAAATTTTCGTGCTCGGTGGCAGAATGGAATAACTCGCTATACAATCGATAGAAAGAGTTATGCCCAAGTTAGGTGGTGTTGTTCGAATCGATGCCAGTAAGATAACAATAGTAATCTTCCAAATCTCCCATTTTATTTATATATAATTTTTTTCTTACATCTTGAAATATGTTGTTAAACATTTAAAGAGAAGTGCTCGTTCAGGGAATAAAATATTCCTCCAAGTTTCGCAGCTAAAGTCTTATCTTGGTAATATCTTTGAAATTATTTATTATGTTTAGTCTCTATCATTTTTGTACTTTACAATCTTATAATAAAGTGTTTTTTCGAAGGAGAAACGATCGGCGCCGGATAAGTTTTCGTTAGACGTCTTTGACGTTTCAACAATTGTTTGTATCGATTTGTCTTTACGTTAACTTTATTGAAATCATAAAAATTAATTAGCGAGATATAAAACTAAAGCGGAAATGAAAGAAGATTATTATTGCAATTAGAAAACGGGGAAGCGATACAGATCAACCGAAGTAGTGGAATAAGAAGGATAGAGCTGAAAATGGAGAAATGGAGAAAGCGCGAGTAGCTAATTAGATAACGAGAACCGGCTAATTAGCGACGAGTGAATATATGCCTATTCGTGTACATGGATTATAAAACTCATTTTATGGACACGTGAAAATAAGCTATATATGGCACAATTGCAACCGCGACTTGAAATCGTCAACGTTCGACGGCGATGTGATTAATCAGAATTATTGGAACAGTCCCGTTTGTTTTTTTATACGTACACTAGGAATCACCGATGCCCTCCCATATGAATTTAGGCGCAGGTAGACACATACATTTTCCATGTACGTATATACAAAATGTATAAATGTGTCGATATGTGCACAAATTCATGTAGGGGAATCATCGGCGATTCCTAGATAGAAGATTTCGGATTCATGAAGTCGTGCACTTTGGAGAGTGTAAGGCCCGGTTTCCACCAACGTCGCTTAGCTTCAGGCTTAGCTTAATTCGTTCTTTGTTTCTTTCCAACTGTTACTCTAGAAAGGGACAAACGTGAATTAAACTAAGATTAAAGTTAAGCGACGTTTGGCGAAACCGGGCGTAAGTAACGTAAATCCGCGAGGAGAGGAATCGCGGAAAACGCGGGACGTTGAGCGCGATGAAGTTTAGCGCGTGTGTTCGGCAAACACCCCGATGATCTTGAGATCGTGTGACGAACAAGGAGCATTCACGATCACACGATGCACCGTCGGTTTTACACCGCTCGCCGCTCGTTGACACGCAACAAGCCGTACGCGCGCGCGCGCGCACGCCCTGACACCGACGCCGGCATTTAAACCGCGCACGAAAGTATAATGTTACAGACACTCGATATTTTCTCGATGATCGTCATTGTACGACGGCGTCTTTAACGTACGCGGCGCAGAGGAGCGCCCCGGTATTATATCGACGGGGGCTACCGCGGTACCCCAACGACGGCAGCCAGCGGCAAAACTCGGAGCTGATTTACCCCGTCTTCGGTTACCCGTTCGCATTGATGCGCGACAAGAAGCGGCACCGTGCGATGCCCGCTCCCGTATAAAGAGCTTTCTACTGGTGCACACCTCGCCGTTAAGGATCGTAGGGCCGCGAGACTTTAATGACCGCTCCATGCGGTTTGACCCTCCGGCACTTACTGCTACATAAAGTCGAGAATTGAATCCGGGAGGTTTCCAAGATAATTAAATACGCGAGATATCTCAAATGTTTTTCGCTTCCCTCCTAACGATTAAAGATTCTTCGATTAACATAAGCTAATTTGTTTGTAGCTTCAACTTTGCAGTTTGAACGTCAACTTTCTTTACAATTTTGCTACGCCCCACTGTAAATATTTCTCGTGATGACGTTTTAAGTCGAATGCCGTCGAAGAGGAATTTAAAGATACAAAAGACTAATTTTTGTCTTTTATAAAAGTCCCCAAATTAACGTCTTTCATCTTTGAAATCTTCAAGACTGCAGATTACAAAGAAATTAGCTAAATATGATCGTCGAAAACTTTTATTTTATACTATTAAATAATCATAGAGGTGAAAAATAATTTAGAAATGTTTGATTAAAATGTTCCGTCTAAAAGTACGAAGAGATTACGGCGAAGTAGGCTTTCCGTCGCCTTCAGATTCCGCCGCGATACTGGGGGTGGATGAAATAAGCGCTTGAATTTACGCAACGCTGGCTGAAGTCAAACGCAATTTGCTTAAGAAAAAAAAAACCCTCTTCGTCCAACTGCATGGGGTTTGTTGAGATAAGTTCGAGAGGTATTGGATGTCTCAATCTTCCGAAACCTTTTAATAAATCAGTGACCGCGGCGTGCGTAATCGCTCAAGGAAAGAACACCACGTGCCCTCGGGGGCGAAGTATCTAAATCACCCGGCGAATACATACACACCCGCATTCTGCAGCATTCGGCATAGGCGCTTTGCGTTAAACGATAAATTCGATTCCGATTGAACGGCTCCGCGGGTGAAAAAATATCACGTGCGAGCGGAGGCGCCCGCTACGGCCGCTAATAAACGCCGGGGCGCAGCGGACTTTTTCAAGAATGGCAACATTAGCCCGCGGACATCTGGCTACAAACAGAATAATATACAGTCGCTTAGTGGCGCGCTTAATGCCCCCGTACTATTTTATAACAGCTCTCTCTTTCTCTCTCTCTCTCTCTCTCTCTCTCTCTCTCTCTCTCTCTCTCTCTCTCTCTTGCGAGCCGTACCTTCCAATCTATATCCAGTCGAAGAATGGAAAGGGGCGACGGGACGGACGGAGGGAGAGGGGCGGAGGGGGGCAGTAAGAACGGAACGAAAAGGAGCGTTTATCCAAGAACAGAAGAGCGAAGCGGAGTTATTTTCTTGTCGAACAGCTCATCCCCCGGTGGAAGATAACCAGAAATGTTTGATTTCTTTTAGCGCCCCGCGCACGCGGGATATCTCATCCCGTTCTCGCACCTACGCATTTGCGTCAGCTGGCGCGAAACTGCGCGCTCCCGGTGAAGGGGGCACCTCGGGGAATCTCAGAGGATGCACGATCGTAATTTATCCGCCGCGGGACAGGTACGTACGCCATGGCACGTTCGCGCCAATCGAATTCATCGAAGGCGGGTGCGAGGGTGATTTCCGTTTCTATAATTATTCGCAATGTACGACCCCTGGCTTGTAAATGGTCGTATCGCCGGGCACTCGGCTTCAAATGTCTTTCTCGCGACATTCTGCGCGGCATTCGTTTCTATACTAGCTACGAATCTGTAGGCACCATGAAATCTGTACCTGTACGTTTCCACGCGAACGTCGTAAACGGAAATCCAAGAAGACCGTTGCCAATCATCTTCTGTTAAGCCTTGTGTCCACGGACCAAGAACTGT